>NW_024070188.1:72285940-72540520 GCF_014754425.2 Oryx dammah
GTTCATGAAGATCTTTTTTGTATAGTCCTCTGTGTATTCTTGCCACCTCTTCTTAATATCTTCTGCTTCTGTTAGGTCCATACCATTTCTGTCCTTTATCGAGCCCATCTTTGCATGAAATGTTCCCTTGGTATCTCTAATTTTCTTGAAGAGATTACTAGTCTTTCCCATTTTATTGTTTTCCTCTATTTCTTTGCATTGATCACTGAGGAAGGCTTTCTTATCTCTCCTTGCTATTCTTTGGAACTCTGCATTCAAATGGGTATATCTTTGCCCACTCCTTGGCAATACTCAAAATAATCCAAGATATTGAACTTGCTCTCTGTGATGGCTCCTGAACTTGATCTCGTGATGGTGACCTTATTCTTGAGTCCTTAGGAAGTCAGCTGCATTACCATATCAAAATTCTCCTTTTCCACGTTTATGAAAGGCAAAAGCAAAAAGCTGAACTTACAAAAGAAAATCCTATTATATACAGTGTTTTTAGAAAAATTTAAATAATTCAGGTCTTTTTAATCAGAGAGGTTGGGCAAAGGGATTTGGGAGCACATTAACTACTGAAAGGTCACATGTTCAGTATACTTTAAATCATAATAGCCTCAAGGCAAGCATCTCATGGAATTCTAGAAATCATAATTATTACTATTATCATAATTATTACTGCAGGCTATTCATCTCCCTCCCTTCCTTCCTTATTTCCTGCCTTCTTTACATCTTAACTTACTTACTTCCTTCTTCCCCTCCCTTTCCTCTCTCCTCTTATGTCCCCTCTCCATCTGAAGATTTCTCCCTTCAGATGTTATACAATTTCTCTCCACTTCTCAAAAATAAATACTCTAGAAAGAATATTCTATTCTTGCCATTTCCATTTCCTCACCTATTATTCACACTTGGATTCACAGGAATCTGGTTTCTATCTTCAATAGCCCACGAAAGTCTCTTTCACTAAAAGCTTAAATGATATTACTCCAAATCAGGACATCCAGTCTGATTCTTATCTTTTTTTCTTATCTGCCTTGTTTGAACTTAGGGATCCTTTCCTCCATTGTAACCTCTGTATTTTTTCCTGTTTTAAGTTCAGGGCTTCAGGTTCCCCTTTCAGCTCGATAATGACTGCTCCTCTTCCTTCATGGGCTCTGGCCTTCCTACCAATGGTAAAGAGGAAGCCTGGGCTAGATTCAGGGAAACAGGAAGCATCACAGTCATGAGCTCTGCAAGTGCACATACAAAGTTAAGCAACAGTGAGAGGGACGAGCCCAAGACAATACAGGTATCCCTCAGTTTATGAGGAATGCATTGAATACACCCACTACCAGCATCATAGCGTAGCTGAACCTACCTTAAATGTGCTTAGAATGCTTACATTAGCTTCAGTTCAGTTCAGTTCAGTCGCTCAGTTGTGTCCGACTCTTTGCGACCCCATGAATCGCAGCACACCAGGCCTCCCTGTCCATCACCAACTCCCGGAGTTCACTCAGACTCACGTCCATCGAGTCCGTGATGCCATCCAGCCATCTCATCCTCTGTCATCCCCTTCTCCTCCTGCCCCCAATCCCTCCCAGCATCAGAGTCATTTCCAATGAGTCAACTCTTCGCAAGAGGTGGCCAAAGTACGGGAGTTTCAGCTTTAGCATCATTCCTTCCAAAGAAATCCCAGGGCTGATCTCCTTCAGAATGGACTGGTTGGATCTCCTTGCAGGCCAAGGGACTCTCAAGAGTCTTCTCCAACACCACAGTTCAAAAGCATCAATTCTTCGGCGCTCAGCCTTCTTCACAGTCCAACTCTCACATCCATACATGACCACAGGAAAAACCATAGCCTTGACTAGACGGACCTTAGTCAGCAAAGTAATGTCTCTGCTTTTGAATATGCTATCTAGGTTGGTCATAACTTTTCTTCCAAGGAGTAAGCATCTTTTAATTTCATGGCTGCAGTTACCGTCTGCAGTGATTTTGGAGAACCCAAAAATAAAGTCTGACACTGTTTCCCCATCTATTTCCCATGAAGTGATGGGACCGGATGCCATGATCTTCGTTTTCTGAATGTTGACCTTTAAGCCAACTTTTTCACTCTCCTCTTTCACTTTCATCAAGAGGATTAGCTTACAATTCAGCAAAATCATCTAATACAAAGCCTCTTTTACAGTGAAGTGTTGAGGATCTCATGCAATGTATTGAACACTGTACTAAAAGTGAAAAACAGAATGGTTGTCGGGGTACAGAATGGTTGTAAGTGCATTAGTTATTTACACTCGTGATGGCCTAGCTGGCTGGGAACATGGCTCAATGCCTGGGAAAAGATCAAAATTCCAAATTTGAGGTATCATTTTTACAGAATGCCTATCACTTTCACATCACCATAAAGTCAAAAAATCATAAATGGAACCACTGGGAAGTACTGAGGTGTGGGATTTGAAATATGGTTCAGAGAAATCATTGAAGAGTAGGGGTCTAAAGCATCATGGTCACACAGAATATGTGTGGCACTTAGGGTTTGCAGACTGCGTTTAGATCCCAGCCCTGATAGTCATAGGACCCTCATTGGGCAAGTTACTTGAGTGCAGTGCGCACTTAATGGAATAGTAATACTTACATGACAGGCGTGTTGAGAGAATTAAACAAAACAATGTGTCATCGTTTTTGTTGGTAGATAGTATGTGCTTCATGAATATTTGTTCACTTTCCTGTTTCATAGAAAAGAGGAACCTTGGGAAGTCCTTTAAAAATTTTAGTATTTGGATAAGCAGAGAGAAAGAGGAAAAATATTTTAGGAGAAGAAAAAAGCAGTGTGAGAAAAGGACTAGAAAATGTTACTAATAATGTGCTTGAGTCAATGTGTGGCACTGGAGGGGAGAATGTGTGTGTTAAGTGGAGGGGAAAGAGGTATAAACAGGTAGGTTGTGGCCATAAAGGGGTTTTAGAGCAAAGAAAGGTGGTCTGGCTTATTATGCCATGTTTATTAATATAAACAGACCAACTTTGCTTTGTTGTTGTTGCTGTTTGCTCGCTAAGTTGTGTCTGACTCTTTGCAACCCCATGGACTGACTGTAGCCTGCCAGGTTCCTCTGTCCATAGGATTTCCCAGGCAAACATACTGGAGTGGGTTGCCATTTCCTTTTCGAGGTTATCTTCCAGACCCAGATATGGAACCTGTGTCTCCTTCATTGCAGGCATGTTCTTTACCTCTTAGCCACCGAGAAGTCTTCCAACTTTGCTTAGTTCATTGCACATTTTGTTTAAATGTATTATCTTAGTTCACTTCCAGTCAGTAAGGTGTTGGAATTTATGTGTTGAATCGTGTGGCTTGAGAGCCAGACAGGGGAGCTGCTGGTGAGCTGCTCCCAGTTCAGTCGCTCCGTCGTGTCCAACTCTTTGCGACCCCATGGACTGCAGCACACCAGGCCTCCCTGTCCATCAACAACTCCTGAAGTTTACTCAGACTTACATCCATTGAGTCAGTGATGCCATCCAACCATCTCATCCTCTGTCATCCCCAGCCCAAAGGCAAAGACCTGAGACCCCAAGGAGCCATATGTATGAGTCCTAGAGTCCAAAGGCCTGAGGACAAGGATCTCCAACGTCAAAGAGCAGGAAAAGATGGACGCCCCAGCTCAAGATGAGGGAATTCTCCCTTCCTCCACCTCTTTGTTCCATTTGGGCTCCCACATTGATGACACCTGCGTCCACTGGTGAGGACAGGTTTTCTTTACACAGTCTCCTGAGTCAAATGCTAGCCTCATGGAAACACCTTCAAGACACACCTAGAAATAACATTTTTTCAGCTGTTCAGGCAGGCATTCCTTAGTCCAATCAAGTTGAAATATGAAATTAATCATCATACCCAGTTAAGATTTCACCTGGGTGCCATTCAAAGAGCTTGCTGGAAGAACAGTGATGGGGAAAAAATCCATTTCTTGTTTTGTTGTTGCTGTTGTTCAGTCACTAAGTCCTGTCTGACTCTTTGTGATGCCATGGACTGCAGCATGCCAGGCTCCCCTGTCCTCCACTATCTCCCAGAGCTTGCTCAAATTCATGTTCATTGAGTCAGTGATGCTATCTAACCATCTCATCCTCTGCTGCCCTCTTCTCCTCCTGCTTTCAATCTTTCCCAGCATCAGGGTCTTTTCCAATGAGTCAACTCTTCGCATCAGGTGGCCAAAATATTGGAGCTTCAGCTACAGCATCAGCCCTTCCAATGAATATTCAGGGTTGATTTCCTTTAGGACTGAGTGGTTTGATCTCCTTGCAGTCCAAGGGACTCTCAAGAGACTTCTTGACAGTTCTTGTTTAGTTCCATCTATAACAAGACCACCTTATTTGAGATGAGTTTTATATACTTAAAATCAACCGTAGACGTGTGGTACTGTCAAGTCATACACTAAATATAACAAGTGTTAGATTCTTTCCTATTCTAGATAAAGAAATATCAATACAGGCATCCCAGAGAATGGCACCGCGCTTCTCCAATTCGGAGAAAACTGCAAAGGCAGGACCCTCAATGTGGGGGCAGGCAGTGATCAGTAAGCAGTGAAGATAGAGAGATAGGAAATGACAAATGAAGCTTGTGGCTGTGGTGCTTGACATTTCTATGGTAGAAAAATGAGAGGAAGATGCAGTGGGACAAGAATTGAGGCTCTTGAGATTCATCCCATGTTGGGGGAGGAAGGTAAAGAGCATTCTGAGAACAGTCAGAAAAGAAAGAACGGGAAAGAGAATGACAGTGATGCCCAAGGGGAGAAGAAGAGGCAGGTTACTTGTGTTACAGACCAAAGAGGAGTGGTCAAGCCTGACGGGGACGGAATGTTTGAGTTTCCCAAGGAGGCTTGTGAGAAGAGAATTTTACTAAGAGATCAGGCAATGGTTGTGAAATTGAAAAGAACAAAAGGTAAAGAAACTAAGACAATCGACAGACTGTGGAGCAGGTGGAGGAGTCCCCAGGATAGTTCAATGTTCTAAATAGAACTGCTAAAAAATAACAGTCATCTCAGTAAGGCAAGATTGGGTGAGAATTTAAGGATATTCTCGTCTTGGATTGGCAGGTGAAGGGCAGAATAATCGTGTAGACCATCTTCTGCTCAGTTCCTGGGATGCAGAGATGGTGAGCAGGAACACTTTGAAACACAACAAGGTGATAGATGGAAGGCACTTGACTTTCTGAAAAGTATCTCTTCATAGTAATGTCCTTCTATTTCAGAAAGAATTTAAATTGAAAACCTTACTGCTCTCATCATGTCTGAACACACACTGAACGCAATGAAAAGCACCCTCCATAGGAATTTCTGATCTCCCTCTTTCTTTGTTGTCATTCAAGTCTCCCCACTTGGCTTTTATGTTGGAGACTCCTTCTAACTTGAGGGGGAGAGGCCACCTGCTCGAGAGGTGGCAGAGCCTCTGGAGAGTGGCAGCCATCAATGAGGTAGAAAGAGAGGCTGGACATTTGAATCCTTTCCCTTTGTGACAAAGACTAACTATTCACTGACCCCATTTTCACTTCCTGCTGGGCACAGAGACTACATCCTATGTGCCTGAGATCTGCCCCAAGGAGGGTGGGCAGAAGGGATGTGTGTGCATGCTCACAGTCGTGTCCAACTCTTTGTGACCCCATGGACTATAGCCTGCGCGGCTCCTCTCTCCATTGGATTCTCCCGGCAAGAATACTGGAGTGGGTTGCCATTTCCCTCTTCAGGGTTTCTTCACAATCCAGGGATCGAACCTGCATCTCCTGAATCTCCTGCCTTGGCAGGAGAACCACCTGAGAAGCCCTCCCTTAAAACCTCTCTCACTGCCCTTCATCTTTTCCTAGCTGTAATTAAGACTGATGCCAGCCACAATGTTATTGATTATTCATGCATTCATTTCTTTCGTTCATTCCCTGAGACAGGACTTGGGGGTACATCCTCTCAGGAAGTTTGCTCAAATGCCCTTGTATTAAGCTGATTGTAACTGGGGATGAGATAGACCCCTGCGACACCGTAAAGAAGCCACAGAATCAGAGAGTCTTCTGGTACTTCTGTAGTACTGACTGCAATGGCTGCTCATGAAGCACTGTGCATTAGGCCCATTTTTTTTCTGTCTTTTTCCTTTCAAAAATGATAATCATTTTAATTGAGTGCCCACCCTGCACCAGGTGTTTCTGAGACCTTCTGCTGTGATAAGTACAGAAATGTAGGCTTATCACTAAGTGGAGGCTGTAATGAATTTAAGCCTCATTCAGCATTTAGGCAGCCTGGATCTTCTTATTAATATACAAGGAGAGGTTGATGATAATAGACACATTATGAAGCCCAAAGGCATCTTGGCAGCACATGCCAGGAAATGATGGAACTACGAGAAACTTCCGTGGAATATCTTCCGAGGACATTTTTGCATCCATATCCACGTATGTTTTTCCAGTGTTTTATCCTAAGAGGATCCTTAAAAGCAGACACAGGCATGCTCTTAGGATGTATATCCAAGAGATATTTCTCAGATCTGTCCCTCTGCCATTCTTCTTCTACACTTTATCAATCAGTTGCCTAACAACTCCCGTGATTCTCTGCAAGTCTCATTAAATACATGATTTGATGCTTCCAAATAAATTATAAAAAAGAAAAAAGATTATGCTTCATGATTATCAGTTCTCGTAGATACTAATTACAACATATAATTATTTCTTTTTTAATTTTTTGGTGATGCCCTGCAGCACATGGGATCTTAGTTCCCCTGGCAGGAATGGAACCCATACCCGCTCCCAGCACTGGAAGGCAGAGTCTTAACCACTGGACCACCCACTGGGGTATGAGCATGCTCAGTCACTCAGTCATGTCTGACTCTTTTGTGACCCCATGGACTGTAGCCCGCCAGACTCCTCTGTCCATAGGATTTCCCAGACAAGAATACTGGAGCAGGTAGCCATTCCCTTCTCCAGGAGATCTTCTCAGCCCAGGGATCGAACCCATGTCTGTTGAGTCTCCTGCATTGCCAGGCAGATTCTCTACCACTGCACCCCTGGGAAGCCCACTGTGGAAGGCTCTACATAACATAATTTTTTTTAATTCAATCCTTTTTTCAATTAGGTTTGCACAGAAAAAAAACATTTTTTTGGTAGCCTTCTTGAGAGTTTAAACTCTTGCTCCCCGAGGAGGAAACCATGGCTGCCATTGGAATCCTGATCTTGGTGAACACTGTACGGTGCTGGTTTTCAGAGCTGACTCCCGCCTGCTCCCTTTCCTGAGGAAGGTGGGCAGAGGTGGGATGGTGAGAGTAGGGACAGGCAGAGGCAGAAGCTGCAGTGTCCTAATCCCCTTGGACTAGACATTTTTTTACAGATACTTCTGCCCATCACATGCATTGCTGGATTGAAGTGTCACATGTTCCTTCACAGATGTTATTTCAGATTAAGCCTCAGGCAGCAGGGAGTGGACGTGGCACGCATTTTCCTCTTCATTTGGTAGCGTCCCATCTCGCAGCAGTCATTTGCAAAGCAACATTACTTGCATAACAATTGAGCTGATCTGATATTTTAGGTTATGATGTCAAGATATATTATACTGCAGCCTACTGACTTAAAAAACAGCCAAAGAAAGAGAATGACTTGGGCCAAGTTGGGACTGAAAAGGACCTAAGGGAATGTCATCTGTTATGAGAATCTTAAAAGCTTCTAATGACCTGTTATTCCCAAGAGGCTCTTGCTACTGTGACTATTGAATTTATTTTTGCTAAACAAGCTTTGCATTTAATGATAGCTTTCTTTTTGGTCTGAAATGCACAAGAATTTATTTTGCCTTTTTCTGAATGAAATACTTGGTCAACAATTCATCATGCAAACACCGTTTATGCTTCCATCACTCTGGTTAATATTATATATTAAATGTATTTATGAGTTCTTCTGTTAAGATTCTTATCTGTTTTAGAATATTTGAAGAGCTATAGCATTGAGGCTAAGTGTCATCTTTGCTCTTCTAAATATATTTTATATTCTTAAACTGAAAATGTTCAGAGCATTTTCCTGCATAGAATGCACTAAGAAAAGCAGAGAATTAAGGTAAAGCTTTTAAAAATAACAACCATGATTGTATCACAGTGTTTCAAGGGTAACATCCTATGAACAATTGCACCTTCCTCCTACATGATAAATGCTATGATTGCAGAAGTCTTGTCTATTTATCCATGGCTGTATTTTCAGGTACATAATGGGTATTTAATGGAGAAGGGCATAGTAACCCACTTGTTTTCTTGTCTTGGAAATCCCATGGATAGAGGAGCCTGGTGGGCTTCAGTTCATGGGGGTTGCAAGAGTCGGACATGACTTAGTGACTCAACCACCACCACTAATGGGTACTTAATAAATATTTGTTGGATAAATAGATGGAAGGAAGGAAGGATGGATGGATGTAAGTGGTTTGGTATTGAGGGCAGTGTTTCTCTGTGAGCCTAGGCTTAAGTCAGGGTATTTGGAATTACTGAGCTTGACATACATTTACTGGGAGTCAATGTCCTGCTGTCCATGGGAAGCAGTGAAAGCTTAGAAGGCTAATGAACTCTTAGGAGGATGACACCTCTTTCCATCAAGTGAAGCCACTTTATTTTTGGCTTAGAAAATCAAGTTAAAATTTGAAATTGCTTTCCCTCAAATAGTGGCAGTCCTTCAAACTGAAGGGCCATCCTGGAAACTGGAGAATAAATTAAAATGTAGAAACATTCCTGAATCCGATTCATCGAGTGAAAGAGTCTTTCCTTTGGTGGGTGTGCACACAAGGATGGACATGGACACAAAGGCAAAAGTGGCAGCCACTGTGGACATTTTTCTGAAATGTCTTTGGGTGTGAGTTTCTGAGAAGACAAATCACTTGTGCAGGGCCTTGAAAAAAACTTGGTTAGCTCAACCCCAAGGAAGGCTAAGAGTAGAGCTGGGAAGCAGAAATAATGTATTATTCTGCTGAGCGTATTAATAATTGGGCAGAAAAGGGTAGATTCTTTTTTAGTTAGGCATCCTTTTAACATGCACACTGTAGGTGGTGGCTTCTTTTTTTTTTTTTTCCTTTTTACAGAAATAAATGTAGCTGTCCCCTAACGGGAGCAATTTCCCTTCATATTTCTTGCAGCTCTTGTCCCATGAGGCGACAGATGAGTATGTGATAGCAATACTGATTCCAGTGCGTAGATGCTGTCTGATCCACCGGGAGAGCTGGTGGATTCAAATCAATGTCAGCGCATGCCTTCTGGGCAGCAGTCTTTCAGTGCAGGATTTGCTCTGTGGATCAGAAAAACAGCTGGCGACTTGCAATATGTTATACAAAAGACCCTTTAAATGTTTTGTTGTTTCCAGCTATGATGTAGTGTGTGACTTCAATTTTTTTTTTTTTTAATCCTTGGGCCTGCTTGATGGAGCAAAATCCTGTTAAGCAACTGGTAAAATCACAGTACCAATGTAAACTGGTGTCTGCAGAATTCTGAGGCTCAAAGGAGCTAGAAATAAGCCTCTGCCTTACTGTACATTTTTTTTTAATATAAAAGTTTTATCAAAGGAAAGTATTTCTTGGAAATTTGGTCCTGAAATTGCCTGTGAAACATAAGCAATTGCTAAAAAATATATATATGTATTTATATTTATATATATAAACCCTATGGGTTATTCAGAATTCTTAGAAACCAAGAACTTTCACCCAGTTATTTTGTTGAGTTGCGAGATGTAGTTGTTTATTTCTAGTGTGTGTTGTTTGCATATGACAGCATTTTGGAGTCTCTTCTCTGTTTTTAGTTTTTTCCTCTATAAAATATGTATAATAATTCTTCTGAATGTTCAAAACACATTTCCATGTTTTCTACTCATGCTTTCAACCCCAGAAACTAAACTGCTTTCCCTTCATTTAGGTGGGGTTTTTTTCAGTTTTTATCTTTTTTTAATGTTTTTGTTGGCTTTTCCTCTGAGGTTTCTTTCTCACTTTTTTGTCAATATTTCATTTCCTGCCCCTGTAATCCAAGTTTCTGGTAACAATTAAGACCACTAATGCAGAAATACCATATATCTCTAGATAAAGTGGCAAAGAGGAAGGTAACAACATATTTGGAAGATCTTGATTGACTAAAAGAGAAGGAATTGAAATTTTCTGTATTAGATTTTAGTCTAGTTAGACAGGGTTGGATAGTATCAAATCAGTATCCCAAATCTGATGTGATAACCCAGACTTCCACGTCAAATATCCAGCGTGATGATCTAACACACATCAATTCAATGGCTATTCCATAGCTCTCAATTGAATACTTTGATGAAATAACTAAAATCCTGTTTATCATGGATGTCAGCCATGTGTCTCTATGGATGAAGAACTATGTTAAATACTATCATACTCTATATTTGTAAGGGGCAGGTGTTGTGACTATAGTTTTAACAAGGAGTATCTTGCTGCATTTGACTGCAAGCATTTTAACCGTTAGCATTCAGTGTACAAAAAAATTTGATTGATTGGTCTTGTGGAAATGCACAAAATATATCACTGAGCTTACCCATCCTGCACAGCTATTTTATATGTACTTAATATTCCAACAATTCTTATGTCCACTGTACATGCTATGTTGTGCTGTGCTTAGTTGCCCAGTCATGTCGAGTCTTTGCAACCCCATGGACTGTAGCCTGTGGGGCTCCTGTGTCCATAGGGATTCTCTAGGCAGGAATACTGGAGTAGGTTGCCATGCTCTCCTCCAAGGGATCTTCCCAACCTAGGGATCAAACCTAGGTCTCCCACATTGAGGTGGATTCTTTATCATCTGAGCCACCAGGGAAGTTCAGGAATACTGGGGTGATTAGCCTATCCCTTCTCCAGGGGATCTTCCCAACCCAGGAATCAATCTGGGGTCTCCTGCATTGCAAGTGGATTCTTTACCAGCTGAGCCACCAGGGAATCCCCACTGTACATAATGCCCCCTAAAGGCGCTAGTGGTTAAGAACCCACCCAATAATGCAGAAGACATAAGAAACGTGGGTTCGATCCCTGAGTCAGGAAGATCCCCTGGAGGAGGGCATGGCAATCCACTGTAGAATTCTTGCCTGGAGAATCCCATGGACAGAGGAGGCTGGTGGGCTGTAGTCCAAAGGGTCAGACACGAATGAAATGACTTAGGACGCTTGCAAATAAGAAAGTAATTCCTTGATGAAGACGAGATTTGAAGGAGCACAAAGAATACCAGACCAGAAAGTATTTCCTGAAATGTGTTTCAGTTCAGTTCAGTTCAGTTCAGTCGCTCAGTCGTGTCCGATTCTTTGCGACCCATGAATCGCAGCATGCCAGGCCTCCCTGTCCATCACCAACTCCCGGAGTTTACTCAAACTCATGTCCATCGAGTCAGTGATGCCATCCAGCCATCTCATCCTCCATCGTCCCCTTCTCCTCCTGTCCCCAATCCCTCCCAACATCAGAGTCTTTTCCAATGAGTCAACTCTTCGCAAAGTATTGGAGCTTCAGCTTCAACATGAGTCCTTCCAATGAACACCCAGTACTGATCTCCTTTAGAATGGACTGTTTGGACCTCCTTGCAGTCCAAGGGACTCTCAAGAGTCTTCTCCAACAACACAGTTCAAAAGCATCAATTCTTCGGCACTCAGCTTTCTTCACAGTCCTATTCTCACATCCATACATGACCACTGGAAAAACCATAGCCTTGACTAGACAGACCTTCGTTGGCAAAGTAATGTCTCTGCTTTTTAATATGCTATCTAAGTTGGTCTTAACTTTCCTTCCAAGGAATAAGCATCTTTTAATTTCATGGCTGTAATCACCATCTGCAGTGATTTTTGAGCCCAAAAAAACAAAGTCTGACACTGTTTCCCCATCTATTTGCCATGAAGTGATGGGACCAGATGCCATGATCTTCGTTTTTTGAATGTTGAGCTGTAAGCCAACTTTGTCACTCTCCTCTTTCACTTTCATCAAGAGGCTCTTTAGCTCCTCTTCATTTTCTGCATAAGGGTGGTGTCACCTGCATATTAGGAACATTAATTCTTGGAAAAATTAGTAGGATTTGGGGCAAAAAGTGAGTAAACCCAGTGAAATAAGTTTGAGAACCACAAGGACAACCCCTGAAGAGACTGGCTTTATTTTGGGACTCATCAGAACTTTTAATATGATATGAACATTGTAAATCTTGAAGAAAACCTAGTATACAGTGCATCCTCAACTTGTAAGATGAGACACTCCCTCTCAACCAGCCCTCTAACTTATCCCAAAAGAATATTTTGAAAAGCAACTCTGAGATGCTTGCTTGGTAAATGTAGACTTAAAGACTATGCTGTAGAAATCAATAAATGGTTTCTTTATAAATAAAATTAAACACCAACACTTTGCCGACTAAGGTCCGTCTAGTCAAGGCTATGGTTTTTCCAGTGGTCATGTATGGATGTGAGAATTGGACTGTGAAGAAAGCTGAGTGCCGAAGAATTGATGCTTTTGAACTGTGTTGTTGGAGAAGACTCTTGAGAGTCCCTTGGACTGCAAGGAGGTCCAAACAGTCCATTCTAAAGGAGATCAGTACTGGGTGTTCATTGGAAGGACTCATGTTGAAGCTGAAGCTCCAATACTTTGCGAAGAGTTGACTCATTGGAAAAGACTCTGATGTTGGGAGGGATTGGGGACAGGAGGAGAAGGGGACGATGGAGGATGAGAAGGCTGGATGGCATCACTGACTCGATGGACATGAGTTTGAGTAAACTCCGGGAGTTGGTGATGGACAGGGAGGCCTGGCGTGCTGTGACTCATGGGGTCACGAAGAGTCGGACACGTCTAAGCGACTGAACTGAACTGAACTGAGAGCAACTGAACACCCACATGCAAAAAAAAAAAAAATTACACACAGGTTGCTCTTCACAAAGATTAACTCAGAATGGATGAAAAACATCAATGTAAACTGCAAAATGATAAAACTCCTAGGAAGTCGCATAGGAGAAAATCTAGATGATCTTGGATTTGGCAATGACTTTTGAGGTACCATACCAAAGAAATCATCCATGAAAGAAGTGACAAGCTGGACTTTACCAAAATAAAATTCTTCTGCTCTGTGAAAGATGATGTTGAGTGAATGACCAGACAAGACACAGAGTAGGAGAAAATATTTGCAAAAGACGTATCTGATATGTTTGGTGGTTTCTTATAAAAGTAAACGGCCTCTTACTGTACAGTCCAGTAATTGCCCTCCTTGACGTTTACCCAAAAGGAGTTGAAAACATATCCACACCAAAACCCAAAACATAGATATTTATAGCAACTTTATTCATAACTGCCAAAACTTAGAAGCAACTGTATGTCCTTTAGTAGGTGAATGGATAAACCATGCTACATTTGTACAATGGAATTTATCGAGCTTTAAAAAGAAATGAGCTATCAAGCCATGTCTAGGCATGGTGAGAAAATACCTGTTACTAAATGGAAGAAGCCACTCTGAAAAGACTATACACTATCCGATTTCAACTGTATGATACTGTGGAAAAGGAAAACTATGGAGATAGTAAAAAAGGCAATGCTTACTAGGGGTTGGAGGGAGGAAATGATGAATAGGCAGAGCACAGAGGATTTTTAGGGCAGGGAGAATACTACTCTGTATGACATATATAATATGTAACAAGATGCATATTGTTAAGCATTTGTTCAAATTCATGGAATGTACAACACCAAGAATGAACTCTAATGTAAACTGTGGACTTTTAATAAAGTGACCTGTCAATGTATGTTGACTAGTTGTAACAAATGTACTACTATTGTGGGCGGTGGGGATGTTGGAGGAATCTAGGCACGTGTGGGGGTGGGGGATATGGGAAATCTCTATGCCTTCGCACAGTTTTGCTATGGACCTACAAATGCTCTAAAAAGAAAAATAAAAATTTTTTTTAATGCATAGAACAGAACTTTAGAAATAATCTAATCCAGTGAATTGTTTGGCTTTTTTTTTTTTTTTTTTTAGTTTCTTCAATTTATACTAACCTGTCATTTATTGAGGGCCTTCTGCTATAGGCCAAACACTGAGTTCAGTACTTTTACAAATATTTAAATTGACAATACCCCTATGGAGTAGGTGTTATTTTCCCCACTTAATGAGTAAGGAACTGAAGTTTAGAGAGATTTAATGATGTTCCCAAGGTTGCAGAACTAGTAATGATGAAAGTGGAATTCAAACTTGGGCCAGAACTGGCTCTGTTAAACATAGTATTATAACAAATAGAATGCTAACAAATGACCCCCAAATGCATGTATCTGGATGTGTGATAGACAGTTGGATGAGTTTTCATCTTATTCTCAAAGGATCTGCAATCTAAACAATTTCAAGAGTCACTGAATCCAGTTTCAACATGCAGAGATCCAGAGCAATGATGTCGTTTTTGTGACAATGTCATTTTACCACTAATTGATGAAAAAAAAATAGAAATGTGAACCATGTTCTCTTGACTTCCCTTTGATGGTAAGAAAGTACAAGATGTCTATCGCTGATGGCTTTTAAATTAACTGATTTTAGAAAATGAAGGAAGACAATACTACTGTTAAAAGTCTAGAGCCATTTTATTAGTAGCTTATGGGAATTTGCTATTAAGCTCATGGCTTCATGATGGAGCACTGAGAATATTTCATATCCAAAAACCAGACTGTTAATATAAAGGACAATTTAAAATATTTAAAATTGTCTGAGTGTCAGAAAATATAATATCCAGGGAAAAAAAAGAATGTCAGTCTATGACATTTGAGTAATAAATGATTCAAGTAGAAGTTGGATTTTTACTTTTGAAGATCAAAGCATCAGCCCAGCTTTATACAGAGGGGTGAGCTTCCCTAGTGGCTCAGCAGTGAAGAATCCGCCTACCAATGCAGGAGACTCGGGTTCAATATCTGGGTCAGGAAGATGCATTGGAGAAGGAAGTGGCAACCCACTCCAGTATTCTTGCCTGGGAAATCCCATGAACAGAGGAGCCTGGTGGACTATAGTCCATGGGGTCACAGAGAGTTGGACTTGACTGAGTGTCTGAGCACACATATAGAGGGGTAGTAGTCACCTCTGTAGTGTAATTTGAGATGGAAAAGTACATTCTTGCTTCACTGTCCAAATTTCTACTTTTCTACCTATATTAAGTTAGATTAAGGCAATAGGTTTCAATAGCCATTTCTTTATTTGTCTTACTATTTATTTATTTGACTGTACCAGGTCTTAGTTGCGGCATGTGGGATCTTTAGTTGGAGTATGTGGGATCTAGTTCCCTGACTAGGGCTAAAACCTGGGCCCCCTTCATTGGCAACTGGGATCTTAGCCACTGGACCACCAGGGAAGTGCTAGTAGTCATTTGTTTAAATGAAAGTAACTACAATAGAAATGCATAGAGTATACTTTCAAATGTTAAACCCAGTGTGAGCCTAGATTTGCTGTCTCTTTTTATTGGAGTCAGAAAATTTAAAAGATAGATTTTGATGGGAGGAGACTCATGGAAATGGTCAGAAAAATGAAAAAAAAAAAAAAAGGTTAAAGCAAACAGTCAGAGTAAAGGCAGCAATAATGAACAACAGGGTGGGTACGTAAAAAGTGAGATCACTCAGAGGAAAATGACCCTAAAAAGAGATGTTCAGTTCAGTTCAGTTCAGTCGCTCAGTCGTGTCCGACTCTTTGCGACCCCATGAGTCGCAGCACACCAGGCCTCCCTGTCCATCACCAGCTCCCGGAGTTCACTCAGTCTCACGTCCATCGAGTCAGTAATGCCATCCAGCCATCTCATCCTCTGTCGTCCCCTTCTTCTCCTGCCCCCAATCCCTCCCAGCATCAAAGTCTTTTCCAATGAGTCAACTCTTTGCATGAGGTGGCCAAAGTACTGGAGTTTCAGCTTTCGCATCATTCCTTCCAAAGAAATTCCAGGGTTGATCTCCTTCAGAAAAGAGATGTTGGACAGTGCTAAAGATAGTCAATATTTTTACCTTTCAATATGTACTCCTATATTAGGTATTATCTCTTTACCGTAGAGCAACATACATTTGTAAGCTTTTCAGCCTTTATAAATTGTTCCACACCGCCCCTCCCCTCCCAAAAAAAGGTTGGGAAAAGGAAAATCTGGAGAAATACATCTCTGGCACTGTCCTTGACGATGTCATCAGGTATAACAGCTGCTGTGTATATAGGAGAAATGGGGGAGGACCGGGAATGAAAATAAGCTGTTCCAGTGTGATCTCCTGAAATAGATAGAAGACTTGCAATTTCACACTAAGATCCACAGCCTGGCCTTGTTTTCTGGTTGCAGATCTGAAATAGCAGTAATCCATCTGTCAGCTTGACATCTTTTTATGCTCCCTTTCAATCACTCCCAGGAAAAATTTTTTTTTCTTTAGACTGATCCTGATTTGGCAGTTTTCTTATTGCCTATCACTTTAAAGACATTAAAAATAGCAGTAAGTTTTATTTCTCTGATCCTTTGGGTTTTTAAAGTTGGAATTTTACCCATTCTATTTGAATCCCAAGAAGAGTAATAAAACTCACAGATAACTGACTCATAAATGAACTGTAGAACAACTATTCTGTTTGCCTTTACATCAGTTCTAAAAGATGGCAGAATAGGTTTATTCATTCATTAAACAAACATGAACCGAGCACATAATAGAAAATTGAAAAGAGATTTCTACAAAGGAAATGGTATTCTGGGTTGATCAAGGCTGTGCAAGAAGAGCAAGACCATGAAGATGACGACAGCATCTTATATGGATGCAACGGCCAGTGGAAGAGGCTACTAGTGGGAAATCGGTAACTTAGGAAAATTAGCTAACTGTAAAGGCCAGGAGATTAATTGATACCATGGCGTGTGGAGCCCAAAGTCTGAGAGATGTGTCCTCAAGGGACGCATAAGAAAGCATACCCTATAGAAAAACTTCTTTGCTTTCCATTTTATTTTGCATGAGGGGTAGGATAACCTTGAATGGTATCTCATACATCAAAAAACTCCATAATTGATTCAGGATTCTATGTGTTGGGAGAGATTATCCCTCAGTCATGTCCGACTCTTTGCAACCCCATGGACTGAGAAGCCTGCCAGGCTCTGTAGGATTTTCTAGGCAAGAGTACTGGAGTGGGTTGCCATTTCCTTCTCCAGGGAATCTTCCCAACCCAGGGATCGAACCCAGGTCTCCTGCACTGTAGACAGACGATTTACCATCTGAGCCACCAGGGAAGTCAATGTATAAATCAGAATGTTCAGTAGAAAGTAAGCAGTGACACCATGGACTGGCCAATTCTTCAGAGTTCCTCTGTGTCTGATACCAGAGAGCTGAGCTTGCCTTATGGTTCTCAGTGTCTTAGAGGGTAACTCCATTATAAAGAACGTGAATTGTACAGGGATCTTGTAGACAAGTGAGAAGATCAAACCTTTACTGTATGTCTTTACTTGGAAGTAGGACAAGTTGTTTTGTTTTGGTTTGGAGTTTTTGTTGCTGTTGTTTGTTGTGTTCTATGAAAGAGTTTCGTGTTAGGATTCAGAAACGATTACTCTTTAAAAATGTAATTTCATTTGTTTAGTATCCTCACATTCTTTTGTTTCCTTGTGATAGAATTTCAGCTTACAATCTAATTCTCTTAATATCCATAGATTCCACATGAGTATAAAATTAGCTGGTAGGCTTCTTTATGGAAAAGGACCAACTCTAAAGCCATACTTTACTATTTTACTTTGGAATTTGATTCATGATACTATGAAGAATTTTGAAGTCATCTGACAATTTGGCAAATTTATAAAGAACTGTTTGATTTTGGAGAGCTTCCCGTCTCTTCTGATTAAAATTAATTATACTCCCACACTACATCTGTTGCATTGTTTTATGTTGTATAGTCACTTGTACATATGTACACATATTATTCATTTCCTTTATTAAAACTTCTTTAAGACAGAAATTGAGTCATTCATCTTTGGATCCTCAGTGGTAATCACAGAGCCAGCATATAAGAAATGTTCTGTGTTTCTGAGTCAAGGAGAGCTGAGAAGACATCATAATAACAAGGAAGAGTAACTTTTTGTAAAGACAAAATTTTAAAACTTGGGAAATGGATGTTACTTTACAAGGTTGGAGAAAGAGAAGAGAGAAGAAGGAGGAGGAGAAGGAAAGCGAGAGGAGGGAGAGAAGTTATGAATGCCTAGGAATTGTTTGGTTGGAAAGCAACAGATGATCTGCCATAGAATATTAAGATAATATAGAGGAAAAGCGCTTGAATTTTTTGAGTGGAAGGGGAAGGAATCTGACAAAACGTATAGTTCCCATCCTTAGTCATGCCTTCCTTACAATTATAGGCCTTTGAGTATAGGGCTTCCCTGATAGCTCAGTTGGTAAAGGATCTGCCTGCAATGGAGGAGACCCCAGTTTGATTCCTGGGTCAGGAAGATCTCCTGGAGAAGGGATAGGCTACACACTCCAGTGTTCTTGGGCTTCCTTTGTGTCTCTAAAGAATCCACCTGCAATGCAGAAGACCTGGGTTAAATCCCTGGGTTAGGAAGATCCCCTGGAGAAGGGAAAGGCTACCCATTCCAGTATTCTGACCTTGAGAATCCCATGGACTGTATAGTCCATGGGGTCGCAAAGAGTCGGACGTGACTGAGCAACTTGAAGAAGAAGAAAGTATGAACAGGGGAAAATTAAATATCTGATTTTCCATGTTTAACCTGAAATGGTAATGAAATAACTGTGTATACTTAGGAGATTGGGGCACATGGATAATAAGGAATGTTTATTTATCATTTTTAGCAGCTTTGTTGAGATAAAATTTGCATACAACAAATTTCACCTATTTAAAGTATACAATTCAATGATTTTTATTTTATTTGCTGAGCTGTGTAACCATCACTATAATTTAATTTTAGAACAATTGCTTCACCTCCAAAATAAATCACTTTCCATCCCTCTGCTCACTCCCAAGTCTTAAGTAGCCACAAATCTACTTTTCGCTATATATTTGCCTATTCTGGACATGTAGTATAAACAAGATCATACAATATGTGAGATTATACACTGGTGAAATTAACAATTTGTGAGTGACTTCTTTCTTTTAGTATAATATGTTTGAGGTTCATCTCTGTTGTATATTAAAAAGTGAAAGTGAAAGTGTCAGTTGCTCAGCCATGTCCAACTTTTTGTGACCCCCATGGACTGTAGACCACCAGGCTCCTCTGTCCATGAGGATTCTCCAGGTGAGAATACTGGAGTGGTTGCCATGCCCTCCTCCAGGGGATCTTCCTAACCCAGGGATCAAACCCAGGTCTCCCACATTGCAGGTGGATTCTTAATGTCTAAGCTACCAGGGAAGCCCAAGAAGACTGGAGTGGGTAGCCTATCCCTTCTGCAGGAGATCTTCCTGACCCAGGAATCAAACCGGGGTCTCCTGCATTGCAGGCAGATTCTGTACCAGCTGAGCTACCAAGGAATATATCAGTACTTAACTCCTTTTCATTGCTGAGTAATATAGATATATCATATTTTTATCCATTCATCAGTTGATGAACAGTTGGACTGTTTCCATTTTGGGTTATTATGGGCTCTTTGTTGAAATCAATTGATTGCAAGTGTGTGGGTTTATTTTTGGATTCTCAATTGTATTCGATTGACCTGTATATCTTATGCCGGTATCACACAGTGTCTTATTATAGCTATGTAATAAGTTCTAAAATTGGGAAATGTGAGTATTCCAACTTTGTCCTTGTTTTTCTAGATTCGCTGTTTGAGTCCCTTGAATTTTCATGAAATTTTAGGATTGACTTATACTTTCATGCAAAAAGAGAGGCAGTTGATTGATATTTTTAAAAGATTGCATTGAATCTGCAGTGGAATTTGGAGATTAATGCCATCTTCATTATATTGAATCTTCCAATCCATGAACATGGGATGTCTTCCCATTTATTTAGATCTTTTTAAATTCTTTTCAAAAATGTTTTGTTTTCATTATGGAAGTCTTGAACTTCTTTTGTTCAGTGTGTTTAGTATTTTACTCTTTTTGATGATTTGCAGATTACTTTCTCAATTTTATTTCCTGATTGTTTATTGCTAGTGTATAAAATACAATTGGTTTTGTACATTAATCTTGTATCCTGCAGTTTTGCTGAACTCATTCATTAGTTCTAATAGTTTTCTAGTGGATTCTTTGGGATTTTTAAAAATATATACAAGATAATGTCATCTGAAATTAGAGAATGTTTTAAAATCCACAAAAAGAAACATTAAAGAGTAAAAGTACCTAATACAAGAGTAAGTTAGATCTTTGGACCAGTGTGAAAAATAAAAGCCGGGATATTCTCCATAGAAACAGTGGAAATCAGTAGGAAATTCCAATGAAAAGCTTATTATGGAGATAAACCTAGGAAAAAACTTGACAGTCAAAATAGTGTGGTGCTTAATGAAGAAGAGATGGTTGGCCTTGTATAGTTGCAGCAACAAAGATTTGTTGGGGACTCCACCAATCAATGTGAGGCCCTGGAAACATAAAGATGATGAAAAAAACTAGTTTTTGCTCTCTAACTGCTCACAGTCAGTTGGGAGGAGGGACATGGATCAAAATAGAAACCACAAAATGAGAGAGCTACTATCAGCAGCATGATAAGATATGGTGAAAGTTCTGGCAATAGAGTGAGTGGTTCTACTTCAGTGATTACAGGCCATAATGTTTTCATTGGATCTTAGAAATTTAGTTCAGTTTTTGATAAGATGAGAAAGGGGCATGAGCATGAATATTCTGGAGGGTAGCAAAGATCTGGGAAACATGAGCACATTACAACATAATTGGGACAAGTCTGTTGCTACAGCATAGGAGGAATGAATGTGGGGAGGAGGGAGGGAAGGGGAAGAGTGACAAGAAGTGTGTAAGTGAGCTCAGTCGTGTCCAGCTCTTGGCATCACATGGACTGTAGCCCACCAGGCTCCTCTGTCCATGGAATTTCCAGGCAAGAATACTGGAGTGGGTTGCCATTTCCTCCTCCAGGGGATCTTCCTGACCCAGGCATCGAACCCAAGTCTCCTGAGTCTCCTGCATTGGCAGGTGTATTCGTAAAGAATATAGTAAACACTGAGCCACCTGGGAAGGCTAAGGTAAGGTATCCACCTGCTAATGCAGGAGACTCAAGAGACATGGGTTTGATGCCTGGGTCAGGAAGATCCCCTAGAGGAGGACATGGCAACTCACTCCAATATTCTTGCCCAGAAAATTCCATGGACGGAAGGGCCTGATGGGCTACAATCTATAGGGTCACAAAGCTTGAGGCTAGAATGCCATTTGAGGAATTTGGAATTAGTCCCTGGAGGCAATGAAGACCATTACAGGTCTATAAACAGAGGCTAGTTCCTCTTTGGTTTTTGCTCACTGACCCTGGCAGCCTTGTGAGGAATAGATTGGAGGAAAGGAATGGGGACAGGAGATGGCGAGGGCCTGAGCTAAGGCAAAGGCAGTTGAGCTTGATAAGGAGGGATGAAGACTATTTGTTGATGTGGCAGGTGTAAAAGCAAGTGTGTGAACAGTGGAGTCAGAAATAGTCTTTCCAACATGGTGATGGAAAGACTATTACATGAAGCCTGCAAACTCTCTGTTTTGTAAATTCATTTGTATCACTTCTTTATAGATTCCTCATATAAGTGGTATCATATGATATTTCTCTTTGTCTTACTTCACTCAGTGTGACAGTAAAGAAGGAAATGGTAACTATATAAACTGACAGATATGTTAGTTAGCCTTAGATTTTGGTGATTATTTAATAATGTATACATATATCAAAATATCAAGTATCTACAAATGGCAACATTTCATTCTTTTTAATGGCTGAATAGTCAGTCTGGGTAGTTTGTATATTTCTAGGAACTTTTCCAGTTCTTTTAGGTTATCCAATTTGTCGCTATATGCGTGTATGCATGCTTTGTTGCTATAGTCATGTCTGGCTCTTTGTGGTTCTGTGGATCATAGTGCACCATACTCCTCTGTCCATGGGATTCTCCAGGCAAGAATACTGGAGTGGGTTGCCATAGCCTTCTCCAGGGGATCTTCCCAACCCAAGGATCCAACTCGCATCTATGTCTCCTGCATTGGCAGAAAGGGTCTTTTACCACTAGGATCACCTGGGAAGCTATATAATTGTTCATAACAGTCTCCTAGGGTCCTTTTTCCCTTAGGCATTGGTTATAATATCTCCCTTCCATTTCTGATTTGATTTATTTGAATCTTCTCTTTTTTCTTTCCTTAGTATCAGTTCAGTTCAGTCACTCAATCCTGTCCAACTCTTTGCCACCCCATGGACTGCAGCATACCACGCTTCCCTATCCATCGCCAACTCCTAGAATTTGCTCAAACTCATGTCCATCAAGTCAGTGATGCCATCTAACCATCTCATCCTCTGTCATCCCCTTCTCCTTCAGCCTTCAATCTTTCTCAGCATCAGGGTCTTTTCCAATGAGTTCTTCACATCAGGTGGCCAAAGTATTGGAGTTTCAGCTTCAGCATCAGTCCTTCCAATGAATATTCAGTACTGATTTCTTTTAGGATCGACTGGTTTGATCTCCTTACAGTCCAAGGGACTCTCAAGAGTCTTCTCCAACACCACAGTTCAAAAGCATCAATTCTTTGGTGCTCAGCTTTTGTTATAGTCCAACTCTCACATCTATACATGACTACTGGAAAAACCATAGATTTGACTAGACAGACCTTTGTCAGCAAAGTAATGTCTCTGCGTTTTTAATATGCTGTCTAGGTTGGTCATAGCTTTTCTTCTAAGGAGCAAGCGTCTTTTAATTTCATGGCTGCAGTAATCATCTGCAGTGATTTTGGAGCCCAAGAAAATAAAGTCTCTCACTGTTTCCATTGTTTCCCCATCTATTTGCATGAAGTGATGGGACCAGATACTGTGATCTTAGTTAGCTAATGGTTTATCAACTCTTAGTTTTGTTTTGTCTTTTCTGTTTGTTTCCTATTCTCCTTTTTATTTATTTCTACTGTGATATTTATTCTTTCATTCTGCTAACTTTGGTCTACTTTGTTTTTCTTTTCTAGTTCCTTGAGGTATTCCTTTTTTAATGTATACATTTACTGTTATAATCTTGTCTCTTAAAGGCACAGTATGACATGTGCTTTTTTCTTTTTCTCTCTCTCTCATATAAGCACAGGCCACTAGCCTTTCCTTGTTATGAAAGCTGGTAGTCTAATAAAATTTTTTTAATTAAATCAATATGTTTATTTTTTAAAGATAGAATGTTTAATTAAAGTTCTACATTTTCATACTTCTAAGTTCACATAAATAAAGTAGGCCCTCAATAAGTATTTGCCAAATACTTTTTATTTTAAATTAGTATTTGCTAAATTATTATATTAGTTCTGCCACTGCTATTTAGAGGAAAGGTAAGATGATAGCCTATGTTTTTCAAATCAGATAATTATAGTTAGAAATAATCTTTCCAGGTTTAGAGAGAAAAGCAAATTTTAGTGGAGAATACACTCTCAAAAGCTCTAAGTTTCAGTGTAATTTATCAACTTTATGAGCAAACTTTTATTTAGTTCTCTCTGTATAGAAAGAGGTAGCTAGTGCTAAGATTATAAGTCAGTTTTTAAAATAGCTAGAGCGTTTAAAGGCTTATAGTATAGTCCAGAAAGAAGGCATGAATAAAATTGAATTATTTAGCGCAGCATTTAAAGCTTATTCTCACGTTACTCTCATCTTCCATTCCTCCTTCCATTTAGTGCACAGGACCAAGTTGTCACGGGATACACTCATACTCGCCTGCTGCCTGTCTCCCTCGTGCTGGCTTGGGCCACCTGGCCAACAATGGTGCCATTCAGGACAATAGGAAGCTGAGGAGGAGGTTTTGAAAAGAAGCTGATGACTAGAGCAATGGACATGTTGAGTTTCAGGTGCTGATGGAAAATGCATGTAAAGGCATTGAGTGACAGTTAGAAAATGATATATAACAATTTGGTAATCACATATGGACTAAAGGAGAGGAAAAGGTTTACGCCTAGAGTTTTGGAAGAAAGAGGACAGAAAGTAGGAATTCAGGGAGAGAGCTGATTTTAAGAAAAAGATGAGATCCATTTTAGATTTGTTGCGTTTCAGATAATGAGGGGACGTTAAAATTGATGGTGTTTACGTGATCTTCAGAATGAAGGTGAAGGAGAGGTTGAAGAGCTACTCCAGACTGAAGGAGATTAGAGGGACATGACAGTCGGGTGCAACAGGGATGCTGGAACGATGTTTTTGCTACAAAGGCCGTGATTGGGACAATTGGTAAAATTTGACTGGGGTCTTTGGACAAAAGGTATAAAAGAATTCTTCAGACTATTCTCTTAATTTTCTGTAAATTCAAAATTGTTTTAAAATAAAAAGCAGGAATTTCCCTGGTGATCCAGTGACTAAGACTCTATGCTTCCAATGAAGGAGGCCCAGGTTTGATCCCTGGTCAGGGAACTTGATTCCACAGGCCATAACTAAAGATCCCACGTGCCAAAACGAAGATCTTGCCTGCACACAACTAAGACCCGCACGGTGAAAGAAGGGAGGAGGGCAGGGGAGGAGGGAAGGAGAGAGGAAAAGAAAGAAATAAAAGATCCAGAAGTAGTTAAAAGTGCACAGACCCAGGATGGTGATTTGCATTAAGGATTATTGGCCACAGAATTTTAAGCCAAAGTCTTTGAGAAAGAAAGTATAGAGAAGGGAGATCAGAGTGGGCCAAGAGGGAGCTATAGAGTGTTCCTGCATTTGGAGGAGAGGGGAATGGTGCATGAGTTCATGGAGGATTGAGTAGAGAAGAAAACACTGAAACGTATGTGTCTGCTGCTGGGGCTGAGAAACACTGGAGCTTTGCAGTATCACCCCCTTGAAAGAGGTCAGGGGAAAAAGAGGCTGAGTTAGGAATTGGCTCTGCTCACTGACCATTTCCCCCCATGCAGCCTTCAGTAAAGACAAACATGTGTGATTTTTTAAAGTTAATTCTTACGGTTCACATTGTGTTTCAACGTGGGAAACGGAGTTTAGAAACTGCAGCTAGAGGAATTTGAGCCATGATTGTATGTTTGTAAGCCTCTCCCGATGACCTTGGAGGAGACGCTGCTCTCCTGTGTCAGAGAAGGTTCTGGACCGCCCTTGCAGCAGCATTTTATCATCAGAAAACGGTTCACTTCATAAGGTTTATAACCTTCCATAAAACTGCAGAACATTTTATTCTTTTTTCATTAAGCCACCTTTGGAATCATTTTGGTCCCTTTATAGTCTCTTATTTAATCTGTTTTTTCATAGACTAAAGGGAGAAAAAATTCTATCAGTGGTCAAAATAGTAATTAGATAGTATAAGTCACAGCCTAATGGCTTGAAGGCACACGTACTTACTAGTTATCTCCTCCATCTGCCTTCATCAGTGAATTCCTGTAACCCCCAAACACATCTTTACCTCCTTCTTAAACAATGGAAAAGAAGAAATGATGAAAATGAACATTTTCCCAATTACAAGAGATCCTAATATTTGTACTTTTTGTCTCTTAAAGCATAATTCTCATGTTGTGAAAACTATTTTACCAAACTCTAAGGAGAGCCTGAATTAATAAAACATCAAGACATTTTAGTTCCTATATTGAAAAATCTTATATTTGCATAAAATCAACAACTGAATCTTTCAGAAATAAATTTAATTATAAGGAAAGGAGACCATAAAAACACTACAAAATAAATCTGAAAGCCACATTCGGGTTTAAAAAGAGGAAAATATCAGTTCTACTTATTCCTGAAGGATTAAAAAAAAACTTTTAATTAATGACAGCCCTCAGGGCACTGAGCAATTGTTAATTAAAACAAGGAGGAAAGGGAGAGGAAGCAGGCAAGAATGCTGAGATGAACACATTTCCTTTTCTCTGCAGGGGAATAACATTACTAAGGCGACACTAATAAATATGAATATTTTTGAGAGAAAATATATAAAAATGTAAAAAAAATCTTAACTCAACTTGGCACACAGTAGCAGGTACATAAATTAATTGGGCTCCTCAAGAATTATCAACCCCAGGGTATCACCTTTTGTGCAATTGAGCGGTGGTAGTGATCTCCCACCCAGGACAGGATGGAGTGCTGCCTTTTCGGTACAAGCTGACTCCTGTCAGGGGATGGTGCCTGATCAAAGGTCTTCTAAGAGATTTCATTCACTTTCATTCTAGCCATGGGCGGGCAAGCACGTGGGCAACCACCATCATTATGAAATATTTCTTAAATGCTTCGAGTTAGGAACCAGACCTACAGCCCATTCAATTCATTGCCCTTTCCCTTTCCAACCATTAAATTTTTACTTAGAAAAAAATAATTATCAGATCTTTTGGTTCACCCCCTGTGCTTGCCTAATTTGGCAGGTTATTAGTGATAGCATTTCTCAGGCCTTCCCTACCACTTTCCCCTGCACCCCACATGAAAAAGGCTTTTTATTTTTCTCCTGCGCTCAGAAATCTACTTAACAAGCTGCACTTTAGAAGCCAAGAACAAAAAAAAAAAAAAAAGTAAGAAAATCTGTTTCTTACTTTATTTGGAAGGTGACAGAAGCCAGAACCCATAGGCTATATGTTTAGCATGAATAAAGTCATTCTTTGAAATTCGGAAACTCTGGGATCATTTCCTCCCATTTTTTCTATGGCCCTAGTTTTCCATAATCTTATAGGTTTTTTAATCAAAGTTGTTTTTTCAAAAACAGAACTCATCACCTTAGGATTTGGTGGGGTTTTTGGGGGGTGGGGGAATGGAGGTTATTTTTTAAATTTTTTCCCCGTGGTCTGCATGCATGCGTTCATTTGATGTTCTGCAAGCTAAGATACCAGGGTCGGTTCATGGGGGTCAGTGTTGTTTACAAAATTTCTCAGATGCCAGCTAAGATCAGTAGCTAGGAGACAACTTTGAATTTCATTTTGCTGTTTGTAGTCAAAATACATTCCTCACCACAGATAAGACCTTACCTCCCTGGTGCTCTATCTCTAAGAGAACAAATTCTAGGTAATCAGAAGACTATATTTCGTACAAAATTCCCAATCTCTGATTATTTTATCAATACCCAGCGAATCACAGGTGCCAGGGCAAAAAAATAAATAAAATTGTTTTCTCTTTTCATTGAGTGAAAAATTTCCATTGGAAATCTCCTGATTTTTCTCAGATGCCCTAAAAAGCTTTGTCCATTGCTTGCAGTAATGTAGTAGGTAAAGGAGCCCATTTACAGAGGTACAAAGGAAAAATATCCACAACCATCTATACTGTATCATTTTTTGTTATTCTCTTCACCTAGTCATTGTATCTAATTTTCACTGGGGGCAGTAATTTTCTTTTCAAAAGGAAAAAAGTCTTAACTGTATTTTTCAAAGTGGACCTAAATAAGAAATGACCTGGAGTAAATCTTTTCTGTTTCCCTCCCCAATATCACAAATTTGAGGGTGGGACCCAGGAATCTGTATTTCTAAGGTGTGATGGTCATGAACATTCAAATGTAAGAGCCACTGCAGCCAAACCTTTTTATACAGTAATTTGATTTTTAATCATATATATGTAATATATATGATATAATAGCTTTTGTTGATGTTTTATTTACATATAAAACAGGTATATTATTAAATATATGTAGTTATCATATGTAATTGCAAATATATATATGAAGCTCGATTCAAACTCCTATCTGCCAGTAGTAGCAGATACATCAGACTCAGAAATATAACTCAAGAGTCGAGGTCCTGGAGTTTAGGCCCTGGCTGGAGGGCAGAGGGCAGGGTTGGAATACAATGCTAAGATGGGAATGTAGAAGAGGAAGAAGAAAAGGTGGGGTGGAGAAAGAGGAGAAGGAAAGAGGAGAAAAAATCCAAGATACCAGGTCTGAGAAAAGACTGCAGGCAAACCAAACTCAGGCCTCTTTAGTTCAGTTCAGTTCATTTCAGTCGCTCAGTCATGTCCGACTCTTCGCGACCCCATGAATCACAGCACACCAGGCCTCCCTGTCCATCACCAACTCCCGGAGTTCACTCAGACTCACGTCCATCGAGTCAGTGATGCCATCCAGCCATCTCATCCTCTGTCATCCCCTTCTCCTCCTGCCCCCAATCCCTCCCAGCATCAGAGTCTTTTCCAATGAGTCAACTCTTCGCATGAGGTGGCCAAAGTACTGGAGTTTCAGCTTTAGCATCATTCCTTCCAAAGAAATCCCAGGGCTGATCTCCTTCAGAATGGACTGGTTGGATCTCCTTGCAGTCCAAGGCCCAAACATCACTAACCACATGCCAGTTTCCAAACTTTGACTTACCTTCCCCTAATGAGATTTTTAAGCCAAAGGCTGGTATTAGAGGTGATTTATTAGAGGAAATTTATATTTAGTCTCAAACCTACTCTCCAACCTGTGTGTGTGTTAGTCGCTCAGTCGTGTCTGACCCTTTGCACCCCCTGGACTGTGCAGCCTACCATGTCCTCTGTCCTTGGGATTTCCTAGGCAAAATTACTGGAGTAGGTAGCCAGTCCCTTCTCCAGGGGATCTTCCTGACCCAGGGATCAAACCCTGGTCTTTTGCATTGTAGGCAGATTCTTCACCATCTGAGCCACCAGGGAAGTGCATAGAGAGAGTGAAACCAGCATCCTTAGGAAGCAAGGACCTTGAATCCTTCTAACTTAGACACTTCCTAAAGTTCTAAAGACACTTCCTAAAATTCTGAAGCTCAGGAGTTGTTTTTCGCCTCCTTGTGACCCATAGAGATGTCAGTCTCTGAATCCACCCGCGTTCGTTTGGGAACTCACTGAATAGAACTTTGAAATAAATTTTAATGGGTATCCAATAGGGATTAGGGGTGGAATGAGGGATGGAATTATTTTTAACTCTAGTTTTGTTTCACATAAAGATAGATGGCACCTAAATTTTCCAGAACATTTTAAAGAAGCTTTGATCTCTCAAAGATTTTCTCAGCCCACTTCAATCTCATCGGTTTTTCTCATGAGATTGCCTCTGGGATAATGCATTTGATATCAGTGAATAGGAACACAGACTTCTAGATGCTTTTGCAGGCTGATACATAAGCTCTCTTTAGACTTTTGCTAATGAGAACTTGCTCAATAAGGAATTTGTGAGCAAGATTTATGTAACTATGATAGATTTATTGATACTGCTTGGGAAAAGCTTTTAATCTTTATTTTTATGTTCATTTATAAATATAGGAGCCTGCACTTTTCATAAAGGGGCTTTCCTGGTGGCTCAGTGGTAAAGAATCCGCCTGCCAATGTAGTCAACACAGGTTTGATCCCTTGGCCGAGAAGATTCTCTGGAGAAGGAAATGACAACCCACTCCAGTCAGTATTCTGGCCTGAGAAATCCCATGGACAGCAGATCCTGGTGGGCTACAGTCCATGGGGTCACAGAAGAGTCAGACACAACTGAACAACTAAACAGCAACAACTTTTCATAAAAGTATATCCAGAAACCTTTTCAATATATTGATGGTTTAAACCAACAATACTAATAATGTTTAAGTACACTTACCGGTAGCAGGCCCACACTTCACACCTTTATGTCTATCTAAATTAGATTTAATTGTTAAACCTGTGAAGATGTCACGGATTGGGGAATTTGGATTTGTTTCTTTGTATCATTTAGAAATTTTGTACTTTAAAGTTTTAAATAGGTTAATACATAAAGAGACTGTTACACTCTAAACGGCAGCCCCTGATTAGTTATCAATCTTGCTATTATAGCTCTCTCATGCCCTTCCTAGTGTTGCAGGAGAATGGGGCATGAGAGGATGGTCATATCCTAGGTTTTGGGAGAATCCCTTGGCCACCCAGTGACCCAGTGAGGGTCCTTGGCTTAGCATAGGAAGGATTTTAAGAGCGAGCCATAGTAAGTGAAAGTAGGCTTACTTAGAAAGATATACATTATATAGGCAGAATGGGGCTGTCTCAGAAGGCAGAGTGTCCTGGTTTGTGGAGGTGGTTAGTTTTTATGTCCTGAGTAATTTCATACACTAACAAATGGGAGGAATATTCTAACTATATTGGAGATGGGGTAGAGATTTCCAGGAATTGGGCCACTGCCCACTTTGGGGCCTTTTATAGTCAACCTTGGAACTGTCCCGGCACCCATGTATGTGTCATTTAGCATATGCTATTGTATTGGAGAAGGAAATGGCAACCCACTCCAGTGTTCTTGCCTGGAAAATCCCAGGGACAGAGGAACCTGGTGGGTTTCCGTCTATGGGGTCGCACAGAGTCGGACACAACTGACGCGACTTAGCAGTAGCAGCAGAAATGTATTACAGTGAGTGTATTATGGGGCTCAAGGTCTAGGGAAGTCGATTCTCCTGCCATCTTGGGCCCCAACTTGGTTCTAACCAGTATTTGTCATTCTTTCAATTGCTGTGCCCTGCCCCCTTCCCTCCTGTTTCACTAGCAGAGCTTCCTGAGTTACTTCCTACAGTTACAGTCTCTGCTTCCTCACCTTTCTTTCCCTCCACAGTTCGCTTCTGTTCTTCTAGTTCTCAGCTTGTCAGAGACCTCCTAATGGCCAAATCCAGGGGCGCAGGTCTCTGCTTTTCTCGCTTGACTTCCACTGGTTCATTTGCACCTCTGGACCACTCTCCTTCAGACGCACACATCTGGCCACCATTCTCCTCAGTTCTGGCCACTCCTTTCCCTCTTCACTTACTTCTCTTCCCATGTCGACTTGTCTAGGAAATAGTCACTGTTCTTTCTTCAGTTCTCATACTCACAGGAGTTCCCAGATGTGTGGGTATTTCCCCACACTAGTCAGTTCTGTGACCCCAACCAGGTGACTTAAAATTCAACTCAATTCTGACACTACTCAGAGTTAGCATAGACCTCACTGGTTAAAGGCTCCGTCCTTCAAGATTGCTCCCACTTCAGATATCAGTCTCAAGCAGTTTTTCTGAAGATTAGCCACAACTTTTATGTGGCTTGGCTGCACATGGGAAGTTCCTGTGACTCCCCTCCTCAGATTCGATAATTGCGAGAGCAACTCACAGAACTCAGGAAAACAGTTTACTTACCACTGCCGATTCAGTACAAAGGATATTTTAAAGGATTGAAATGAACAAGCTCAGGAACTCTGTCCTGGGAGAGTTGGGTTGCATCACCCTCCTGGTATCTGGATGTGTTCACCAACCAGGAAGCTCTCCAAACTTGTCATTCAGGGATTTTTAGGGAAGCTTCATTGTGTAGGCACAATTATTCATTAACTCAGTCTCCAGCCTCTCTCCCCTCTCCAAGCATGGAGATGGGGCTGAAAGCTCCAAGCTTCTAATCATGGTGACCAGCCCTAAGACAGGAGTCTGCCAAGAGTCACCTCTGAGAACTGAAGACATAGTCTTTTCCCATCACTTAGGAAATTCCAAGGAATTTGGGAGCTATGTCTCTGAACTGGGGTCAAAGACCAGTATGTATACATATTTCTTACTGTTTCACAGCCCTTTAAATCCTATTATTCTTTCATAAGCATCATGCCTGTCTTCTTCCTGCCTCAATCTCCCATATTGCATATTTGCAGATGGATAGTATTAAAATCCTAAAAGATGGTGCTATTAAAGTGCTGCACTCAATATGTCCCAGAAAAACTTTTGCTTCATTGTCTATGCTAAAGCCTTTGACTGTGTGGATCACAACAAACTGGAAAATTCTTTAAGAGATGGGAGTACCAAACCACTTTACCTGTCTCCTGAGAAACCTGTATGCAGGTCAAGAAGCAACAGTTAGAAATGGACGTGGAAAAATGGACTGGTTCAAACTGGGAAAAATGTACATCAAAGCTGTATACTGTCACCCTGCTTATTTAACTTCTGTGCAGAGTATGTCGTGCATGCCAGGCCGGATGAATCACAAGCTGGAATCAAGATTGCCAAGAGAAATACCGACAACCTCAGCTATGCAGATTATACCACTCTAATGGCAGAAAGAGAAGAGGAACTGAAGAGTCTCTTGATGAAGGTGAAAGAGGAGAGTGAGAAAGCTGGCTTAAAACTCAGATTCAAAACAACTAAGATCATGGCATCCCATCTTCACTTCATGGCATATAGATGGGGAAAAAATGGAAACAGTGACAGACTTTGTTTTCGTGGGCTCCAAAATTGCTGCGGATGGTGACTGCAGCCATAAATTAAGACTCTTGTACATTCAAGTATGAGAACTCTTCATAGGTGAAATTTTTTATAAAGTAACATTTTTAGGGGAACCAGAAACTGAGGAGATCTCTTCTCATTTTCCCTCGCCCTGTGCCACAACCAACAGGTCCCTGAGCAGTTCTGATTCTGTATGTTCTCTCCCGTACCCTTCTCTTCAATTCCATCCCCTCTTTGCTCTTTGCGGTCTAAATTCATTATATGTGGTACTTGTGCCTCCAACCTACCGCCCACAGCATCTATGTGTCCTTGGTTAACACTACAATCTGATTATGTTTCACCTACTTAAATTATTCATTGACTCCATAATGTTTATAGGTTGAAATTAAAAGTCTTTGACACGATTTAAAAGGCAAGTCCCCAAACTCTTATTCAAGTCCCCACTTGACACGCTCCACCCATAACCATACAGGATAGCCTTCAGTCTCTGAAGACGTACGCTCTCTCAGCGTACCTTTGGCCGTGTTTCCACACTCCCCAAATCCCACCCACCCACCTCACCTCTGTCTTTGTCCACTTGGGGAATCCTGTTCAGCTCAAGGTATCCAGGTTTCCTTCTCTTTGATATGTGACTCCCCCAGGCTGACCTGGATTTCTCTACATACCCGTGCACCCTGTACAGTCATCAGTTCGAGCTTTTTTCACACTACATTGCGGTATTGTGCTTGTCTCTCTGCACAGCCATTTCTCATCCAGGCATTTAGGGAGCAAAGAGACCTCAATGATCTTGGCCAGGTAGGTGCCAAGGACCAGAAGCAAGTCAGAAGCCCCCAGAAGTGAGTATTTGTTGAAAGAAAGAAGAAAAATTTGGGCCAAAAAAGGATTTTTTTTTAATTTGATGAATTTAAACTTTTAAATTTAATCCCATGGAGCTCCTCATCATGCCTACATGAGATCAAACATAGGTTTAGAGCAAAGCAGAGTGTGTTTCAGTTGCACGTAAGGAAGGATGGCTTTATTGCAAAGTGGTTGAGGGACTAAAATAGAATAGCAAGAAAAGTTATGGAGCTGGAGTCTCCCTTAGGCTGTCTTTAAAATGAGGACTTAGCAGCAGCATGCTAAGTCACTTCAGTTGTGTCCTACTCCGTGCAACCCCATGGACTGTACCCCACCAGGCTCCTCTGTCCATGGGATTCTTCAAGCAAGAATACTGGAGTGGGCTGCCATCCTCTCCTCCAGGGGATCTTCCAGACCCAGGGATCAAACCCGTGTCTCTTATGTCTCCTGCACTGGCAGGTGAGTTCTTTACCACCACTGTCACCTGGCAAGCCCTTCCCTAATTTGATATTTAACATTTAATTTTATTAATGTTTTTGACATATGAGAATGTGTCCAAATCATAAATTTACTCAATACAGTGCTTCAATGTGCAGATACAGATGATACATGTACTTTATTTGTAACTTTTCTGGTCTTGCCTACAAACTCTCACCCATTGCATAGGTAGAAATTAACTTCTAGAGCTTCCTTAAGTGTTTGAATTGTGTCTGAACTAATTGTTTCAGTAGCCCTTTTAAGCAGTTTTTGGTTTTTGGTGTAATTGTGTTGGCTCTCTTATTGCTGATCCCCTACCCCAGCTCTCACCCAGAATGGAGTTGAGGGGACTGGTCACCTCCTTGCGGGACTGAAGAACAATCTGCAGCCACGTGTACCACCTACTCTGTCTGGCTCTCTCCTCAGCCCGGCCCAGTGGTGCTGCCTGGCTGGCTGGGTCCCTTAGGCTGGTTGCCATAGTGCCCTCGGCCTGCCACGTTCTGGGCACAGGGGCTTCACCCCTAGCCTCTCCTGGGAGGTCTCCCACCCTCAACTCAGTGCCAGGCTTACAGGCTCTCAGTTCAAGGCTAACACTTTCTAGGAGCAGGTCCCAGACACAGTACATGGGAACCAAGAAGTACCCAGAAAATCTCCACTTCCAGGCCTCCCTAGGTCTAATCAAATGCGCCAGCAGTTACCCCTGATACGGCTGCACGCGGGTTGGTAAAAGGCAGCCAGAAAGGCCATCCATTGCTAACAGACTAAAAGGTGCTCTTTGGTGACTTGGAAGGATGGGATGGGAGTGGGGTGTGGTGGGAGGGAGAGAGGTCCAAGAGGGAGGAGATATATATATGTATATGTATATATATGTGTGTGTGTGAAGTCACTCAGTCATGTCCGACTCTTTGCAACCCCATGGACTGTAGCCTACCAGGCTCCTCTGCCCATGAGATTTTCCAAGCAATAGTACTGGAGTGGATTGCCATTTCCTTCTCCAGGGGATCTTCCCCACCCAGGGATCGAACCCAGGTCTCCCGCATTGTAGACAGACGTTTTACTGTCTAAGCCACCAGGGAAGTCCCATATATATATGTGTATATATACACATATATGTGTATATATATACATATACATATATATCTGATTCATTTTCAGCAGAAACTAATCCTGTAAAGCAATTATACATTCATGCATGCATACATATATAAAACTGAAAGACTGAATGGAAATGGAGAGAGAGACCATTTCTGCATCTGAGTCCCTCAGATCAAGGGGCTTCATCCAGGCCACGCATTTGGGACCAATTCTCTTCTTCCTCATTCTCACTTCCCTCTTCCTTGCATGATCCCTCTGACTTTTTATTTCTGACTTCCCTTGTGCCAGATATTTTTCCAGCAAGAGCAGCAAGCCTCCAGGCCCCAGCCTCAGAGGGCAGAAGGGGTGTCTTCTTCCATACTCTGAAAGAGCTGTAGGGTCTGATCAGCTCTGCCCACCCTTTGGTATGCAAAATGATGGCCTATGCAGATGGAGGCATTAGCAGTCCTCACCAGCCTGACTTCCCAGCCTGGCTCCATAGAGAACACAGTCTCTTCCTCCCCTACTCTGGGCCAGTCAGCCTGTTGGCACCACCCCTGGAAGGATCAGGCTGCAGACAGGACATGAATAAGAGGGAAACTGAGATGCATCTGTTTGATCTTGGCAAAATTTTGTCCTGGTTACATAAATTTTCAATTTTTTAATGCTGTTGTCATGTCTCATCTTTTACTCTTGGAAAGTTCTTTTTCATTCAAATACCAGGTGAATAAATATTCATCTGTAGATTCTTTTAGTTTTTAAAGATTCTTCTCCTTTTTTAAAAAAGTGCTAGTCCATATAAGATGTTTCTGAGTAAATACTGTGGAGTTTTAAAGCTCCAGGTAGTTTTATTTTTAAACAAACAGTCAGTGTTCTCACAACCCGTAATACATTCTGTTCCCTAATTTCACATGCTGCAGTTTTCTAGTATGTAGATTGCTCTTCGTCCTCTCTGCTTCAAAATGTGGACATTCGATAGTCTGTATCCTTTTTGCTTTTCTTCTCAACTCTCATTCCTGCAATATCACACATACACTTTCAACATCAGCTATGTCCAGTATATAGGCACTAAAAAATGTTCAAAAGCCTGGAGGCTGTGTTTCAATGGCTCTGTGATCTTGCCACAGCCCTCTAACTTAATACATCCTACCCTTATGCTCCCAACCCCCAACCTGCCCTGCCCTCACCCACCTACCTTCTTTTTGTCTGTAAATGGGTCACCAGCCCCTCCCTTCTCAGACTCCAGACCTCCCACTCACACCAACACTTCCCAGCCATCCCAGACCCCTCCCTGCCACCTTCCAGTCAGGTTTTAAGCACTCAAATCCTTCTTATGTGGTATTTGAACTCAGATTCTTTTGTCCCTTGAAATCTTGCATGCTCTTTGGAGCTTGTTAGAAAGATAACCCCTTTCTAGAGCCTTTATCCTCCTTCCAAGTCAAAGCAATCTCTGATTTATCAAAATTCTCACAGTACTTAGTACTTTCCTGATAGCCCTTGTCTCATTTGACTTGTATTATAGATATTTACATAGGTCAGTTTCTCCTTCTATATTTTAGGTATCTACTATGTATGATTTCTATGCTACCAAATAATGATATACAAAAAGGAGTGATACTTTCTGTTTATATATTTATGGCTGTGCTGGGTCTTCATTGCCAGTCTCGAGTTGCGGAGTGAGGGCTTCTCTTTGTGGTGGCTTCTCCTGTTGTGGAGCACAGGCTCTAGGGTGTGCAGACTTCTGTAACTGTGGTACATGGGCTAAGTAGTTGCAGTTTCCAGGCTCTAGAGCACATGCATAAAAGATGCACATGGCCTTAGTTATTCCATAGCATGTGGGATCTTCCCACACAGTGACCAAGCCCACGTCTCCTGCACTGGCAGGCAATTTCTTTACCACTGAGCCACCAGGAAAGCACAAAGAATGATACTTTTTCAATAAGTTTTATATTTAAGATTAGGAAACCTGCCTAATGAGGGTTGGGTTAATTCATCTTGTAGAATTTACTCTTGCCTAGAAAATCCCATGGACGGAGGAACCTGGTGGGCTGCAGTCCATGGGGTCGCTAAGAGTCGGACACGACTGAGTGACGTCACTTTCACCTTTCACTTTCATGCATTGGAGAAGGCAGTGGCAACCCACTCCAGTGTTCTTGCCTGGAGAATCCCAGGGACGGGGGAGCCTGGTGGGCTGCCGTCTCTCGGGTCGCACAGAGTCGGACACGACTGAAGCGACTTAGCAGCAGCAGCAGCAGCAGCAGCAATAACTTAGGTAAAGTTTATGATCAACCTTGCCACATGGCATGCTCTCTCTCCATCATGCCCTCTCCTCACCCTCTCCCATATCCATTCACAGACTGAAGGCTGGAAACCACATCATTTTTTTTAAATCATACTCTGCACTGCCAGGAGAGAACCTTAAAGATTACAAATCCTGAACACAAATTTGTTAAGAGAATTAATGATTGAATGGACAGATGGAAGGATTGCTCTCATTTCAATACAATATGAAATGTGTTGATACAAGACCATGAAATACACATTTGTATATACTCTCCTCTCACAGAAGATGCCACTCAACTGATGCCACTCTTCTTCCCAAGTCCAGCTCCTTGCATGTAACCAAATTTATGATGGATCTCATGCTGCTTATGCTAGTCTCCAAAATACTACTTGTAAGAAATGACTAGAGCCATAAAATAATAGGGAGTAGGAGAGCTCACTGGAGGTGTGGATAGCAAAACATAAAGCAGCTTTCGTCTCTATATAACAAAATTATGTGAACCAAGACCTCCCCTATGTGTGTCAGAACACCAGTGAGCCAGCCTGTGCTTCATTTTGACCACTATGAACCTGTAAATTTCCAGCCAACCTCAGTATAATTCTGTGTCACCCAGCTAGGCAGAAATTTAGTTTAAGGAATGGCACTGTACATACAGATACCCCCTCTTGAGTTAAGAGAACCAGCCCTCCACAATCGACTGTAGCTATTGCCAGTCAGAAAGGCCTCAGGACAAAGGTAAGTGGGATAAATTCCTATTTACTGAATTAATATTACTGGTTCCCTGGGTGTCGTTCTTCTCCTCAGAAGCGCTCTTGGCAGTCTGATGTGGGATTTTTATCTGGCACTGTTCTGAGACTGGGGTTTGGGGGCCTATATTAATTTTAGATCCTAGTCTGTGGAGATTAATCAGTTCTATGAACTCTAATGTACTGGTGAGATAGTTTTCCAGAGCAAAAGTGTTTGCTTATCTGATGAATTCCACCTTAACATTCCATGTTAAGGACGAGTATGATTAATTCATTACCCAAGATTACAGCAGTATGCTAAAAGCTACCTGGAGGCATTTCTTTTGGTGTGGAATATTAAAGATTCAACATTTATATCAGTGCACCTAATTCATATTCCTGAGCCTGTGGGCTGAGAAAGAAACTTGGAAATATTCAGTCATTTTCTACATTAGTTTGTTAAAATGTTTGAGAGGATTACTGCTTTAACTCTCACTTTGATAAGAACAAGAACTCTATTCAGGAAAGCTAAAATACTAAAACAAAAAGCCATACTGTCATTTATCTCTAAAAAGTGTTATAGATCAGGTTTTGACAGTAGTAGACCATGGAGTATTGGAACAATAGTACTAATAAAAACTTTCCTGACCAACTGTAAGACTGCTTTCCTATGGTCAATAATAATAGGGGCTAAAATATAGAAGCCCGTAAGGAGTAAAAATGAGAATAAACTATATCGTCAGCCATTTCAAGAGGAGGAAACGGAAGGTTGGTTCGTGCAAATGAATTTCCAAATTTCTCTGACATGGCTTAGAAATATATTTTAATGCTTATATTTAGGTCAAACTGTGACTGAAATTCACTAGCACTTCAGATAAAATAACAATATAAAGTAATGATGTCATACTTTGAAGAATTAACCTAAACAAATTTCTATCTAGGTCTTCTGACCATTCTTTGATTGGGTGGTTTGCTCTTTTGTATATTTTGGAAATGAAGCCCTTGTTGGTTGCATCATTTGCAGATGTTTTCCCAGACATATATATGGCCAAAAGGCACATAAAAAGATGCTCAAAAATCACTAATCCACTAATTATTAGATAAATGCAAATCAAGACAACAATGAAGTATCACCTCACATCAATCAGAATGGCAATCATTCAAAAGTCTATAAATAATAAATATAGAAGAGTGTGTGGAGGAAAGGGAGCCCTCCTACCTGATGGTGGGAATGAGAATTGGTGCAACCACTATGGAAACAGTATGAGTTCAGTTCAGTTCAGTCGCTCAGTCATGTCTGACTCTGCAGTTTCATGGACTGCAGCATGCCAGGCCTCCCTGTCCATCAAGACCTCCCAGAGCTTGCTCAAACTCATGTCCATCGAGTTGGTGATGCAATCTTGCCATCTCATCCTCTGTCGTCCCCTTCTCCTCCTGTCCTCAATCTTTCCCAACAACAGAGTCTTTTCCACTGTGTCTGTTCTTTACATCAGGTGGCCAAAACATCAGAGCTTCAGCTTCAGCTTCAGTCCTTCCAATGAATATTCAGTACTGATTTCCTTTAGGATTGATTGGTTGGATCTCCTTGCAGTCCAAGGGACTCTCAAGAGTCTTCTCCAACACCACAGTTCAAAAGCATCAATTCTTTGGCACTCAGCTTTCTTTATAGTTCAACTCTCACATCCATACATGACGACTGGAAAAACCATAGCTTTGACTAGACGGACCTTTGTTGGCAAAGTAATGTCTCTGCTTTTTAATATGCTGTCTAGGTTGGTCATAGATTTTCTTCCAAGGAGCAAGCATCTTTAAATTTCATGGCTGCAGTCACCATCTGCAGAGATTTTAGAGCCCAAGAGAATAAAGTCTAACACTGTTTCCACTGTTTCCCCATCTATTTGCCATGAAGTGATGGGACCAAATGCCATGATCTTCGTTTTCTGAATGTTGAGTTTTAAGCCAACTTTTTCACTCTCCTCTTTGACTTTCATCAAGAGGCTCTTTAGTTCTTTTTCACTTTCTGCCATAAGGGTGGTGTCATCTGCATATCTGAGGTTATTGATATTTCTCCCAGCAATCTTGATTCCACCTTGTGCTTCATCCAGCCTGCCTTTTCCCAGGATGTACTCTGCATAGAAGTTAAATAAGCAGGGTGACAATATACAGCCTTGACGTACTCCTTTTCCCGATTTGGAACCAGTCTATTGTTCCATGTCCACTTCCAACTGTTGCTTCTTAACCTGCATACAGTTTTCTCAGGAGGCAGGTCAGGTGGTCTGCTATTCCCATCTCTTTTAGAATTTTCCACAGTTTGTTGTGATCCACACAGTCAAAGATTTGGCATAGTCAATAAAGCAGAAGTAGATGTTTTTTTGGAACTCTCTTGCTTTTTCAATGATCTAACGGATGTTGGCAATTTGATCTTTGGTTCCTCTGCATTTTCTAAATTCAGCTTGAACATCTGGAAGTTCACGGTTCACGTATTATTGAAGCCTGGCTTGGAGAATTTTGAGCATTACTTTGCTAGCATGTGAGATGAGTGCAATTGTCCAATAGTTTGAACATACTTTGACATTGCCCTTCTTTGGGATTGGAATGAAAACTGACCTTTTCCACTCCTGTAGCCACTGCTGAGTCTTCCAAACTTGCTGACATATTGAGTGCAGCACTTTCACAGCATCGTCTTTTAGGATTTGAAATAGCTCAACTGGAATTCCATCACCTCCACTAGCTTTGTTTGTAGTGATGCTTCCTAAGGCCCACTTGATATCACATTCCAGGATGTCTGCCTCTAGGTGAATGATCACACCATCGTGATTATCTGGGTCATGAAGATTTTTTTTTTGGTACAGTTCTTCTGTGTATTGTTGCCACCTCTTCTTAATATCTTTTGCTTCTGTTAGGACCATACCATTTCTTTCCTTGATTGTGCCCATCTTTGCATGAAATGTTCCCTTGGTATCTCTAATTTTCTTGAAGAGATCTCTAGTCTTTCCCATCCTATTGTTTTCCTCTATTTCTTTGCATTGATCACTGAGGAAGGCTTTCTTATCTCTCCTTGCTATTCTTTGGAAATCTGCATTCAAATGGGTGTATCTTTCTTTCTCTCCTTTGCTTTTCACTTCTCAGCTATTTGTAAGGCCTCTTCAGACAACCATTTTGCCTCCTTGCATTTCTTTGTCTTGGGGATGGTCTTGATCACTGCCTCCTGTACAATGTTACAACCTCCATCCATAGTTATTCAGGTACTCTGTCTCTCAGATCTAATCCCTTGAATCCATGTCTCACTTCCACTGTATAATCATAAGGGATTTGATATAGGTCATACCTGAATGGTCTAGTGATTTTCCCTACACTCTTCAATTTAAGTCTGAATTTGGCAATAAGGAGTTCCTCATGTAAGCCACAGCCAGCTCCCAGTCTTGTTTTTGCTGACTGACTTCTCCCATCTTTGGCTGCAAAGAATATAATCAATCTGATATCGGTATTGACCATCTGGTAATGTCCATGTGTAGAGTCATCTCTTCTGTTGTTGGAAGAGGGTGTTTCCTATGATCAGTGTGTTCTCTTGGCAAAACTCTCTTAGCCTTTGCCCTGCTTCATTTTGTACTTCAGGGCCAAATTTGCCTGTTACTCAAGGTACCTCTTGACTTCCTACTGTTGGATTCCAGTCCCCTATAATGAAAAGGACATCTTGTTTGGGTGTTAGTTCTAGAACGTCTTGTAGGTCTTCATAGAACTGTTCACCTTCAGCTTCTTCAGCATTACTGGTTGAGGCATAGACTTGGATTACTGTGATATTGAATGGTTTGCCTTGGAAATGAATAGAGATCATTCTGTCATTTTTGAGATTGCATCTAAGTACTGCATTTCAGACTCTTTTGTTGACTGTGACAGCTACTCCATTTCATCTAAGGGATTCCTGCCCACAATAGTAGATATAATGGTCATCTGAGTTAAAATTCACCTGTTCCATTCCATTTTAGTTCTCTGACTCCTAAAATGTCGATGTTCACTCTTGTCATCTCCTGTTTGACCACTTCCAATTTACTTTGATTCATGGGCCTAACATTCCAGGTTCCTGTCCAATATCGTTCTTTACAGCCTCGGACTTTACTTCCGTCACCAGTCACATCCACAACTGGGCATTGCTTTTGCTTTGGCTCCATCTCTTCATTCTTTCTGGAGTTATTTCTCCACTCTTGTCCAGTAGCATATTGGGCATCTACTGACCTGGGGAGTTCATCTTTCAGTATCCTATCTTTTTGCCATTTCATACTGTTCATAGAAGATTCCTTGAAAACTAAAAATAGTGTTACCATATGATCCAGCAATGCCACTCTGGGGCATATACCCAGAAAAGATGAATACTCAAATTCAAAAAGATATGTGCACCCACCCCAGTGTTCATGGCAGCACTGTTTACAATAACCAGGACATGGAGGCAACCTAAGTGACTGTCGACTGATGAATGCACAAAGAAAAGTGGTGTGTATATACATATATATGATATATTGCTCAGCCATAAAAAATAATGCAGTAATGCTCTTTGCAGCAACATGGATGGGCCTAGAGATGATTATACTTACTTCACTGAAATAAGTCAAAGACAAATATTAGATGATATCACTTATGCATGCTCAGTCACTCAGTTGTGTTCAACTCTGTGCGACCCTATGGACTATAGCCTGCCAGGCTCCTCTGTCCATGGGATTTTCCAGGCAAGAATACTGGAGTGGGTTGCCATTTCCTCCTCCTGGAGATCTTCCCAACCTAGGGACTGAACCCACTTCTCCTGTATGTCCTGCATTGCAGGCAGATTCTTTACCACTGAGCTATCAGGGAAGCCCGATATCATTTATAGGTGGAATCTAAAAAATAGTACAAATGAAATCATTTACAAAACAGAAATGAACTCACAAACATAGAAAACAAATTACAATAACCAAAGGGGAAGGAGTGGGGGATGAACTGGGAATATGGGATTAAAGGATGCACACTACCATATGTAAAATAGACAAGCAACAAGGATTTACTGTATAGCATAGGGAAATATATTCAATATCTTATCGTAAACTATAATAAAAGTGAATCTTAGAAAACATATAGATATGTACATATATGTGTACAGCTGAATCATTTTGCTCTACACCTGAAACTAACACAGTATTGTAAATCAACTATACTTCAGTTTAAAAAAGCAGAATTAACTTAGAAGTTGGAAATAGTCTTTGGGAGAAAATCCTTGTGAGACCATAGAGATATCTATATATGATACACATAAAAGGAGTATGTTAGAGGAATTCAGATAGAGCTAATGTTTACCAATTCAAATTCCCAAGCAATTATTGACCACCAAATGAATGCGAGACAGCCTGCTAGGTGCTCTAGAACATAGGAGGAGTGACTATTAATATAACCTCTGTGAGTGCATGCTCAGTTGCTCCAGTCAGGTCTGACTCTTTGTGACCCCATGGAATGTAGCCCACCAGGTTCCCCTGTCCATGGGATTCTCCAGGCAAGAATACTGGAGTGGGTTGCTATGCCCTCCTCCAGGGAAAATAACCACTACATGCAAACAAAAGTTTATGTTGACAAGTACATTAAAAAGTCTTTTTCTCAAAGAGAAATTTTCATTTCTAAAATAGGTATGCTTCATAAAATAATCCCCCAAGTTGTTTTTGACTGAAAATAGCTTTTTTTTGGAGCAGGAATAAAACACACATGTTTTATAGACACACTTAGAGAAATTCTGTCCAAGTTTATCAATATAGATTATTGATCAAGTGTTTGTAGACCCTCGAGAAGGCTAGACCATTAAAAATCAGAAGAAGACTTCTCTGAAGTTTGAAGATCATTTGAGTCATCAAGAGCAATCTGCAATATAGATGGGTCATTCTTGCCCCATTGAATTGGTGGCTTCTTCGATAATTCAATGCCATTGTCAGCATACTCGGGTAGGAAGAGTCCTAGCCTGCTAATCTGACATTCAGGTGACCTTGCATAAGATAATCAACCTTTGGGTTACCAGTTTTCTCACTGGTAAACGGTTCAGATGGGTTTATTCTAAATTACCTAAGTTATTGTACTGATCTTTTTAAAAAAGTATCTTGATCTTTTTTTAAAAGTTGAAATATTTCAGACAAACTAGCCTTGATCTCAAAGTAAATGATCTAAAGTCAAAGAAATCATGCAGCAGACCTGTCACATTTTACTGTTGTATCTTTTTTTTTCTTTGGTCCTACTTTTATTTAAATGGTAGCACCTTCTCCTAACCTCAGAGAAATCAGAACCTGGTGTAATTTTTTGTAAGCCACTGTGTAGTTTTGCTGGTCTTTCCTGGAAGATGTGAGATGAATTGGAACCAGAGTTGAGCACGGTTTAGCAAAACTGAATGTACTTGTTTACCAGATTGCTCTTCCCTGAACATAAATAATTAGTTAAGCCTTATCAGACCCTGAGGGTAATTTGTCAATATAATGTGTGTTTTTCTATTTCGGTGTTAACTCCCACTACATATTATTAATAGATTATTAACTTAGTTTAAATAGCTTAGGGAAAACCATTCAGTTAGATTTGTTTGTTTTCTAACATTTTAATGGAGCAGGAGAAAGTGATCTTAAACTACTGAGCGTTATACACAGTACACAAACTTTAAAGCGTAAAAAAATCTAGCTCATCTCATAAGCTTACCAAAAAGTGTATTATTAATCAATTACAAATTATGAACTCCATGAAAAAAAATTCTAACTATAAGACAGTAGTAGTATCCCATGGTGAGTATGTTTGGAAAATATGAAAATGGAAATAGAGAACATGAATTTGTCAGCATCACTTAGTTACAACAAAGGAATAAAAACACCATGTTTCCTCTGCTCTGAGTTCTTAAAAGATCTCTAAATTTTCTGGCCTTTCAGAAATCCTAGACCTACCTTAGCTGGAAGAACAGCAAAAAGTGTAATTTTGCATTTAACTGAAATATTCAATTACTGTGTTTTCTTTCTTGAGAACTGTGGTCTGAGCATCGTGCTTTGAGGACAAGAAAATACCAGGGCAATTAGTAATAAAGGTCTGCTTTTATGCTAGACTCATGACTTTGGGGAATAAGAAGGAGATCAAGATGCATTTTCACAGTTGAGCACAGACAAGCAAGACAGATTGCTCTGGGATGGTTGATGGCTCTGCAAACATGGGTGTTAAAAAAAAAAAAATGAGTGAGCAATGATATTCCAGGAGTGGATATTTACAAATGTAAATGCATGCTGCTTTGCTTGTGAGCACAGAGCACCTGGTACTAATACTGTTTGCCTCTTTGGATAAAGATCGCTAGAGTATATTATTGTGAGGAAAATATCAGAGAAGCTACCTGAATTAGTGATCTGAAATAAGAAAATGTGTTTACAGAGCTTTCAGCAAGAAATCTTTCAATTCTTCAGCAAAAGATTGTCCAGAGGCTATGAAAAAAGAAATAGACCTTGTATTAGTCAGTTCTTCAGAGAAATAGACCCAATAGGATGTATGTGGAACTTTATTATGAGAAATTGGCTCATGTGATTATGGAACCAAGAAGTCCCACAGTCTGCTCTCTGCAAACTGAAGACCAGTGGTGTTACTCTGTCCCAGTCTGAAGGGGAGCCAAAGGTGTCAATTCCAATCCAAGAGCAGGAGGAGAGGAAATGAGATGTTCCACCTTAAGTAGTAGTGAGGTGGGAAAAATTTTTAAAAGTGCAAATTCCTCTTTCCTCTGCCTTTTGTTCTGCTCAGGCCTTCAACATGTTGGATGCTGTTTACTCACATTGGGGAGGGTAACATACTTAATAGAATCCACTGCTTCAGATGCTCATTTTATCCGGGACACCCTCCCAGACATATCAGAAATAATGTGTAATCAGGACATCTTGTGAGCATTCAAATAGGCACATAAAACTAAACCATTACAAATACCAAGAAGTGAAATTCACCTTCCAATGGTGGCACAAACCAAGGAAAGTGGGTAATAGAATTTGGACTCTTCCAGTTTGTACTCGGATTTGCATATTTCTTCTTCCATAAGGGCATAAATGGGAATAATCAGTCACTTCAGCTCTGTGTTTTTAGCCACAGGTCTCTATCCTGAAATTAAAAACAAAAACAAACAAACAAAAAAAACAAGGGCCTTCCCTGGTGGTCTAGTGGCTAAGATTCTGAGCTCCCAATGCAGGGGGCCTGGGTTTGATCCCTGCTCCTGGAACTAGACCCTGCATGCCGCAACTAAGACCTGGTACAGCAAAATAAATAAATATTTTTAAAAAGAAAGAAATGATGTCTGTTTTATAGACTGAGGGACTATATCACACAATGTATAAAGTCACTTGGGGTTACTAAGCATGAGATGGACTGGTGAGCAGGTCAGGCTGAGGATGACACAGAATCATCTGGAAATAAACGGTCACCATACTAAACTGTGAGTTCAAAGACCTGATTAGTTTGTTTTCATTATTTTTTCATAGCATAATAGCATACGTTTGCTTTTTAATTGTTTGGCAGAACAGATTCTAGTTGAAGGTACAATCTAGAAAACCAAAGTGTCAAATCTGGGATCTTTAAAAAACTACCCATTGATTTCTTGGGGTGGCTCTTACCAATAAAACCTGGAACGTCTAATCGGAAGAGGGAGTATAACCGCCTGTGTCATCACTCTTGTTCACCCTGCTGATAAGTTTGACTGTGACCATACTAAGTTTAGTCCTAGCTCTATGTTTTAGCAAATACTTTTGAATACATTAAATTTGTATTCTGATACTGCTCTTAATTTCTCTGACTCAAAAGGAAAAATGTCCTTATTGTATGGGGGCAGGTTGTCTTGTTATAGCCACAATTGGAGATGATGTAAGAAGAGATGTTCTTTGAGATTTCTTCCAGCGTTGGTGAAAATTTGAATGCCAGCCTTCACGGAAAACAAAGCAAAACAATCTTTTGCAGAACTAATACCAGTTTCAGAAAGTGAAGGCTTTATATCCCTTTTGAAGATAGAGGAAAACTGCTACTGGAAGTCAAGTTAACACAGATACCCTGTTCATAACAAAGTCATCTGCCATAATTCAGCATGAGCAGCCTTTATTGCCTTCAGTCATCTAGTGAACCACAGAATAGAAATTTCCTGGAAGTTTGAATATAATTTTTAAAAAGTATATACACCAATCTCTATTTTTTTTTTCTATTTGTCTTCCTGATAAAACTTGAAATGAAAAATTGCCCCTCTCTCTTGGCTTTAGCACCGTCTTCTGAGAAGCCTCTATGCCTTAGAGTTAAGTAGAGGGAGAAGCAAATGCATGCATTGAAGTGCCAAAAAAACCATGAGGCCAAGGTCCCAGGAAGCTGCCACTTTGTGCACCCTTGGAAGCTACGGGAGCAGAAGAAAGAAAGCCAGAGGCTAGGAATGCTGGTACCAACTGGACTGCATGCCTACTGTCTAGAACTTGTCTCAGTGGATCTAGGATATCCTTCGCCTTCACCACCTTGGAGAGACCCACCCTGCTCGTTATCAAAATGATTCTTTTCGGGGCTTCCCTGGTGTCTCAGTGGTAAAAGAATCTGCCTGCCAGTGCAGGAGACGCAGATTTGATCCCTAGTCCGGGAAGATCCCCCATGCTGCAGAGCAGCCAAGCCCACGCACCACAACTACTGAGCCTGTGCTCTAGAGCCTGGGAGCCACATCTACTGAGCGACACGTCTTAGAGCCCATGCTCCCTAGCGCCCGAGTTCTGCAGCAAAAACCACCACAGTGAGAAGCCTATACACTGCAACTAGAGAGTAGCCAGCGCAGCAACGAAGACCCAGCAAAAAATAAAAATAAATAAATAAATAAAATTACTTTAGAAAGGACAAAGGCCCCATTTGGTCCTTTGCCTTGGATCTGTGACATTTCTGGACTAGTTCTGTTCTCAGTCATGGCTGAATCTGACACGTGTACAGTAAATCACCTCTTCTTCTGTCTTAGTTGAAGCAAAACAGTGACCTAAATAACAAAACCACACATAAGAATGAAGCTATGTCATTAAAAACATACACATGTTGAACAATGTAAGCTGTGGAACCACAGTACAATTTTTTGAAAGGAGAGAAAAAAAGAATAATCTCTCTAGAATAATCTCTACTCACATCTTCTCTTATTTTTATAATTTTTGATAGATGTAATCAAAGTATGGAGCTTCCCCAGTGGCTGAGTAATGCCTTTGGTGGCTCAGATGGTAGAGAATCTGCCTGAAATGTCGGACACCTGAGTTCGATCCCTGGGTCGGGAAGATCCCATGGAGAAGGGAACGGCAACCCACTCCAGTATTGTTGCTTGAAGAATCCATGGACAGAGGAGCCTGAAAACCTGCAGTCCATGGGGCCACCAAGAGTTGGACACGACTGTGCAACTAACACTTTCACTTTTCAATGGCTCAGTGGGTAAACAATCCGCCTGCAGTGCAGGAGACATAGGAGATATGGTTTGTATCCCTAGGTCGAGAAAAGCCCCTGGAGGAGGAAAATTGCAACTCACTCCAGTATTGGACATGGACAGAGGAGCCTGGCAGGCTACAATCCAAAGAGCGGGACATGACTGAGCGACTAAGCATGCTTGCAAAGTATGTGATTGTCTCCATATTTTCCACTAAAACTGTAACAAGTTCTCCTGGATTGCAGCTCACATTCATAATCACTTGCTGAGTGGCTACGTTGAATGGATTAATGCATTAATCATTTCTTTGTTGTTAAATGTATAGGTGAAGTGAAGTGAAGTGAAGTTGTTCAGTCATGTCTGACTCTTGGCGACCCCATGGACTGTAGCCCACCAGGCTCCTCCGTCCATGGGATTCTCTGGGCAAGAATATTGGAGTGGGTTGCCATTTCCTTCTCCAGGGGATCTTCCCAACCCAGGGATCGAACCCAGGTCTCCCGCATCGGAGGCAGACGGTTTAACCTCTGAGCCACCCGGGAAGCCCCAAATGTATAGGTAGACATGACCAAACCTCTTAAGATGAGTATTTAAATGACAATTGGTCATCACTGGAATAGGTACTATATTTACTAAATGAAAGAATGAATATCCTGCAGCCGAGATACCACTAGATATGCTCTCTGTCAGGTAGTTTAGCAGAAGCAAGCATCTTGCTTCGCATTCCCACGGCACCCATTATTCTTGCTGGACTGATTTGAATTGCATTTTCTGCTGTCAGGCTCTGTTATCAGCTGAGGAGTGAAAAAGGAGACTTCTTCTGTCTCGTGTTTTCGTTTTGTTTCTTCTTCCTTTTCTGCAGCTTCACTAAAGGGCACTAACTCCTTAGCCTCTCCCTTACACAAGCTTTCTCCACTATGACACTGATGCAGAATACTAAAACCTTATGGTCCAAAAAGTATGTGTTTTTAATTTGAAAAACACTGCAAGTAAACTTGACATTGATTTCTCTGCCCCACCTACATGCATTGCTCTTGTGGAAAGTTCAAAGTGGAGCCTACGCCAGCAAGGTGGCCGGGCGCTCTTTCCTGGAGTCCTCGTCCCACCAACATGGGTGAGAGGTTCTAAAACTCTCTGCCCGTCAGTTTAAGGCAACAGGCAATTCATCCCTCCTGTGAGTTAAAAGCTTTTGAATGCAACCTTTTCCAAATAGCTTACAGAAGAAACAGACCCTGCCAACAACAAGTTTGGGAATCACTGAATACTATGGTCATCTCACAGAGATTCAAGTTGTAAGGGGTCCTACCATGGGAAAAAAAAAAAAAAAAAAGCCCTTCTCTTTTAACCCAGCATTTACCAGAATTATTTCACTCCAGAATTCTGTTTTCATGTTAAAACCTATTATTTCACTTATCATAGAACTAGTGTACCTCAAACTTACAATAGAGAACATGAATATAGTGTTATGCCATATTTTGAGTTGATTTTTTTTTAAAGAACATCTTTAGCCTCATTGCTTCCTTTATATTCCACAGTATTTAAGCACCTACTGTTTACAAAGTCCAGGGTTTCATTGGACCTTCCTCTATAACCTCATTCTTGATGTAGTCTCCAGTAAGAAAAATGTTGTAACAAACAGTAAGAAAAATGTTGTAACAGCTCTACAGGCACCTTTGACTAGGCGATTTATCATTGGGGAGAGGAGAGAACTGTTTATCAGTAACACCTCCCTGTTGGTGGTACCCTAGGGCAGGAGGCTGTAAACAGAGTCCTCCCCACTCACCTTCAGGGACACTTGTCTGGCAATGTCCAGAATTCACCTCTCTTTGGGAGAGTCTTAGATTATTAATCATGAAGAGAAGGACTTTCCTTTCCTCTCATCCATCCCAAGGGGAGCACCAGCTGCTAGGTATCAGACCTAGCATTACTTTCAACACAGGGGATTAAGGGGTGAGAGGATCTATTTCAAAGAGCGGGTAGAAGATGATCAATGATCTAGGAGATCAGAGTTGAAGAAAGGACATCAGTGCCTTGAAATGTTCCCCAGAGCTCTGACCCCATGAGGGTTTTAACTAAATGGCTACTTAGCTTATTGGATTTACCCACAGCACATACTGAAAGGGAATGGATGGAAGAGAGATCCTCTAAGCCACATGACAGAAAAATGACGAAAAGCTTTTGAAGGTCAGGGAACATAGCACAATCACTTTAGACGAGTGGGAAAATGAAATTCTTCTCGAGACCTTGTAGACCTGATGGTGCTATCAATTTTAAAATGGATATAGTGCTTGAGAAGGCGTATGTTTCATACTAAGTGACTATGTACTGAATTATAATAGCTTTGGGTCTCCACTTGAGAACTTAATGAATGAGTTACATGAAATGTTAATATCATTAATAGCAGAGGAATTATTTATTTATTACTGTCAGCACATAATACAAAGCAGAGCTTCCGAAATCCAAAGAGATCTTAATCATGTTTCAGTGATTCTGTTGATCATAAGACAATCTAACAACCCTGATCTGAAAGGAAAAGGTATCTAATCATAGAATTAAACTTACAGGCAATCTCATCATCTCTGTACAATCCTACATAGCAGGAAATAGTATCTGAATTTTCTTAGCAAACTGGATAGACAAGAATAAGGGGCTTGTATCTCATGATGTGATTTAAAAAACAAATGGGATGTTTTCCTGATTCAACTAAGAGATGAAAACATTCATTTAAACATCATCATGTGATAAATTCCTAAATAATTTGATGAGGGGGCATTCTCAGTGTTTGTGAATGATATGTTAAGAAGCCTTAAGTTGAAAAAGGTAATAATCTCTGGGGTGTGTGCTGTATGCGTGTGTGTGTGTGTGTGTGTGTGTGAATGGATAGCTAGATATGTCCTGTCACAAAGAGTCAGACACAACTGAGCGACTGAGCTGAACTGAACTGATAGTGTATGTATGTGTGTATATATACATGTAAACACGTAATGCATTAGTCTGGTAAGGCTGCATTAACAAAATACCACAGACTGGGTGGCTTAAATAACAGAAACTTATTTTCTCAGAGTCCTGGAGTCTGGAAGTTTAAGATCAAGGAGTCAGCAGGTTTGGTTTCTTCTGAGGCCTCTCCTCTTGGCTAGTAGATGACCACCTTCTCACCGTGACCCCTCTGTGTCCTCAAATCCCTGGTGTCTCTCATTGTGTCCAAATTTTCTTAAAAGGATACCTGTCAGACTGGATTAGGGCCTGGCCTACTCATCTCAATTTAACTTAATCACATCTTACAGCTCATACCACCAAGTATTAGCACATTCTGCGGAACCAGGGCTTAGGGCTTCAACATAAAATCTGGGGGGAGTTAATTCAGCCCATAACACATCATATATTGAGAAATGCAGAGTTGGGGGAAACCTCTGTTTCTATCACCAGTGTTTGTATTTTTCCTGAACTCTGCCTCTGTGTGGGTGCCATCACTCATGCTGCTCAAGGGAGATGTCAGTGGAAGAAAGAGTAAATGCATTTTCTTTCTAAAATTAAATGGCTACCACCAGTGCACAAGAAAAGCTGTGTGATCAGCAGTAGAGGAAAGCTGTGATTTCAAAGAACATTGGAATTCTTTCCAATTAAAAAGTTGTGGGTGCTCTGGGGAGGGGGTGGGGAGCTCTCAGAAACCTCAGGGGGGAGCTGGGAGCCCACATACATCATGGACTGATCAATGGAAAGAGCGCTGCTGCCCTGGGGCCCAAGACTGCTGTCCACTAGGTGATGGTTCAGGACGTGTTCCCGTGACTCCGCAGTTTCCTTCTCAGAATCTATAATCTGCAGTGGCCAGGCCCAGTGGGTCTTCTGTCCTTCAAATCTCCACCTCAGCATGTTCCTTCACAAGCACAAAAACTTGTCATCAGCCAGAAACCAGAAGAGAACCTGAAGCAGGCAACCAGTGACCCGCCCTCTCCTTCCCCTCCTCCCTTTCCTTCCACCCCAAACCCCCTCCTCCGTCCTCTCTTCCCCTCCCACACTCCTTCCCAGCCCCTCCCCCCTCCCTCTTAGCCCTCCTCCCCAAACCTTGTCAGTCCTGTCTCCAGATCTCTACATAATACCCACATACATTAAAAAAAAATAGTTGTGAAATAAATGACCAACTAAACATGGCTAATTAGTAAATGGAGATTAAAAACACAAATATAATCTGAAAAGAAAATGTTACCTTGAGACGGGGGCAGAAATTCTAATAAGCATATGGATTTAGCTTTCAAACAAGTAACATTCCCTTTTCTGATGGCTCCTTTGAAAGAAACTAAGGTTCAGATAGAAATAATAATAATCTTCCATCCACCCAAAAAAAATCACATTTACATTTCTTAATGATTCTAAAAATGGTGCTGGCCATAGATTTATTTAGCTGTGATACAGTCATGGGGTTCTAGAGTTGACAAATCCTGAGCAATTCTAGATTAGGGATCCTAAAACCCTGCTCTTCCATGAGAGACCTGGGTGTGGGAAGGATGAGGAGCAGGTGGAGCGCTGAGTTGCCCTCTTGCCTTTGTTTTCAGCAGAGCAGTTCCACTCTTACCTATGTGCTTTGGAACACTAGAGAAAACCTCTGACTGGGTAGTCAGTTTTGTTTGTACAGTCGGGAAACTGACACCCAGACAGGTTAAGTGATCTGCCCAAGGTCACACAGTTAAGTTTTCTGATTACCAGATCAGTCTTCTTCTAACCATGCCAATTACTCAAATACTTTTTGACAAATTGTTGTGCCATCCATACAAATAGGATTTCACTTGGTTTTGCTTGGCATATAAAAGTGAAGGTTGAAATTATGGCTATTGGGGACATTGACAGAAAGCCAGGATAGGATTAGGTCTCCTGATTTGTCATCCCTATTGCTTTATTTTTCAATGAATATTATCTTATGTGCTTTTCTTAGTTCTATATTATCCACTAATAAAATGTTGTGTCTTCTTCATTGGAGATATTTTTAAAGTACGTTTAGACTGAGCTCAGATTCAGGGAACTGCTGAGAGAGCAGTGATTTCTGTACTTCACCACAGCACATCTGTTTAGTTTGACATTTTTTGAGACTTGTATTTCTTTATTCTCTAAATCTAGAACTGGTATCTTTGACACTGCATGCAAGTGAGATACAATGAAATGTACATAATGAATCAAATATGCTTGAGCAAATGTATTTCTGGAAAAATAGCACCACTTATGACCCTGGAAAGTAGCTACATATTTTATAGTGTTTGTTTTAATTAAATGTTTCAAGAGAGATTAACGTTACCTTTAGTTCCATTATCCTGCCACGTTGCCCCCACTTCCTTTCCTGTTTGAATGTTTCCTTTTACTGGGTTGTAAGTGGAAAACAGGGCTTCCCTGGTGGCTCGTTGATTCAAAGAATCTGCCTGCAGTGCAGGAGTTGCAGGTTCGAGCCCTGGGTAGAGAAGATCCTCTGGAGGAGGGCATGGCAACTCACGCTAGTATTCTTGCCTGGAAATCCCATGAACTGAGGAGCCTGACAAGCTACAGTCCATAGGGTTGCACAGAATCCAACATGACTGAAGCAACTGAGCATGCACACATGTGAGTGGGGAACAGGCCAGGGAAACCTGGGCAAGATTTATGTGTCCTAAAGAGGAAGTCTCCTAGCCTCACCTGCTGTTAATAACACTGAACTCAGAATGTCTACCTTAGGCAACTTGAAAACCCCTCCCACTATAATAGTGAAGAAAGCTTGATTGAAAGCCGTCATTCATTTAGCAAATATTTGTGAGACCTGCTTTTTGCTAGGCATTAAGCCCCATGACTGAAAATCCTGTTTGATTTATCAGCAACCATCCAAAATTAAAATATCTCAAGCAATGAAAATAAAATTGACATTGTAAAAAGGGAGTAGGAACAGACGCAACAAGATCAGCAAAACGATGATCATGGTAGAAGATCAGTGATGAGTTCATGGAGCCTCATTGTATAATGAAAATGAATCATTCATTGACTCATGATGCATCCAACTTTGCGCATGTTTGGAAACTTCCTAAATAAAAAAAATTAGACATATATTTAGTTGGTGAAGTCAGGGTGGGTCTAAGACCAGAAGACAATACCAGCAATGAAACTTGAAAGAGTCAGATCAGAATAATTTTAAAAAGAGGTATAAGGCAAACACAAATTAGAGCCCAAACAGACATTAAAGGACCTTTGCTGGGGTTTTCCAGCTCCCATGGTGAGATAAAGCTGGAGGGCTGAGGCAGAACCGGGCTAAAGTTGTGACTTTCTGTCTTTTCTAGTGCTCAGTGCATATTTATGAGTAAGATAACTGCTCCATAGTTTATACTCCATTCTCTTCAAAGTTTTTTTTTTTTTTTAATGTTATTTATCTATTTTTGGCTGCACTGGGCCTTCATTGCTGTGCAGACTTTCTCTAGTTGCGGCAAGGCGGGGCTCCTCTTTATTGCAGGGCGTGGGTTTCTCACTGCAGTGTCTTCTCTGGCTGGGGAGCATGGGCTCTAGGTGAGCAGGCTCAGTAGTTCTGGCGCATGGGCTTAGTTGCCCCATGGCATGTGGGATCTTCCTGGACCAGGGATCAAACCCATGTCGCCTGCATTGGCAGGCAGATTCTTAACCACTGGACCACCAGGGAAGTCCCGCTTCAAAGCATTTGATACTTCTTTTCTTCCCAGGATTTTTATTTTTATCTCCTAAAAATTGCTCACCATTTGAACCCAATTAATTAGATCAATGTGACACATACTAGATATTTAAAAATAATTGGTGAACAAATGTTTTTAGCTACGCTCTTTAGAGATTCTTGTTCTCATTTTTTCTGGAAAGCAGCCCGAATGATGACCCCATTATCTTCTGTATGTGTGATTCTAGAAACATGTTTGCAGGGACTCATAGATCATATGCCATGGCAACTGTTAGACCAGAGCATTCTTTACATCTAACCTCCAAACTAATTTTTTCGTATCATTTCTTTTTCCTTTCTGGTTCCTGGACTGATGATATGACACTGCTGAATCACAGTGTCCACATGTTTGATTTTTGACAGCAAGCCAGAGGTTTCCTCTGTGCAAATTTAGCAACACAAATCCCTATACACTGGGTTTGTGAGCATGTCCAATTGCTGACATCATTATGTGATGAGTTTATGGTTACTGGGCAGAGAGGCTCATAGGATATTTTAACCTGGAGCTTGAATTAAATGCATTTTTATGTTTTGTTTTGTTTTTTAGGAGACTCTTACCAGTCAGTCTGTAAGATTTATGCAATACTGACAATGCAGAGCCCTATTCAATGCTCTGAGTTCATACAGAGAATTAAGAGAAACAGTCCTTGTCTACGTAGCACGTGGTTTGCAATTTTAAGCCTGTCTAGTGTGAGCCAAAATTATGCCCTCTCCTTGGTGCTGTTTTCTTCTGTTAATTCAAACTGTGATTAAAATAGGTTGATAACTGGTTTATAGCCTCCTTTATATAATTTTCATTGTAGCTCAAGGGCTAGAAATAGCAATTTAATTAGAGACTTACAGTCATGCATTTCATAGTGATAAATGTCTTGTGAATATTTAGACTATTAGTGAAGGTGAAATATTTTTGGCTTGCCTTTAACTTATTTAATATTCTCCTTTTCTGGAATCTATTTCCCAAGCAGATGTCACACTCTTATTCCAGATTAAAATAGCATGCATGATGCCTTATTTTAAGTCTAGTTCTAACAACCCTCCCCCCACCTTGCCCCAAACCTAGTAGGTCATAAAAGTTCACTGCTACATTTCTTCCCTAGAAATCATTAACAATAGAAAACTTCAAGAGACATTCTTTTTGCTCCTTACATAAGGGTTTCATTGATAAATTACTATTATATATACATACACACATATGTACGGCTTCCCTGGTGGCTCAGCTGGTAAAGGACCCGCCTGCAATGCAGGAGGCCTGGGTTCGATCCCTGGGTTGGGAGAAGGTCCCCTGGAGGGCATGGCAACCCACTCCAGTACACTTGCCTGCGGAATCGCCATGGACAAAGGAGCCTAGCGGGCTACAGTCCATGGGGTCACAAAGAGTCGGACACGACTGAGCGACTAAGCGCTGCTCAGCACACACTTATGTATGCATGTACTTGTATATATACATACATCTGGTGTGAATTTTACTTGAGAAAAATATATTTAAAAATTCACCCATTATGCAATTATTTGGTTTTAATGTATTTTTTAATGTAAATTTATATTGTTCTATGGAGTAGTTTTAGCATATTATTCCAGCTGTTTAATTACAAGAATTTGTGACCAGGGGGTAATATTTCAGCGAGAACTGGTACCACAGCCACTCTCTGAGTAGGCCTTCCAGCAGGGGAGTAGACAATGACCGACAAATTTAGTACCTCAGGCTGGGCCTGTGGCTTTGGCTCCACCAGAAACTGCAGCAACCTCAGGTCTTCTGAGTTCACCTCCCCTGCACACACACACACACACACACACGCAGTGCCCAGAGTCCCCACGTGATGCCCACATGTGCTTCTACATAGCATGCATGTTAAGTCACTCCAGTCGTGTCTGACTCTTTGCAGCCCAATGGGCTCTAGCCACCAGGCTCCTCTGTCCACGGGATTCTCCAGGCAAGAATACTGGAGGGCATTGCCATGCCCTCCTCCAGGGGATCCTCCTGACCCAGGGATCAAATCCACATCTCTTACATCTCCTGAATTGATAAGCCGGTTCTTTCACTAGCGCCACCTGGGAAGCTCTATACATAGGCTTCCCTGCAACTAATTAGTCCTCTCTGCTTTCTTCCTGTCGATCTGCTGCTGGGCCCCTAATGCCCTGAAGGAGTCTGATCTGTTCTCAAGCCTAGGAAGGCAGCCCAGCCTGGGCTGAGGCCACGGGTGCTGCCTGCTGGGCCGTCTGTGCTCTGTCCTCCCAGCAGCAGAAGGGCCTGTCTGCTCCTTTGTCCAGACGCAGGCCTGTCCTACCCATTCAACTACATGCTGCCCAAACCAAGTTCAGCCATCATCCTAAAACACTCTTCATCTCCCACCCTCTTCCTCATACAAAAAAAAACCAAAAAGAAAAAACAGGACTACCTTCCATAATGCAGAGGCTTCAGAACTCGCATTGTCTACCAAGTTTTTGTGAAACAAATATTTAAGGGGTGGGAGGGAGGCTCAAGAGGGATGGGATATAGGTCTACATATGGCTGATTCACTTTGCTGTGCAGCAGACTCTAACAAAACTTTCTAAAGCATTTATGTTGTTGTTTAGGCACTAAATCGTATCCGACTCTTTTGCAACTCCAGTGACTGTAGCCTACTGGGCTCCTCTGTCCTTGGGATTTCCCAGGCAAGAACACTGGCGTGGGTTGCAATTCCTTCTCCAGGGAATCTTCCTGACCTAGGAATTAAACCCAAGTCTCCTGCACTGTAAGGCAGATTCTTTACCACGGAGAATACCAGGGCAGTCCAAAGCAATTCTACTCCAGTTTTAAAAACAAAAATCCATTTACTTTTTACCAGTTTTATTGTATTTTGGCTCCATCATCTTGAGGTTGATGCATGAGTCCTAGGGGCGCTAAACCTACAGTTTTCGGTATCAAATTTTAACTAGACAGTCCACTGTTTTCCTTTATTTGAAATTTAAATTGAGAACATAGTCTTGGAAATGCATCCTTTACTTTCATTTCCGTATATTCACTTGTGTCTGTGTGATGTGAATGAAAGTTCTTATTTACGCTCTGGGTCCTTCTAGGGTGACTGACTCAAACATGAGTATGGGCCTTGCTGGCACGTCACAGAGGATATGATTTTGCACAGCCTAGCATTGATCTACAGACAAGTCCTTCAGCTCAGCCCCAAATCCACACTAACCAACCAGTCTACAACTATGAGGAATGGGAAATATTTTATTGCATACATGCACAATTCAAATGGGGTTGACCCTAAAGGAAATCAACCCTGAATATTCATTGGAAGGACTGATGCTGAAGCTGTAGCTCCAGAACTTTGGCCACCTGATGCAAAGAGTCGACTCATTGGAAAAGACCCTGATGCTAAGAAAGATTGAAGGCAGAAGGATGCAATGGTTGGATAGCGTCACTGACTCAATGGACATGAGTTGGAACAAATTCAAGGAGCTAGTCAAGGACAGGGAAGCTTGGTGTGCTGCAGTCCATGGGGTCGCAAGAGTTGGACGTGACTGAGAGGCTGAACAACAACAAATCTTTCTGTTTCCACCTTCCTCAAATATCCTGACAAGCTTTCAAGGACTACTTGGCAACTTAATAAAAAAACTGACTGCCTTAAATATCTTTTTAATTCCAAATTTCCTTGAGGAAAACTCTGTCGTTAAGTTTTTCAAAATAAAAATTACATTTACTTTAGAAAAGAAATATTTACCCAATCATGTGAATGATATATTCGCCTTTGAAACCCTAGATATAAAGTTTAGAAATTTAACATGCTGTTTCCTTAAAGGCTGAGCTGAGCCAGTCATGAGAAATTTTCTTCTTTTGATGAATCTGGATGTTTTTCACCATGGAAAACCCAGCTCCCTCCAGATCCTGTTTATGAGAAAGTCGCTGGCCTGGACATGTTCAGGTCCCTTGAGACAACATTTCACAGAAGCGAAAAGACTTTTTCAAGGGAAAAAACAAATCTGTGTGTCTAGATGTGTTCCATTTGTTTTCATATTGTTTCAACTTCAGAGTGAAATGCCTGGGTAGAAATTTTCGTTTCATGTGTAACTTTTGGATTTATGGCTAAAATCAGTCTCTAAGACATAAATTTCACAGACTTTTAAATGTACCTTTCACTAGTTTTAAAGCAAAGATCTTTTGGAGACATTTTAGTAAAGCCCTGCAATCTCATGGGAAAGAGACAATGTTGTGTAAATTGCCATTGATAAATTCACTATAAAACATGTAAGTGCTATGGAAATAGTTACAGCTATTGACAAATCTTATGAGGTGTGATTTGTAATTTTGTTAAGTCCAAATGATAGGCAGCTTGCCACACACAGAAGCAGTGTTCCTTGTCAACGTTCTGCCGTTTTATATCATCTTCCCTCAGTATTAATTCTTGCCCAGAGGCCTCTCAGTGTCTCACAAAAACGAACCTTTGTCCGGCTGTCAGGCATACCTGAATCCTCATCTGAAAAAATTCTTGTTCAAATAGAGACCCTACGCCATATATTTTTGCCTTTTCATGCTGTTCATTCAAAGATGGGCACAATATTGGACAGAAATGGTATGGACCTAACAGAAGCAGAAGATATTAAGAAGAGGTGGCAACAATACACAGAAGAACTATACAAAAGAAATCTTCATGACCCAGATAACCACAATGGTGTGATCACTCACCTAGAGCCAAACATCCTGGAATGCGAAGTCAAGTGGGCCTTAGGAAGCATCACTACAAACAAAGCTAGTGGAGGTGATGGAATATCAGTTGAGCTGTTTCAAATCCTAATAGATGATGCTGTGAAAGTGCTGCACTCAATATGCCAGCAAATTTGGAAAATGCAGCAGGGACCACAGGACTGGAAAATGTCAGTTTTCATTCCAATCCCAAAGAAAAGCAATGCCAAAGAATGCTCAAACTACCTCACAATTGCACTCATCTCACACACTATTAAAGTAATGCTCAAAATTCTCCTCCACCAGGCTTCAACAGGATGTAAACCATAAACTTCCTGATGTTCAAGCTGGTTTTAGAAAAGGCAGAGGAACCAGAGATCAAATTGCTAATATCCATTGGATCATCGAAAAAAAGCAAGAGAGTTCCAGAAAAACATCTATATCTGCTTTATTGACTATGCCAAAGACTTTGACTGTGTGGATCACAACAAACTCTGGAAAATTCTTCAAGAGATGAGAATACCAGACCACCTGACCTACCTCCGGAGAAATCTGTGTGCAGGTCAAGAAGCAATAGTTGGAACTGAACGTGAAACAAACTGGTTCTAAATCAGGAAAGGAGTACATCAAGGCTTTATATTGTCAATCTGCTTATTTAACTTATATGCAGAGTACATCATGTGAAACGCCCAGCTGGATGAAGCAAAAGCTGGAATCAAGATTGCCGGGAGAAATGTCAATAACCTTAGATATGCAGATGACCACCACCCTTATGGCAGAAAGTGAAGAACTAAAGAGCCTCTTGATGAATGTGAAAGAGGAGAGTGAAAAAGTTGGCTAAAGACTCAACATTCAGAAAACTAAGATCATGGCATTTGGTCCCATCACTTCATGGCAAATAGAGGGGAAAACAACAGAAACAGTGAGAGACTTTATTTTGGGGGCTCCAAAATCACTGCAAATGGTGACTGCAGCCATGAAATTAAAAGATGCTTGCTCCTTGGAAGAAAAGCTATGATCAACCTAGACAGCATATTAAAAAGCAGAGACATGACTTTGCCAACAAAGGTCTGTTTAGTCAAAGCTGTGGTTTTTCCAGTAGTCACGTGTGGATGTGAGAGTTAGACTATAAAGAAAGCTGAGCACCAAAGAACTGATATTTTTGAATTGTGGTGTTGAGAAGACTCTTGAGAGTCCCTTGGACAGCAAGGAAATCCAACCAATCAATCCTAAAGGAAATCAGTCCTGAATATTCATTGGAAGGACTGATGATGAAGCTGAAACTCCAATACTTTGGCTACCTGATGCAAAAAATTGACTCATTGGAAAAGACCCTGATCCTGGGAAAGACTGAAGGCAGGAAGAGAAAGAGACACCAGAGGATGAGATAGTTGGATGGCATCACCAGCTCGATGGGGGTGAGTTTGAGTAAGCTCCAGGAGCTGGTGATGGACAGGGAAGCCTGGCATGCTGCAGTCCATGGGGTTGCAAAGAGTCGGACAGGACTAAGTGACTGAACTGAACTGAACACCATATATTATACAGAGCATACTGTCACCCTAAGCAGTTGAAATATTCACCAGGTGATTGTATGGAAGATCTGAGCTATTAAAGAGCATCAGTAATAATATATTGCTGGCTTTACCATTTCCCTGTAAAAAATGAACTGTATAGCCTTCTTCTTGGTTGTCTGTGTCCAGAGAGGTAGAAAGTGGCCTTGACCGTCTTTGGAAGAATGTTGGTGGCATCAGCCATTTATGATCGTAATGAAGCATTTTGTATCCCCCTCATCTGAAATACTGTTTCTCAGGTGACTCAACGGTAAAGAATCCACCTGCTAAGGCAGGAAACTCGAATCCATCCCTGGGTCAGGAAGATTCCCTGGAGGAGGAAATGGAAACTCACTCCAGTATTCTTGCCTGGGAAATCCCATGGACAGAGGAGCCTGGCAAGATAGAGTCCAGAGGGACACAAAAAAGTTGGTCACAGCTTAGAGACGGAACATGCATGCATCTTAAATACCAAGATCTTGAGCTCCTTCCTAGGCAAATGTGATGTGTCATTTACTTTGTGTGACTGACATAGCTCTAGTTCACTTCCTGTTGGGCTAAACGTATGTGTCATCTCTTAATAATTACATTCAAATCCTTTGGAAGATTATCTTTTCTCTTTTGAAGATGTACATTGAGTTTTTGCCATTTAAAAAATGACCTGTCCCAGTGGACAGCGTCCTTGTCTTAGAATGCTTGGTTTGGTCATCCATTTCAGTAGCCTTATGTCCAGATCCCACCACTCAGTGTGGCTATTGTGCCTTCAGTTATTTTTAAGCAGAGCTTAAATAAGAGCCTTATGTTCTGAGGACTTTGTTTCTTCTTCCCATCATGGTTCATAATCCTTCAAGAGTAAGACACAGGTTTGTCCTTTAGCTTCAGTGTGAAGGGCTTTGGGTTTCTACTCATCTCTCACATGCTTTATTTGTGTGGGGGACAGGGGGGAGGGGGTAAGTTTTTAAAATTTTGTTTCTAGTGGTAAGAAAATATTTTAATAACATTGTTTATTTTTTTTTTTAGGGCTGTTGGTATGAATACCACAAACTGGGGAGCTTGTAGTGACCAAAATGTATTCTCTCACAGTTCTGAAGGTTAGAAATGCAGAATGGAAGTGTTGACAGGGCCATATCCACTCTGAAACTTCAAGGGGAAGATCTCTTTCTGCTTCTCCAAGCTTTGATTTCTATCCTACATGCTTCAGACAAGTCTCACTCACACTGCTCTTCTTCCCATCCATACAAAGGTATAGGAAGAGTGGATTCTGCCGATGAGTTGTAATTCCTACAGAGAGATGTGCCATCTAGATTTAAAGCAGAGCTTCTATTTTCCTAATAGCTGTAATAACAAAATAATGGTGAAATGGCTTGTGTGAGCTCTTTCCCAGCATATTATCACTAACCCTGGAAGGCAAAATGCCTCCTTTCCAGGCAGTTCCCCAAATTGGTCCTGGAAGTAGTTGAGACCCATGAAGAGGTGAATCACCCCCTTTCCACCAGCCATTGTATCACCTGCTGCCTTAGTCCATTACTTTGCTGAGAAGGCTTCTAAGAGTTCCTTTTCTGCTTGCAAAAGGAATAGGAGAACTACGTAAGAACGATCTTTCCTAGCCTCAAATTCTGGTGTTAGCCACTAGATTAAATGCTACTTTTCAGACCATGCACCACTTATTTATTATTTACATGCAAAAAAAAAAATTAAAATTTGGTTGACCTTCAGGATCAGAAAGACATAGGGGAGCGGTGCAGAGTTTAATGTTCTGTAACAAACAAGGGAAAAAGATATAGAGATACCGATTTTGAGGGAAATGTTAATTATCTAAAGCTTAATTACAGATAACATCATGAGGAGAATACATAAAAGGCTTGAAATGCAGCCAAGGCATTTCCCTAAGAACATTAAAAAATGATTGTTGTTTACAATTCACAAATCGCACAGACATAAAGCTGAGATGAGAAAAAGAGAGTCGGGCTTGAAGTAAGAAGCCAACCTCCTCTTTTAAAACCAGTTCAGAGGAGTAGTGATAGTATTGCAGTTAGCTCATGTCCCCAAAGCAAATGAGATTCTGCCCAAGTTTCCCCTTTAAAATAAAAATTAGCAGATCAGTGGCAAACACATTGAAGTAAAATCCTAGGAGACGACACAGCCCAAATAAAAATAATTTATGAGGTCTCAAAATGGGAACTACAAATAAAATACAATCACAGACATTTATCTCCATGTAAGTACGACAGAAATAAAGGAAGTGAGATTTTTTTTACATTCCTGTCACTTCATTACTGAATCCAGTGATATGAAAATCTACCTTTTAACACTCATATGTAATTTTCATTCAATGCAGCAAAGAATGACTTACCCTTATCAAGTTTCCTCTTTAGAGATGCTTGTTTGTCTTTTTTGTACAGTTGATATCTATTAATATCCAGTTACCTCTAAAGGTATATTTCAGCATAATGGAATGTAGTATTTTGGAAGAAGTTTGCATTTAGGGAGGTTATAAGAAATGAGTTCCTTGCAGTCCCTATTTTCCTAAAGCCAGTGAGACCCAGTGTTCTTGAAAAGGATGCAGGCTGGGGTTCTAGGACCTTGAGTATGGCAGCCAGAGCTCCTGCTTCTGGCGGGTTGAGTCTTGATGGTATTGCGTTAGCTGCTAGAGGAGAAGTATTGGGGGGTACTTCCAGGTATAACAGAATTGCAGCTCAGGTCTCAACACTTGATACCCTTTTCAGAGCAATGGGATGTAGTGAATTTTTGTATGTCTTTTGTTGTTAAGTTGCTAAGTGTCCGACACTTTGCGACCACATGGACTGCAGCTCACCAGGCTTCCCTGTCCTTCCCTATCTCCCAGAGTTTGCTCAAACTCATGTCCATTGAGTCGGTGATGCCATCCAGCCATCTCATCCTCTGTTGCCCCCTTCTTCTCCTGCCCTCAATCTTTCCCAGCATCAGGGTATTTTCCAATGAGTTGGCTCTTTGGAGGGATTTGTATATAAACCTTTGGGAAAGAGAAAATGATGGGTAAGTCACATGTTTGCTGAGAACAATTAGAGATGCAGTGGTGGTATCTTGCTGAGTGTGGACAAAATTTTAAAAAATGTATTAACTTGATCAACACTTATTGAAGGAATGAATGACTAAAGAGATTGGAAGTCTCTGTTTGCTGACAGCTACTATGTAGAAGTTGCTTTGCCCTGCTTCTTCCTGGAGTTCTTCTTTTTCTTTCAGCTTCATTCTCCTTTTTATTTTTTAACTGAGGAGAAATTTCCAAAAGATAAAGGTAACCGTTTTAAAATGAGTGGTTCGGTGGCATTTAATACATTCACAGTGGTGAATGCACCCAGCAACCGGCACTTCTGCTTAGTTCCAAAAAATTTTCTTAATCTCAGGGCTTTTCATTCAGAATTATTTCAGCCAATTTTTCTAAACAGGATTTTAGAATTCTGTATATGTGCTATATATGCTCAGACGTTCAATTGCATCCGACTCTTTGCCCACTAGACTATATGGGCCCCCCCAGGCTCCTCTGTTCATGGGATTTCCCAGGCAAGAATATTGGAGTTGCCATTGGTTGCCATTTCCTCCTCCAGGGGATCTTCCCTACCCAGGAAGTGAACCCCAGTCTCTTGAGTCTCCTGCTTTGGGAGGTGGATTCTTTACTACTAGCACCACCTGGGAAGCCCAGAATTCCATACATCATTTGGCAATTGAAAATAGCCCTGTTTGTCTTGGCAGAATATCAATCTGGTTACAGGGACTAACACAGGAGCCTTCTAACTGAGCTCCACTAAGTTAAAATCATGAGCCCCATCCTCCAGTTGGGGGTCCCGGTCACCCAGTGCTGTCCCCAGTTGCTGTCAGAGCAGCCACAGAACTGCCCCAGCCTGGCTGCTGCTTCATCCGAGTGGGGAAGGACCCTCAGCCCACCCCTGCCACAAGTCTCCGTTTCCTAAGAGGGTGCACTGTTCATCCTTGTCTTTATAGCCCCATCTCTTGAGGGGTCCTGAAAGCAGAATCATCCCTCCCTGATCCTACTCCCCACTCTCAACCCCCACCCTGTAGTCAGTAACCAGTCAGGGCTGCTGGGGGATCCCAGATCAGTCTCCTTGAGGAAACTACCCTGTATATCCTGGGCCTTTTCCATGATGTCTGGGGGCAGTCTTTGCCTTTGCTTATTGAAAAACATATTTTTTTATTTAGATATAATTGACATAACATTGTATTAGTTTCTCATGTGCCATTTCCATTTATTTTTAAGAGACTTAAGCCAGGTTTCTTTCCCAAAGCTGTCATGCAGACCCCACCTGCTCACGCAGTAAGGATCCTGGGCAGCCTGCCGTGGTGCCTGGGCTCCCACGCGGGACACTTCCTAGTTCAAACGAGATTAGCCTTCATGACTTCATTGTCATTTTTTATAAAAATTTAAATCATGTGGTATGCAGAATCTTAGTTCCCTGACCAGGGATTGAAGCAGTGCCCCCTGCATTAGGAGCATGGAATCTCAACCACTGAACTACCAGGGAAGGCTCCCAGTGAAGTTTCAATAACAGTTTTTATATCAGTGTTATTATGATAACAATCATGTAAGTAGTATTCACAGCTGAGCCTTGTAGATTACTATAATACTATTACCTGTCTCATTGAAGGTTTTATTTTCTCTAGAGTTAATAACTGTCTTGGTCTCTTGACTTTTGTTTCTTTATTTCCTTTTCCTTATAGTCATCACTAACTCAACACTGACTTTCCAAAAGAACTATAAAAATTCTTCCTACCATTGTCAAATAATAAAATTACCCCCCCCCCTTTTTTTTGAAGCATTCCTCCTGGACCTCTTGCTCTTCTGTTCTAACCTCCATGTTTGCTTTAGAAGTTACCATCACTATCATTCTGGGAACTCCATTTTTCGCCTGTGTTGGATATCCTATCTCCTGGCTCCCATATCTTTCTCTTACTTGATGTACTGTCTTATTTGGCTGGAGCACATTATTCGGTGGCTTCCTGAGAATGGTTACAATGGGGTAAACTTTTTGTGCATTTTACTGTCTAAATAAGACTTTTGTTTTTAAATTAGCACTCTTGATAGTTTGGATAAGCATTATATTCTAGATGGCACATGATTTTCTCTAAGAATTATTGGAGTCTTTGCTCTATTGTTTTACATTGTCTAGTGATACTCTTTTTCAAGGCCATTCTGATATCCAGTTCCTTATGTGATACAGTATCCCCCGTACACACCAAAAAAAAGTTTTGGGAAGTTCTCTATAACTCTAAAATTTTACAATGCTGTGCCTTGGTGTAAATCTTTTTTATTTATTGTATTTGACATATTGTGGGCCTTTTCAATCCATAAATTGCTGTTCTTCATAAATGCTTGGAATTTGTTGTGTATTATTTATTGGATTAATTTCTTCTTCCTCCTTTATCTGTCTTTTGAAACCCTTGATTAGATATATGATCATATTTGATATACAATATTCTAGGTTTTTAAAAAATATCTCCCCTATTTTCTATGTTTGGGATTTTTGTTTCCTTTACTATCTAGAAAATATATTTTATCTTCCAAATTATCTATTGAAGTTTTTTAAATTATTAATACTGCTTTTATTTCTTTCTGAATTTCTAAAAGCTCTCTTAGTCTCTAATACCCCTTTTTCTTTCTGTCCCATATCTTTTTAAAAAAATATCGTTCTCAGTTTTAAAAGATACTGTGATGTGTTTAGTCTCTCAGTCATATCTGACTCTTTGCAACCCCACGTACTGTAACCTGCTAGGCTCCTCTGTCCACGGGGAGTCTCTAGGCAAGAATATTGGAGTGGGTTGCCATGCCCTCCTCCAGGGGATCGTCCCGACCTGGGAATTGAACTGGGATCTCCTGCATTGCAGGCAGATTCTTTACCAGCTGAGCTACCAGGGAAGCCCTTAAAAGATATTAATGATAGTCTTTTAGGAGTATATTTCCGCTCCCTGAATTAGTCTGTTGCCTTGCAGTTTCATCCTCCATGTTTTGGGGTTTTCTCACAGTCCCATGATGCTTCGTGGTCATTCATATCTACGAGTGACATGCTAAAATTCTGATCAGAAGCTTTTTGTATACAAACAAAGTCAGGGAACCTGGACATTGCTTTGGCAGACCCCAAATATTAATTCTATGCCCCTCTTTTGTTGATCAGTTTCCCCAGAGAAGAATCACCTCATCAGTCCTGCCTGAAGGTGATAAACGTGGATAGCAATGTTCTGGGGAGTGAAGGGGGCACAGAGAGGAAGGGCTGGTAGGGTGGCCTCTTTCCTCCGACTCCCATGTGTTCACCATCCTGTCTCCTGGCCGTCTTCAGCCAGAGCCTCTGTGATTCATCCTCTCTGGAGAGTGAACTGGCGCCTGCTGAGAGGTGAGGGGAGGGGGCCTGGCTTCATAGGCTGAGTGCGGACTCAGGTGCCCAACTACACCTTATGCAAACAGTTCTTCAGTTTCAGCTCCAGGTGCCTCCAGCCGGTACTTGGTGCCTCCAGTTCTTAAAAAGCTTTCAGGGGCTCTGTGGTGCAAATCATGGAATTTCTTATTGGCTCCCTACTGATGGCCTTGAATTTGGGTCTCTTCTCTCTGCTAAGTCTGTTACTGCTTGTCATCAGCTGTCTACCAACTCAACATCTCTTCTCTGCTCTCTCATTCTGTCTTAGCCCTCGTGTGTTTACAGCATTTTTGTGATTACCTTTATAGAAATGGTTGGATGGAGAGCAAAGATAAGTACATGTGCTAACCTAACACGACTTTACTAACATTTCTCCTTCCTTGAATTTATACACTTATTTTCCATACCAGAACTTCCTTAAATTTTATTCCATGTCACAGTTGTGTTCTGAAAAATGTGAGGGCCTTTTCCATGGGGGAGGAAAGGGTCTCCATGGTTAAGGAAGGGTATATAATATATATACACTATATATACCATACAGTACATATGGGCTTTTCTGGTGGCTCAGATGGTAAAGAATCTACCTGCAATGTGGGAGACCTGAGTTCAGTTCTTGGGTCAGGAAGATGCCCTGGAGAAGGAAATGGCAACCCACTCCAATATTCCTGTTTGGGAAATCCCATGGACGGAGGAGCCTGGCAGGCTACTGTCCATGGGGTTGCAAAGAGCAGATACAACTGAGCAACTAACACACACACACACACACACACACAATTTATATATATATAATGTATATACTATAGTATACATTAATGTATACTACATTAATGATGTAGTATGTAGAATAATATAGTAGTGCAAATGAGTGAAGTTGCTCAGTAGTGTCCAACTCTTTTCGACCCCATGGACTCTAGCCCACCAGGCTCCTCTATCCATGGAATTTTCTAGGCAATAGTACTGGAGTGGGTTGCCACTTCTTTCTCCAGGGGATCTTCCCGACCCAGGGATCGAACCTGGGTCTCCCACATTGCAGACTGTTGCTTTACCGTCTGAGCCACCGGGGAATCCCAATATAGTAGTGTAGTAAACACTGTATACCATTTATTTGGCTCTTGCTTCAAGTTCTCTTTGTGACCTTTGTGAATATTATGCTCTTGATTCTGATTTAATTTCTATGTTATGTTTATAATACATGCCCAATGACACTCTGAGACCCCTTGAAGTGATATACTGTGCTTCCTTGTATAATACATTAAGGTCACTGTGATATACAATAAGGTCTGTCTCGATACCTGTAGCTCCTGATTAGAATGTAAGCTCATCGGGTAAGGAAGGTGGCTTACTCATCTCTGTATCCCAGCACCTGGCAGAGACATTGGAACTTCACTGGGATCGGTGCCTGCTGATGAGTAAGGGATGTGCTTTCTAATACATCCATAATCCTTTTTCCACTGCATACCTATGAAGAGTTCCTGAAAGCACAATAGATGCATTAATATTTTTCGACTGAAGTATTTATGTACTCCTAAATGAAAAACCAGATAATACTCAGAGTTATTTACATAGAATAGGACAGGGATGGGGTAGGGATTTGGGGAAAGGACTTATGTTGCTCTCTCTTTCCCTCCCCACACTATCCACATGCCTGCCCCCAAGGAGTATCTGCCCAGTCATCTGTGCAAACCGTTTGCAGCTCGTAGTCAGAATCTGGGTGGGTCTCCTGCTGTGAAGGAGATGAGGTGTATTTCTGACAGCTCTGCAGCAGACCATAGAATTCATTTTCCCAGAGAAATAGTTTCATAAATAGTGACCAAGTATAGTACACATGGTACTATTATAAAATATTCCCAATTCAATATGAGTTCAGAGAAGGCAATGGCAACCTACTCCAGTACTCTTGCCTGGAAAATCCCATGGACAGAGGAACCTGGTGGGCTGCAGTCCATGGGGTTGCTAACAGTCGGACTGAGCGACTTCACTTTGCTTTTCACTTTCATGCATTGGAGAAGGAAATGGCAACCCACTCTAGTATTCTTGCCTGGGGAATCTCAGGGACAGGGGAGCCTGGTGGGCTGCCGTCTATGGGGTCGCACAGAGTCAGACACAACTGAAGTGACTTAGCAGCAATATGAGTTAAATTGGTTTTAGAGATTGTTATTGTTATTCAGTCGCTCAGTTGTATCTGACTCTTTGCAACCCTATGGACTGCAGCGTGCCAGGCTTCCTTGTCCTTCACTATCTCCCAGGGTTTGCTCAGACTCATGACCATTGAGTTGATGATGCCCATCCAACCATCTTATCCTCTCTCGCCCCCTTCTCCTGCCTTCAATCTTTCCAATGAGTTGGCTTTTCGCGTGAGGTGGCTGAAGTATTGGAGCTTCAACTTCAGCATCTGTCCTTCCAATGAGTATTCAGGATTGATTTCCTTTAGAATTGACATTTTTTATTTCCTTGCTGTCCAAAGGACTCTCAAGAGTCTTCTCCAGCACCACAATTCAAGAGCATCAATTCTTTGGTGCTCGGCCTTTTTTATGGTCCCACTCTCACATCCATACATGACTACTAGACAAACCGTAGCTTTGACTAGACGGACCTTTGTTGGCAAAGTGATGTCTCTGGTTTTTAATACTCTGTCTAGGTTTGTCATAGCTTTACCTTTGAAAATTAATTATCACTGGGGACTCCCTAGTGGTCCAGTGGTTAAACCATGTGCTTCCAATACAGGGGCACAATCCTTGGTTGGAGAACTAAGATCCCACATGCTGCCCAGTGCAATTTCAAAAAGATAAATTAAAATTTAAAAATAAATTAAGCATGATTCTGTGAAAATGAATTTTGAGTTCCAAATGTATATATAAACTTTTGGAACACTGCTCACTCAGATGATTATGTGTTTGCAGTCTATTAGGGACTGTAGAACAAAAGGCAAATCAAATCAACAACTGGATAATACCACTACTGGGAACAACAAATCTAAAGTTACAAAACATGCTGTAAGATGGAATATCACATCAGAATAAAAATGAACATTTTATACAGTTTGTGATGTTTGTGGGCGGGCTTGATGTCTGCAGGAAGAAATATCTTATAAATTGTGCTGCATAGGTCTTATGAAGTTATGTTTGATCCTGTCTTGGCCCTGAGATAATATAACTTAATTCTGAGTTTGGAAAAATGATGAACGGGCCCCGTGGAGTGCACCACATTTGAAAGTGAAAGTGAAAGTTGCTCAGTCATGTCCGACTCTTTGCGACCCCAGGGACTGTAGTCCATGGAATTCTCCAGGCCAGAGTACTGGAGTGGGTAGCCTTTCTGTTCTCCAGTGGATCTTCCTGACCCAGGGATCAAACCAGAGTCTCCTTCATTCCAGGTGGATTCTTTACCAATTGAGCTATCAGGGAAGCCTGATAAATTAAATACTTCCTTTACAGTGGTCCAAATAATTAATTAATACATTTAAAAAAATTTTTGGAGCCTTATAAATAGACTGGGATTGGTTTGGGAGTTTGGGAGAAGAAATCTCAGAGATTAAGGTACTCTCTGAATTTGGTACTGTTGTTATTATATTTATATCATAATAAAATGGCCATATTAATAGTCAGCTCAGTGTTTTCAAAACAAAATGTAGAATTTGGAATGTTCAGAATTTTGTGATGAAACAAACCCAGCACCAGGGGGCTCAATGGAGCCAATACTTTTTACACCAAGAAGATTACTAGTTTCCTAAAAGAACATTCAATTGCAAAAGTAGTGAGTGGCAGTAACAGAAGAAAAATGAAGTGAGGGAATTTTCATAAGAATAAAATCTGAACAGAAACTAACTTCTAAAATTAAAATTATACTGCCAAGGACTGTATGTCTAATTATTTATCATCAGAGTAGCCTGAATCCTTTTCACTTTAGGATCCATCAGTCCAAATATAGGGCTTCCCTGGCCGCTCAGATGATACTAAATGTACATTATATGTTTTGTGAAAGCCTTTAAAAATCCATTTAAGGTTATTGTAAAATTATCGATGAAGATAAGTGAGTTTTATAAAAAAAAAAAAACAACACATTCAGCTATCATTTAGGAACAGATGTTGACTGAGTGCTTTATTTGGGCCAGATCCTGGACTAGGTGCAAACTTTAGATTAACTATTGGGCTTTTAGGCTTAATAACACTATTTCATAATCTGTTACTATTGGGCTAAAAATATTGAGTGACTTTTCTTGAATTAAGCATTTCTTTAATTATTTACCACTGAGCCACAAGGCTTCTCATTTAGCCATGGTGCATGCATGCATGCATAGTTATTAGTATTTATTTTATCAAATATATTGTTTCCTAAATAGGACTAATATATGAGTTTTTAGCATTTTATATTGTATCTGCATTTTTAATTGAAGACAATTCTATGGTCTTTTACTTTTAAAACTAAATAAAGCTGAAGTACAAATGCACTCAGCACTTTGCTGCTGGTGCTGCTAAGTCGCCTCAGTCGTGTCCGACTCTGTGCAACCCCAGAGACGGCAGCCCACCAGGCTCCCCTTTCCCTGGGATTCTCCAGGCAAGAACACTGGAGTGGGTGGCCATTTCCTTCTCCGATGCATGAAAGTGAAAAGTGAAAGTGAAGTCGCTCAGTCATGTCCGACTCTTCATGACCCTATGGACTGCAGCCCACCAGGCTCCTCCATCTATGGGATTTTCCAGGCAAGAGTACTGGAGTGGCATGCCATTGCCTTCTCCGACTCAGCAGTTTACTGCTGTCAAATTTTCAAGTCAGGTAAATTTGATTCATTTTATTTAATAAATGAAGAAAAAAGGCTGAAAGACTATTGAGTGTGTGTATGTTAGTCGCTCAGTCGTGTTCAACTCTTTGAGACTCTTTGGACTGTAGCCCACCAGGCTCCTCTGTCCATGGGATTCTCCAGGTAAGAATACTACAGTGGGAAGCTATTTCCTTCTCCAGAGGATCTTCCCAATCCAGGGATCAAACCCAAATCTCCTTTACTCCAGGCAGATTCTTTACTGTCCGAGCCACCTGGGAAGCCCAAAAGACTAAGTTGCTAACTAAATATGTCCTAAAAAGAAAATGATAACTTTAAGAATATAAAATAGCCTTGATTCTGAGTACCCCATGGAAGCACAAAAACTCACAGTGGTTTGCAGATGGTGATAATCACCATAATGGGATTTTTCTTGGCAGCTCTAAGAATGTATTACTTACCATAGTAGCTATGTACTGTTAATAATGGGGAAAATTGGAAGAATACCCCCACAAAAAGCCAATCTCATTAAGAGGTAACATTTTCAAGTATTAAGTATGAAAATTTGAGTTGGAAATGTCCCCATTTTCCAAGAGGACACTTGAGCTGAGCCAGCACCTAGCTCTGACCTTAAGGCCTCCGAATCTGTTTCTTCATTCTTAAAATGAGATCAGTGATCTCTGCCCCAGAGGCAAGGGTCAATTAAAAGGTAAGATTATCTGTATGCAAGCATTTTATAGAGCGAAGGACATTTTTTCCCCTTCTCATCATTATGATTCCCCTGACTCATTTCCTGTTGTGCCTCTGAAGGTGGATGGCACCTCAGGAAGCCTGACATTCCAGGGGAGTTGTCACGGGCTTGGTTTCTGCTGGTGCTCGGGTAACCTTGCTGACTCCTGTGTGGAAGGACAGATGTGGGTCAGACAGGCTCTGGGCTGCTTTTTCTGGTCCCCTCGCTTGTCCTGCCTTGTTCTTAGAACTGAGTACTCCTCTGAGCATTCGTACAAGTGCAAGGGTACCTCAGTGTGTCCACCGTCACACACAGACATGTTCCAACTCTCACACTTCATTCATAGTTTTGAGTGTTGCCTTGAATTAAGGCAGAGCGAAGCAAGAGGAAATAGGTCATGGTCTGTACGTAGAGGCTCCGATAGCAGCGTGTTCTCATCAAGGCTGACCAGCCCTGCTGTACTGCGTCGTTCGCGCTGATGAGCTCAGAAGAAGGTGTTTGCTCTGAAGTATGTCCGTTAAACGTAGTAATTATTTCTCTTGGAAGGGGGAAAGGCAGTGAGTAAGGAGCACATGCTCACTCACCAACATTACAGCTTGTGCTCCTTGATCACAACAATAGATGTGGGCTGATTTCCTATTCTCAGGCAATCAGGGGCAGGAGGAGAGAGAGCCATTAGTGGGGTGCCCTCGTTGGCCTTCAGCTAAATTTATTGTTCCTTTCCCCCTCCTGCCTTTCGTTCAGTATAAGAGAGAAGGGAATAGAGTAGCTCTCCATTAAAAATAATAATAAAAGAAGAAGAGAAGGAAAGAAAACAGGTGCATGGTCAGAGCTGTCTAACAAAGGGCTTTAATTGATGGTGACAACAGCATTCTTAGTCTGGCAGCTCTTTGGGTTGTCCCACCCGTTGGCATCAGCAAATGGGAAAATAACTTATTAAAGGTATTCACGTCAGAAATATTGTCCCACCCCTTGGCGTCAGCAAATGGGAAAATAACTTATTAAAGGTATTCATGTCCAAAATAGAGTCAATAAATATATGTCAAGCTATTAGTACTGAATATTGCTTTAAATCATTTTTATTCTTTTAATATTTTTCAAAATTCCAAAATAGTAAAGGCACAGATGCAATGTAATCCACTTTGGCAGTAGCTTTGCTCTGTGCAAATAAAGCATCACCACCAAATGACAATCAACAGATTTCAAATACATAGTTTTGCTATGTCAAAAGATGTCCTACCCAAAGAAAAGATGTAAATCAGAAATATGGAAAGCTCAATTCAATGTCATCCCACATAAATGTCTCTCAGGCTGTGCAAATGAGTACCAGTAAGTACAGTTTGAAACTTGGATAAAAGAACATTACTTCTCAACAATTGGTATTGAAAATAAAGCTACTGACAACTAGAGCCATTTGGGGAGATTGGATGTTCTCTTGTTATAAGTTTTGGAGTGTTTTCTATCACTTGGGGAAACCTTAGAGGTGTTTTTCAACAGTGCTGTGTAAGATGAATTCCTCCTAACAGTCTATCTTATTGTTATAGACGAGTTCAGCATGAGTAGTCAAGGAGGGAATATAACTGCTAATGGCACTTGGTGCTAATGGGTAGTCAAGCAGCTTAGGTGAACATAAAAAGTTAGGAAAGGTGTGGGACTGGCCACAGTTAATCTCAAGGAGAACCCAAATAAAGACAAACATCATAAGCATAAATCATGGCACCCTCCAGGTGATTCAAAGAGAGACAAGTTGAGAACTGTTTTTGTTGAATTCTTTTAATCAGAAGATGGAAATTTCCCATGTAATCAAGTTCTTAATGTAATTGATTGATAATAGATCTATTTCATGACACTGTCCACATAAAATGGTCAACTCTGTGAACTTTCTAAATTTACTACTAAAGGCTGACACCAAACTATAGATAAAAAGGAAATCAATATTCTGTAAGTTTTTATGAATGCATTATGTAAAGGCAGCATCTTTTGTTTTTCTATGATGTTTGATGAGTACAAATTAGTCTTTTTTTAATTTATTTATGCTCAAATGAACCTATTATTCAACTTAAGAAATAGAAAGTTTACTAATAATGTTGAGTTTGTCTGAAAGTTCCTCCCCCCATCCTTATCCCTCCACTCCAGCTCATTGCTATACTGAGGTTTTAAGTTTGTTTTTTTTTTTAAACTGTATTTACCCCATCACTCATTTCATCATTTTTTAATGATTTTCCACATATGAATGCATTCCTAAGTGATGTATTTTTTGGTTTTGTCATACTGTATGTATTATTTTGTTACTTATTTTTAAAATTCAGTTGATTTATCTGTATTGTACAAACACATAGGAGGCAACTAGTACTACAAGTGTTGATATATAAAAAAAATCAGTTCCCACTCCAAAATCTACTTCTGATTTCAGCCTTTTAAAAGGATTTTTAAAATATGTACCTATATATCCTTAAACAAAATGTTTATATTGTTACTAATAAGTGTTTCAGTTTTAGAAAAATACCTCTTTTCTTCCCACTTTGAAATATCAGAATTTAGTTCTTTCTTAGACATCCTATCTCCCCACACACATACTCACACTTCTCATTTTCTCCATCTTCCCAATAATCATACATCATATTTTGGTTATATCGTTAGTCACAGTTTACATAATTATGACTATGTGAACACTATTCACAGCCTGGATATGTGATACCTATAATTACTTTTTGTTTCCTGTGAAATGTTGGGTTTTCCTTTGGTCAATAATTAGCTTATTTTTTTTTATTCATTTCGTTCTTTATGGGCCCCTCACGAATTCAACTTCCAAATTTTCCCCAGTTGTACAAATCTCCTTTCAAAGTGTCAAATATATTAGTCTATTCTTTTTACCTTCTTGAAGAAGCTTTCTGACCTGTTCTAATCTAGGTCGTCAGCAGCTGTCATTAGAGACTTCATTCTAGGGGCTTGGCTGCCTTTGCTTCTCTGTTGCAGCAGATCTGTTTCCTGGACTCCAGGTCTTCCTTTCTCTGGGATTACACCCTTGGTTTGGTGAGCACAGTAGCTTTGTGAGAGTGCTAGTAGCCAGTAGCTCTGTGAGAAAGGATGCATGAATGATGCATTTCTGATACATGAACATCCAAAAGTATCTTTATTGACTGTGATAGGTGTAGACCGGAAATTATCTTCCTTTAGAATTTTGAAAACATCAGCTTCCAGTCTTGCTATTGAAAAGTCTAAAGCCTTTCTGTGTCTTGATCCATTATATGAAAGCTCTATTTTTTCTTTTTGCACAATTGTAAAATCTACTTTTTGTTGCAAATGATCTGAAATTTCATGACAGTGTGCCATTCCAAGATAGGGGCTGTTTTCATCCATTCTGCTGGGCACTTATTGAATCTTTCAATTTGGAAAATCATGTTCAGTTCTGAAGACTTTACCTTCAACTATTCATTACTAGTTTTCCTGTGTTTAATTTCTCTGTTCTGTTCTTTTGGGATGGTTGTCCTTCAGATGTCGGAGCTCCTGGTATAATCCTTGGGTTTTCTTATTTGTTCCTCCTATTTCCATCCCTTTATCATTGTTTCTGTTTTCTGGGAGTTTTGTTCAACTTTATCTTCTTATCCTTCAAGTCAGTTTTTCATTTCTGCCATCAAGCTTTTACTTTTTCTAAGAGCTCAGTTTTTCTTAGAATTTTTCTTTTGTATAACATCCTGTTATTTAATAGATACTGCTCTTTGTAAACTCAAAAACTTCAAAGTTTTCTTTTTCTAACATATTCTTTACACGCGCCAAGTTGTTTTACTTTCTTTTTGTTACAATGAACTTTGTTTTTCACCTTTAATGCTTTCCTGGAGATCCTTTCTGCCTGTTTATGTTTGAGAGTGGTGTGCTAAATAGCATACTGGAATACTAGTTATGTATGTTAGAAAAATATTTTTCCCAAGTTCATGATTTGTCTTTTCACTTTCTTTATGGTATAATTCCATGAACAGACTTTCTTAATTTTAATATAGTATATTTCAGTGTTTTTCCTTTGGGTTTTTTGCTTTTTTGTTTCATGTTTAATAAATCCCTCTTGATCATAACGATATTTGCCTCTAATTTCTTTTTAAAAATCTCATACTAATAGCTGTCCTTTCACTTTTAAAATCTTTAATTCACCTGAACTTAATAGTGAAAGATAGACATACAATTGCATTTTTTCCCATATGGATAAACAACTGCTCCAGCACCATTTTTTTGAAATCCATTCTTTCCTCACTGATAACAGGCAAAAATGTCACAAGTCAAGTTTGTGGTTGTGTCCATTTTGGGGCTGTCTATTCTCTTTCGTTGTTCTAATTGCCAATTTCTTTGTCGATACTTTATTGTTCGATAACAAGACTTGATAGGATAGGCTTTCCTATCTTATTCCTTATCTAGAATAGAATTATGAAAATAAAAGGGAAAAACCCACTCCCAATGTGAAGGAAATGATGAATTTGACTTCTGTCCTCATTCATTGATTCATCAAAAAGTTATTAAACTATGTTTTAGACAAGCTCTAGAAACTGAAACACAAATGAGACACAATTCCTGCCATAAAGGAATGAGCAACCTAGGAGGGAAGACTGATAAAGAATTACACTTCAGTTCTGTTATAAGTAAGAATAAAGTATGCACAAGATACTGCAAGCACAAAGAAGAAAGTAATTATGCTCAGGAATAGTGAAGGAGGTCTTGACAGGTTTGACCAATAAAAGGGTGAATCAACTGGGTCTTAAAAGATGAGCTGACAAAAAATAAAAAAAAATTAAAAAAAAAAAAGATGAGCTGACGTTCGATACAAGAGGGGAGAAGGAATTACAGGCAGAGGCAACTCCACAAGACTTGAAAGTGCATGATCTGTTTCAAGATAAAGGGTCAGGGAAAGGAGGAGGTCAGGTTAGAAAGGAGGTTAAGGCCCAATGGAGAAAGACCTTGTCTGTGTCACTGAGATGCTTTAACTTTACCTTGTAGACCGAGGTAGACTCAGAGGATTTGAAGTAGGAAGGTAATATCACTTTTACTGTGCATTTGGCAGCATAAAAACCAGAGCTGAGTGGAGGGTCAGGCGGGTTCTATGTATGGATAGTCCAGTTCAGTTGCATTGTCCATAGGAGAAATACTGACGTCTGAACTCAAGCAGGAGTGAAGGAAATGGATGTCAGATAAGGACCGATCAAGAGACATCCAAAGGAGAAAGAACAGGACGTAGTGAAAGTGGTTGTGGATGTAAGGGGAAGGGTGGAGCAGATGATGGTGATGTTTTGAACTTGGGTAACTAAGTGCTAACCTTTGGAAACAGAAGTTGCTATGCTGGAGGAATGTGGCAGGAGGAGAGGGATAATCCATGACTTCAAATTTGATCATGTCAATTTTAAGGGCCCACAGGACATCACAGTGGAAAGATAGGGAGGCAGTTGGAGCCTAAGAGTTATCCCACACCAAAACTCTATAAATGTGCCTGGTGTTTTTCTCCTTCCCGAGATAATCTGGATCCTCAAATATACTAAAACTTTTCCCATACACCACAGTTGTTAAATACAGATTTTCCAAATGAATATAGAGGTTCAGAGTAGTCATCCTCTATGCATTTTCATCCTTAGACATAGATAGGACAATGACTTACTCCACTTTTCATGGGGAGAATTGTTGCACAATGACTCCCTGAGGACTCATTAATAATGAATTTGAAGACCTCCTGCCATGGGAAAGAGTCTCCCTGATGGGGACATCCAATTGCTCAACTCTTACCAAATCTCTGCCACCGCGCCAGGAAAAGAGGCGTCACTTAATCCTGCACCTTGCATCTTACCTGCTGCAAAGGTTCTGCCAGCATCCTTTAGAGAAGGAGTCACCAACCCCAAGACCACTCACCTATACCAGTCCATGGCCTGTTAGGAGCCAGGCAGCACAGCAGGAGGTGAGTGGTGGGCAAGTGAAGCTCCATCTGTATTTACAATGGCTCCCCATCGCTCGCATTGCTGCCTGAGCTCAACCGCCTGTCGGATCAGCAGTGGCATTAGATTCTCATAGGAACACAACACACTTCAGGTGTTCAGTCTCCCACCACATCCCAGATACGACCGTCTAGTTGCAGAAAACAAACTCAAAGCCCTCACTGATTCTGCGTTATGGTGAGTTGTAAAATTATTTCATTATATATCACAGCATCATAGTAATAGAAATAAAGTGCACAATAAATTTAATGTGCTTGAATCATCCTGAAACCATCCCCCAAAAAACTGGTCCCTTGTGCCAAAAAAGGTTGGGGATCAACCCACAGTATTTTAGGAGCCCAGAATTAATCATGGAAAGAATGATATTGCCATGACAAAGAGCACTTGGGGTGCAGTAAGTTGAAGGCTTTTGTGTATTTAAATCATAGGCTATTGATAAGCGTGTCTATTTGTCTATCTTGTGATTAGAATGTGAAAATTATATTTCCAGAGTAAAGTAGAATAATTAAACGTAAAAGAGGCTGATTTCTAGCTACTTATAAATGCTTAAATATATAACGTTTCCTTCATTTCATGAAATACCAATGGTACTTTTTTAATGATTGTCATTAATATTAAATTTTAAAAGTGCACCGACATCCTCCAGAAATTAATTAGACAGTCATTGCCCTTGCCTTAGACACAGACTTCAGATGTAATGTGTGAATTTACCATCCACCACTTCAGACGTGAAACTGATCAATGCTGTGCCACGTATACAACAAATTTTAAGTTATAATGTGTGGGGTGGTTGCTACAAATTCAGGTCAAATCTCACTGCGGCAAACACTGAGGGTATGTCTGTCGTCTTAGGGTGTGAGAATTTAAAATATCCATGTTGTTTGGCATAAGCAACCCATCGTTGAATATTATAAATCCTTTTCCTATGCCATTATTTACACTGGGATATATTGCTTCATATGTAATTTGACTTACAACTCCAAAAAAGATAAAACCAGAAAACACAAAGATGTATTTGTAGGGCGAACACATTTGTATCCATCACACTCTATTTTAGGCTTATTCCTAATCAAATCACCAAAAGGGCAAAATGTTATGCAAAGAGATCAGGACACCTACTCTTTAAAAATGTTGATTGACACTTCCTCCTAAAACAAGCCTTTTTCTCCAAGTTTGACTGCTAAGAAGTACATGAGTGCTCTGATATTAGACAACAGTGAGTCATAGTGAAACTTTGCCCTTGTTTTTTGAGTTTGATAAGCAGTTGATCAGGAGCAGTAGGCGTTTTAAGAAATTCTTCCCAAGCAATCCCCAGCAAATTTAGTGCTGGGCTCTACCCTCTTGCAGCAGCTTCGCTCACATCTCCAAATAGCACCTCCTACCTGGCATTGCGATGGATATGTTAATGCACATATGTGGATATGTTAATGTCCATCCTGGAGTGTGTGCAGCGTCGTGGCAGACCTGGGGTTCCTGCATCAGTGCTTCTTCAGTGTCAGGCTCACACCCCGCTCCTCAGTGAACATCCCAGATATGCTCAATGCTGGTCCGCCCACACTGACTCACCTGCTAGCCAACCAGACTGTTACAGGTTGAACTGTGGCCCTTCAAAATGCTTGTTGAAGTCCTAACCTCCAGGACATTAGAACATGACCTTACTTGGAAATAGGATTATTGCTAATGCAATTAGTTAGTAGGTAGGACGAAGTCATACTGGAGTAGCAGGATGGGGTCCTAATCCAAAGTGACTGGTGTTCTTATGAAAAGAGAAATTTGGTCACAGACACACTAGCAGGGAGAATGCCATGGGAACACAAAGGCAGAGACCAGTGATGTGCCAATAAGTCAAGAATGCCAAAGATGGCCAGCCAAACACCAGAAAGCTAGGAGACAGGCGTGGAACTTATTCTCCCTATGTCCTCAGAAGAAATTACCCCTGCTGACCTTGGTCTCAGACTTCTCTCTTCCAGAACTGAGACAATGAATTTCTGTTATTTAAGCTATCCAGTTTGTGATTCTTTGTTATGGCGGCCCTCACAAATTAACACATACACTATATCACAGAAAAGAAATAGGGGAATGACAAGGTTATTATTATCAGTTCATAAGAACAGAAATGACAGATTTCTAACAGAGCAAAATTAATCATTTTTAGATTATTCACTTTATAGCCTTCTGATTTTTAAACTTGTAATTGCCATATGTGGTAATAGAAAGTGGAGTGAGAAAAGGTCTGATGGAAATGTGTTCTAAAATGAGTGATGTATATTACACTGATGGATGGTTGATGGATATATTTGAGAGAATGAGGCCCTGTTATAGTAAAACAGGCTCAGAGCTATACATAATCTAAACATATTGGTACCAAGGGCCCAATACATAAAGCTTCTGCTTTGGTATTAAACTGATGCATGTGTAATAAAGATACTAAAGACAAATGTGCACAAATAATCATAGCCCAGTTTTCTATTAATAAAGAAAAGATGCATGGCCTTGCATATTTTGCTCCCGCATGACTACGATCACAATTGAATATGAAATATCAATACTACCAGAAAGTGAAATTGATAATAGAATACTCTCTACTCTGGAGGCTCAGGGAAGAAGGATGGAAAGAGTCCACATTTTAGAGTCAGATAGATTGGGTTCTCACCCCAGCTCTGTTACCTCCTAGTTGCATGACCCTAAGCAAGTCATTTAACCCTCTAGGATTCTGTTTCATACCCTGGAAAATGGGGGTACAATCAGCTTCCTAGAGAGCTCACTTGAGGATCACGTGAGATTATATCTGTACAGTAACCAGCACAGTGCCTGTAATATGCTCAGTGATAGTGTTCAATGAATAGTAGCTATAAATTTCCTATCTGTCCTTGCTATTACTGGATATGACAGCTCTGCAGTCTGACATAAATCACTGTGGCAATCTCAGACCAGGAGGTCCATTTATTGGCAGGTAAATGGTAATGACCATGGTGAGGTCTGGCAGAATCACTGAAATTGCTACTAACCTTTCCTGTTTTTTGTCCTTCTTTTCTTTTCTCTTTTATATTTATTTGTTTGTTTGGCTGTGTGGGTCTTCAGTGTGGCACACAGGATTCTTGACCTTCATTGAGGCATGTGGGAGCTATCTTCCTGACCAGGGATCAAACCCAGGCCCCCTGCATTGGGAGCATGAAGTCTCAGTCACTGGACCACCAGAGAAGTCCCATCCTCCTTTTCTTAGCCCCAGAGAGTACCCGGATTGGGAGCCAAAGCCCTGGAGAACACTGTCATAGTGTGTGTACACTTGGATTGGAATAATCTCTACCTAAATATTGGCTCAGATGGTAAGGCGTCTGTCTACAATCCGGGAGATCCAGGTTCAATCCCTGGGTTGGGAAGATCCCCTGGAGAAGGAAATGGCAATCCATTCCAGGACTATTACCTGGAAAATCCCATGGACGGAGGAGCCTGGTAGGCTACAGTCCATAGGATCACAAAGAGTAGGACACGACTGAGCGATTTCACTTCACAAAGATAATCCAGATGAATCCCCAGCCCCCCAAAATATCTTCTTCTAAAGGACAAATTAAAAATAAAATCATCTCTGTATTAAAGAAAAGGTGATTAGGAGATAACAGTTAAGAAAATTGAGATTGCACAGCAGGCTCTCCTTAACTTCAAGGCACTCTTTCTTTATCTCACTTGAATATAGGTGATGCTTTCAGCTTGGTTCCAATCAGTGTAGCCTTTGTGCACAGCCTCTGAAGGAGGTGGGCAGAGAGGCCGTGAAATAGGAAGCAGGGAAAAGGCCTCTAGGAGCAAAGTGTATTTTCTGACCATCTCCAGTGCATCCCTAGGCAGCCTTTTTCTGCAGGGGAAATCATTCTGCTGCACTTTGATTTCCCATCAGCAGGCTGGAAATTATCCCAGGTAGTTTGGGGTTTAAAATAACAATTTTATGGAGAAGGAACCAGCCAACCAATTCATGTGATGTCAAAGCACCGCTTACTGATGGGCTGTGTAGTGAAGCTTCTGTTACAAGTGCCTCTTGTCCTCACCAACCCTGGAGGTTTAGCCACCTTGGTATTTGAACTCTGTAAGGTCAGATTGCCATGTGTTTTCCTGAAAAGAGGTTAATATTTTCTGATTTGAATTTAGTGAATTATTCCAGGTAATATTCATCTGTCCCTTTCTGCTGACCCTCTTTACCTCCATGGTCCCTGTTGTAATTGCCCATTAATCAGCTTTGAGTTTGCCAATAGGAAAACCCATCCACAGGGCTATGAATTTGAGGGGATAAGGACAAATTAGCCTGGTGACATGCAGTGACAGGCTCAGGTTGTGTGGCAAGCCTGGAATGCACAATTTGGTGGGTGGACAAACATCCTTCAGCAAAAGGGATACAGCAAAACTGTTGGTGCACAATGTCCATTTGTCTTGAACAGAGAGATACAAAATGAAATCTGAGCAGCTTCTTCCCTAAGAGATAAAACATATTAATAATTTTGATAGCTTTTACATTTCATGGAAAACAGACAATTTAAGAGCTAGGTGGGACCTTAAGCTTATATAACTTTTTGCTGTTCTGTTGAGTCACTCAGTTGTGTCTGACTCTTAGTGACAACATGGACTGCAGCACACCCCGCTTCCCTGTCCTTCACTGTCTCACGGAGTTTGCTCAAACTCATGTCCATGGAGTAGATGATGCCATCCAACCATCTCATCCTCTGTCATCCCCTTCTCCTCCTGCCCTCAATGTTTCCCAGCATCAGGGTCTTTCCCAATGAATCAGCTCTTCCTATTAGATGGCCAAATGATTGGAGCTTCAGCATCAGTTCTTCCAATGAATATTCAGAGCTGATTTCCCTTAAGATTGACTGGTTTGATCTCCTTGCAGTCCAAGAGACTCTCAAGAGTCTTCTCCAGCACCACTGTTCAAAAGCATCAATTCTTTGGCACTTAGCCTTCTTTATGGTCCCACTTTCACATCTGTACATGACTACTGGAAAAACCATAGCTTTGACTATATCTAACCTAAGTTCCTCATTTTACGGATGTATAGACTGAAATCCACACTGGGAAAGGTACCATGTATGATGTTACACAGAACTAAAACCCAGTTCTCCTCATTCCTAACTTAGGAAATTGATCCAAGTTATCCATGTAGGGTATAGACAATATGAAGCGTGCCTAGATTCTAACTTTGCTTGCAAATAATCTCCATCCACTTGCCCGGGGAGAGAGAAGGTCCAGAATTAATGCAACAGCTCAGGGCTCTGCCTCAGCTTCTTCCTTACTTTGCCTGGAACAGGGCACTTGCTTGGTACCAAAGAGTTTCAGAGTTCTTGCCTCCCCTAAACAGGGACTTGAGGTTCAGGCTCTGTCTTCACCTGCTGGAATCTGAGCTGCCCGTCATCTGCAGCACCCAGCACACCTTGAAGGGGGACATTTTTGACTCCTAGAAAACTGGCTGGTGGTTGTTTCTCTAGCTGAATAGGTAGTGGTAATCGAAATGGGCAAAGAGAAAAGAGATCAAAATGACAAGAGATTCAGCAGCGGCAAAGGAAGTTCCCCTCTGGTAGGCAACTGTCTTAGTTCAGGCTGCTGTAGAGAGCACTGTCGTCTGGGGACTTCAACAGCAGACATTTATTTCTTGCAGTTGTGCAGCCTGGAAGTTTAAGAATAGGGTGTCAGCCTGGTTGCATTCTGAGTGAGGGCCCTCCTGGTTCACAGGTGACCATCTTCTCCTTGTATCCTCATGTGGTGGAGAGAATGGGAGCTCTGGTGTCCTCCTCTTCTTTAAGGATGCTAATCTCATCATGGGAATTCCACCCTCATGACCTCATCTAAACCTGCTCTGCTGTGCTAAATCACTTCAGTTGTGTCCAACTCTTTGCAACCCCATGGACTGTAACTCTTCTGTCCAAGGGATTCTCCAGGCAAGAATACCAGAATGGATTGCCGTGCTCTCTTCCAGGGGATTTTCCTGACCTAGGAATCAAACCCGCATCTCTTTATGTCTTCTGAATTGGCAAGTGGGTTTTTTACCACTTGGGAAGCCCTCCATCTAACCCTAATCACCTCCAAAACCCCCACCTCCAAACATCCTCCCACTGGGGATTATGGCTTTACCACACGAAATTTGGGGGGACACAAACAGGCATAGCAACAATTTATAGGCGGCATTGTGAAACTTTATTCCCTGAAGACTTTCAAAAGGAGTTTATTGCTAGCATTTATTTGTCTTGATTATGAAAGTAAAATTCTACCTGGAGTTGGAGGATGGAACAGATGATACCTTTGGGGACTTCCTTAATGGTCCAGTGGTTGAGAATCCACCTTCCAATGCAGGGGACATGGGATCGAACCCTGGTCTGGGAACTAAAATCCCACATGCCCAGGGACAACCAGACGCCTGCGAGCCACAACTACTGAGCCCACCTGTCACAACCAAGATCACATGTGCTGCAACTGAGACCCAGTGCAGCCAAAAGTAAATAAATAAATTTTTAAAAGACGGGCTTCCCTGGTGGTCCCATGGTTAAGAATCTGCCTTGCAATGCAGGGGACACCAGTTTGATCCCTGGTCTGGGGAGATTCCACATGCCAAGGGGCAGTTAAACTCATGGGCCACAACTACTGAAGCCCTTCCTCTGGAGGCCACGCTCTGTAAACAGAGAAGCTGCTGCAATGAGAAGTCTGTGCACAACACTAGAGAAAGTCCATGCGCAGCATTGAAGACTCAGCACAGCCAAAAATAAACGGGTTAATTAATGTATAAATATATATGTTAATATTTATATATAAATTATATTTTAAAATATATAATTGTATATAAAATATAATAGATAATTATATATATATATATATATAAGAAAACAGATACCACCTTTAAGTTCTTGCCAAACTTGAGACTGAATTTCTCTCATGTTAAAGAGTAAGATGGCTGTGGGGGGCAGGGGGCAGTGTCCCCTTGGGGCCACCAGCAGCTGTGGAGCAAGGCCCCAGGTTAGGACATCGGGGCTAGTGGAGAGCGTCGCCAGCTCTCCCTGTCCTCTCTCCCTGTCTGGAAATTCTGCCTGCTGATTTCAGGTTTCTCAGAGGTGGAGGCCATAGTTTTTCAATAAGTTGACTTGGAGCACACAATCAATACCATGTATGGACATCCTCAGCGCCCCTCTGTCCTCTCCATTCCAGAGGCAGTAGTTGGTAGCCGTTACTGGACCTCTGCTCGTTTCACTCTGCATGTAGAATCACTTATTTACATGTCTGTCTCCTAGGAGACGGGAAAGCCTTTGAGGATAGAAATGATAACTATAATAGTTCGTGGATCGCAACCTTTACTTACTACTTGCTGTCCTTTGTGTAATTTCACTTCTGGAAAAAGAAATTCAATTCAAATATTTTCAGGATGTGAATGGAATTTTTTATTATACTCTTATACTCTTTAAATATTTCTTAGAATGCAATGCTGCAGTCCATGGGGTCACAAAGAGTCTGACTGAACAAAAGAATGCAACCCTCCTATCCCCCTGCCCAAAATTTCATGAAATTTTTTTGCCTAGGGGGGTGGGGTTGTGACATTTATTGCTGGAAGAAGTAGTCACCAGGATGTTAGGGAAACTAAGAACCCTCTTATATGTCTATTCTATGCTCACATCTTTGCAAGCCAACGTTCTGCTTACCATGGAGGCCACGGTGCAGCATGAAAACCATTCCAGCCAGCCACTTGCTTGGAGCAGGTGCAGTTGCAGCTGTCTCTCTCCCTGTGCATGGCCCTGTACTTCTGTAACCCTGACAGTGACCGCTTTTCTTACATTTAACATCCAGGGCAGGTACCTCACCTGCCCACCCTAGTCTCAGACCTGACCTGTGTTCATTTACAGTTCACATTAAGCCATCTATCCTTTTCTCATACTGCCTCTCAGCATCATTCCATCATCTGCAGCAGTGGTTCTCCAGGTGTGGCCCCAGACCTGCAGAGCCAGCATCACCTGGGAATTGTTGGAAATTCAGTTTCTCACAGCTCAGCTCAGACCTGCTAGAACCTCTGGGGGTGGAGACCAGCCATCTGTGTTCCCTTCCAGGAGATTCTCACGCAAGCTGTAGTTTGAAAAGGGGAGAGGTGGGTGTTGATTGTTTGTTTGAACAGTTAGTCCAGTTTCTGTAAATGAATCTCCTGCACTTCCTGCCTCCCACTGCCTCAAGCCTCCCACAGACTGTAGTCTGCAAAGAGCTGGAAGCAGTGCCTCCCTGCCCAGGCTGAGTTCATGTTCCCGGAATATGATGGCACCACCACCAGCATCAGAGCCCCAAGCTTCCACATGTCTGAGAGGGAGGTCCCGATATATAAAGGATAATGAGGAGAAAAACACACAGACACACACAAAGAAGTTTAGCCTTAAAAAGGAGATTGAAGATATCTTAAGGACCATGATACAGAAGACTTAACAATTAGTTTTCATGTATACCTTAGGAGCAGGAACAATAAGTAGAAGTTACAGGGACCAGGTTTGTGCTGAGTAATCAGAGCATCCTGATACATAATCACAGGTTTAAACACACAATGGGCTGCCTGTAGCCGTAATGGTTCCCCCCCGTTGCTTGTGTTTGGGCAGAGGCCTTAGGACTCTTCTCAGAGCTATAGTAGAGCTGCCTAATGGTAAGGCGAGGGTTGCCCTGGGTCACCTTCAGGTTTCTCCTGACATTCTGTAACCTTAGTGCCTTACAGGTAATAGACACGAAGGAAGGAAGGAAAGGAGAAAGGGAAGAAAGGAATAAACCCCCCATTTGTTTATGATTATTGTATTTGTTTATAATTTGATGTTATTTTTGATGTTACAAGTGTAACATCAAGTTTGCCTTCCTACTACGTGTTGTGTTGGTATGGTGTTACTTTTTATAGTCAACATGCATCTGTGAGCCGATGTAGATTGAGAGAAGCAAAGAGGTGATTCATTGATTTCTGCAGCATGTGTGATGTGCCCATGCACCAAGCACTCCCAAAGTAGGTGGTGAGGAGGCAGAAAAGACTTAATATGTGGTTTCTGCCCTGAGCTTTTCAGGTTGCTTTGAGACGCAACCCAGTAGATGGATCCCCCAAAAAAGAGGCCCCAAACGGATGAGAACTTAGGGGAGTTCTGGGTTCAGAAAGTTTTGATGGTTAACCTCAAGTGTGTGCACGTGCTAAGTTGCTTCAGTCGTGTCCGACTCTTTGTGACCCTGTGACTAACCGAGCAGGCTCCTCTGTCCATGGGATTCTCCAGGCAAGAATACTAGAGTGTGTTGCCATACCCTCCTCCAGGGGATCTTCCCAACCCAGGGATCATATCCACGACTCTTACGTTTCCTGCATTAGCCGTCTGGTTTTTTACCACTAGCACCACCTGGAAAGTCAAGGCAGAATATTAAATTCACTAACTAAACTAAATTGCTAATTCCTATCACACTGCAGAAAGCATTACTTTTAAACATTCATGTTTAAAAAAAGAAGAAGAAAGAAAGAAAAGTAGGTTTAAAAAGAAGGAGAAAGAGGAGGTTGTACAGTACTTTTTAAAATTCGTTGTTATTAAAGGAATAGTCAATATTTTTATCATTACAAGTTGAGGAAGTTAACTAGTGGTCTCCAAAAGCTGTAATTTGTCCTCAAGTTTCCTCCCCAGTTCCTGATGTTTGAGCCACTCCAGACTCTCAGGGAAAAGCACTTTAGGTGTTTAGAAAGTTTGGAAAACAAATGCCAATTCGTCCACAGTGTCAAACACAAACTGTGTTTAAGGATGGTCAGGGTGCCAGTAATAGTTGCATGCGTGTGTTTTAATCTAGCTGGTTAGGAATCTTTTAGCTTCATTTTTAAAAAGCATGAATTCCTGTCTTAAAAATTGCCTATATGTATGTATATGCTACATATATATATTTCATGATAGAGCAATGTCTATGCAGAAAAGTCAAGGTGATGTGCTGATGAAGCTAATAATCTGGAAATGAATTTTCAGCACACTAAATGAAAATGTCCATTTCACATTCCACTCACAGCACTGTGTGCAGTGCTGCGCTTAGTCCCTCAGTTGTGTCTGACTCTTTGCAACCCCATGGACTGTAGCTCACCAGACCCCTCTGTCCATGGGGATTCTCCAGGCATGAATACTAAAATGGGTTGCCATGCCCTTCTCCAAGGGATCTTCCCAACCCAGGCATCAAACGCAGATCCCCTGCATTGCAGGCGAATTCTTTACCAGCTGAGCTATCAGGGAAGCCTAATTTTTGCGACACCCATGGACTATACTGGCTGGGATTCTCCAGCCAATTCTACTGGAGTGGGTAGCCTATCCCTTCTCCAGTGGATTTTCCCGACCCAGGAATCAAACCAGGGTCTCCTGCATTGCAGGTGGATTCTTTACCAGCTGAGCTACCAGGGAAGCCCACTCAGAGCACTGAGTGGCATCAAAAAGACTAATCTCTGCTGATTTGGAAGCACATCCCAGTCTCCCCTCCCGCCAATCCACCCTTCCGGGCATCAGTCCTCATTGTACCGTGTTGTGGTCCAGGAGATTAGCCTGCAACTGTCTGATGTCACCCTGTGACAGCCCTGAACTTGCACTTTTTGAATCACTCCCTGATAACTGTTGGTTGACTTCACATTTGCCCTTTTCCCACCAATGTCCGGTCAGAATTGGGTGGAGAGTAGCCACCACACTGGGTTGTTCCGGTTGTTGAGATAGTATCAAACTGTCTGAGGATAGTTCTGTGATGACTCAGCCGGTGCTTCCTCCACCCTCCCCTTTGTGTGCTTGTCACTCCGTGAGCGCACATGAGAGGCTTGGACCCCAGGCTGCAGCACAGACAGGAGAGTAGCTCCCAGCCCAGTTCTCGTGAGGCAGGTCCATGACGCCATGGACCTGTTCTTTGCATTCAAAGAACTGCCTCTTTTGCTTGCTTCAATATTACCTTTAAAAGTCTTTCTTCTCTAACAATGTTATATGTTCTGAGTTTATTAAGAGGGAAAGAATCTAAACATTTATGATGGCCATTCTATCTCTGTTCAGATAATTTACCCAAATAGATTAATTTAAACAATCCCCTTGTCCACGATTTCCACGCGACAGATTGGGCTGGGGTACCAATACATTTAAAGCTGAAAGTGCGTTTTTCACAAAGCTGGTGTTAGTCTTCACTTACACCCCCACTGTCTTTCTAGGCGACCAGCTGCGTGAACTGGGCTTCTCCCTCTCTCTCTGCTCCCCTCCTGCCAACATCCCATCCCTGCATCCCTCCATTCTCTTTCCACTCAGAGGCCAGGTGCTTTTTGCCTGCCTTGCTAATCTCGCTTGTATTTATTCCCCTGTCCCTACACCCCTGCTATTATCCTAGCCAGGCCTGTGGTTTTTGGAGCTGCAAAGAACCACCTGGCCCAACCATTTGCTTTTTATAGAAGGAAAATGACCTAAAGAAATGAAGTTAATGGTCCAGGCTTTCCGATGAAGGCTTGGCCAGGACCACCCAACTGCCTCTCTCCAGAATTATACGCCATCGAACAGCCAGTTTCTCTCCATTTTCATCCATCCTGCACAGATTCCAGGCAATTCTTTCTGAAGCATGTTGCTAGACCCCTCCTCAGCTCAAAAACCTTCAGTGCCTCCAAAGTAAAATCTAAACTTCTGAACCTAATGTTCAACAACAGGCTGACTTTATTCCCCATCCTCCCTTTTACATACATTTTGCAACCAAGTCAATTGGCCTGTTGGTCCCCAGATAGTCCTCACCTGTCCTGCCTGTGCTTTTACTTCCATACCTGTCAGCATGAAAAAAAGTGAAAATACTAGTCACTTAGTCTTGTCCGACTCTTTGCAACCCCATGGACTGTAGCCAGAAAGGCTCCTCTGTCCATGGAATTCTCTAGGCAGGAATACTGGAGTGAATTGCCATTTTTTCTCCAGGGGATCGTCCCAAACCAGGGATCGAACCCAGGTCTCCTTCATTGCAGGCAGATTCTTTACTGTCTGAGCCACCAGTGAAGCCCAAATCCGGATCCCGCTCATTCTTCAGGGCAAATGTTGAGTGGCCTGCTTTCCAAAAGGCCTTCCCTGTTTCCTTCCAGTTGACAGTAACCTCTCCACCACCGTAGTGACACAACTTTTCATCCATAACCCCTTCTATCATTACCTTCTGTAACAATTCGCTGAATACATGCTGATAGGTTCTGCTGGTCTCAAGCTTCCTAAGGACAAGACCCTAGCATCCTGGACTTTTGTATCTGGAGCAAAACTCTGGCGCAGAACATTCCTTCACCTTCAGAAATAAACCAATGCGTTCATATAGTTTCAAGTTATTAGCCAGTATAGGTAGAATGCTATGATTCCTCCAAGCCAAATGTTAATTTTTTATTCATCTTTTTTTGTTACATATAGTTGAGGTAAATACCAGTTATATTATTTATTGTCTGGTACACGGCTTAGCTGTTATGATAAACAATGTCACCTACTTGAAAGCATTTTAAATTAATTATATACTACTGGATTTACTTGACACAAAAATGTAAAACAGCAAATAAATAAAAATTTTCTTCTAAGCCAAGTTTCACTCCCCTTTCAACAGCCGCCCCCACCCAGCACCCCCACCCCATGCACACACAAAAGACAACAGTTCTCCTAGAAACTCATCAAACATTTACTGCCATCTTGTGGACAGAGACACCCCAAAATGAAATGGTCATTTGCTTTTCCCAAGCAGCCTCTGCTTCAGTGTTGAGTGATTAAACCAAAGGAATTAGCCTCTTCATTAATTAAAACATTTGCCCAGACAGTGGTTAGTCAAAGCCAGAGAAGCCTTCATTAATTGTTCTTTATCATTACAGAACTCTAAAATGATGGTCAGAAATGTGCATTCAAATTATCTTAATTTTTTCATTCCGAATATCCAGGAAGAAGGAGGTGGGGGCTGGGGAGAAGTCAGGATAAGGTGACTGGGTGATTCATCTAGGTTTTGCTTCTTGAAGCAAAAAAAGCTGTAAAGTTGTATTAATTAACACATGAGCATTAGCAATTTGCACCCCAAAGTACACAATTCACTATCAATGACTCACTAGTCTCCTTGCCACATTTCTCCCAAGCAAGTTGATATTGAAGCTAAACAAATGCATTTTTCTCCACCTGACTATAAAATCAATATTTCATAGAAGGGGCAACCAGTGGCCCACATTATGGCCACTCAGGTACTGGAATTCAAATTAATTCTTAAGAAATGGGCATGAAATAGGGTGAATGAAATAAAACATTAAACAAGAGTCATTTCACTTTCAGTGAAAGGAGGGGATCCCATCACTACAAGCCTTTCATTCCTTTGATTTTTACTGATAAATCAATGATCTCCTATTTCAAATGGCATGAGTGCTCAGAATATTTTCCCTTTATATTGAATATAGTCCTTTTTCAGATATTGAGCCAGGCCATATCTGCAATATGTTCATGCCATTATTATGTTTCTGCTGCTAAGTCACTTCAGTCATGTCTGACTCTGCGCAACCCCGTAGATGGCAGCCTACCAGGCTCCTCCATCCTTGGGATTCTCCAGGCAAGAACACTGGAGTGGGGTGCCATTTCCTTCTCCAATGCATGGAAAAGTGAAAGTGAAGTCGCTCCGTCGTGTCTGACTCTTCACGACTCCATGGACTGCAGCCTACCAGGCTCCTCCGTCCATGGGATTTTCCAGGCAAGATTACTGGAGTGGGGTACCATTGCCTTCTCCATTATGTTTCTAGGGTGCTTTATTGCCTTCTATTTGGCCTGTAATGAAACTCGTATGTGGCCTTGAACTTGTCTTAAAGAAATGATTTCTTATACGCACAAAAGCAGACCTGAAAGAGAACCAGGACACTCCAGGCAAAGCTGATTCATTGTGCCACCCCTCTCCGCAGCCTTCCCTGCTCAGGCTGTCTGAGATTAGAATCACTCATATTTGGTACTTCTTTCTTTCATTCTTGTCTACCTTTGTTAATCACGCCATAAAAGCTGTTCAGATATTAGCTGTCAGACAAAGCCATGCTAGTAAACTGTTACAAAACCACCCGAGAAGTGAGATGCCAGGGGTACAAAGATGATCAGGCGATTAGGAGTTTGCAGTTGCCAGGTGTAAGGTGCACCAGGAGGCAGTCAGTGGTGATGGGCCTGGTAAAGGAGAGGGAGACTATATAACAGAGGAACTTTGGGCAAGACTAATTGTGAAAGCCTTCTATTAATCTTAACTACTGCAGGCTTCCCAGGGGGCGCTAGTGGTAAAGAAGCCACCTGCTAATGCAGGAGCTGTAAGAGACGGGGTTCAATCCTTGGGTCAGGAAGATCCTCTGGAGATGGGCATGGCAACCCACTCCAGCATCCTTGCCTGGAGAATCCCTTGGACAGAGGCTCCTGACAGGCTATGGTCCATAGGGCTGCAAAGAGTTGGACATGACTGAAGTGACTTAGCATGCACACTGATCACGCCCTGGGCTAAGCAGTGAGAATGGACAAGAGGGGACAGATACTCAGCTCTTAGAGAGGTAGAAATAACAATCGGTGACCGAGTCTAGAGTCTGAAGGTGCAGGGTTGACAGCGATTCCCTGATTTCCAGCTTGGGTGACCATGTAAAGGCCTGATGCCATTTTAATGAGTGAGGAAATAAAACTTTTGAGGAACACATGCAAAGGTTGGGGTGATGGGAATCAAGTGTCCAGAAGCCAGAGACAGGAAAGTTTCAAGAAGGTTACCAAAGTGGAGACCTGAAAGTATTCATGGAATTTTGGATTAGACTATAAACCAGAAGGGAAAGGGTTTGAGGTTTGAGGAATGAACAGAAACACAGACAAACCAGTAGTTCTGTACACTGGCTGCATATGAGAGTCACCTTAGGATCCATCTGAGTGCTCCCAATGGCCAGGTTGCATCCCAGTCCAATTAAGGCTCCCCGGGTGACTACAATGTACAGCTAAGGAGAGACCAACAGTATAGACTCTTCTAAGTAGAGGCTATCATAGAAAAGGAACCTGAGGAAAATGAAAGAGTACCATGGGAGGTTGTTTCTAAGATGAGAGAGAAACTAATTTGAGGATAAACTATTTTATTTGAGAATAAACTAATGGGGCAGGGACTTTGCAGGTGGTCCAGTGGTTAAAGAATCTGCCTGCCGACACAGAGGGCTTGAACTCAATCCCTGGTCCTCAAGGATCCCACAGGCCTCGGAGCAACTAAGCCTGTTCTCCATTAACTACTGAGCCCATGTTCTAGAGCTCGCAAGCTGCAACTGCTGAGACCTCACGCTATAACTACTGGAGCCCGAGTGCCTAGACCTGTGCTCCACAACAGGAGAAGCCACTACAATAACTCTGAGCACAACAGTGAAGAGTAGCCCCCGCTCGCCGCAACTAGAAAAAGCCCAAGTGAAGCAACCAAGTCTCAGTGTAGTCAAAAAAATAAATAAAATTTAAAAAGAGACCTAATGGAGCAAATACTAGTTGAGATGGAGAAAAAGAAACAGGAAAGGGGATTTCCCTCATAGTCCAGTGGCTAAGACTCCATGTCCCCTGTGCAGGGGGGTCTGGGTTCCATCCCTGGTTGGGGGACTAGGTCCCACATGCTGCAACAAAATATCCTGAGTGCTGCCACTAGGACACAGCACAGCCAAATCAATAAATAAATTTAAGTAAATCTTTAAAAGGAATTGAGAACAACAAGATTAGCTCTGAACAGAGGAAACATATCTGAAAGTGAAGTTAGCAAGAAAAGATGGGTGTACATACAATTAAGGGGTTTCCCAGGTAGCACTAGTGGTAAAGATTAACCCACCTGCCAATGCAGGAGACATAACATGCATGAGTTTGATCCCTGGCTTGGGAGGATCCCCTGGAGAAGGGCATGGCGACCCATTCCAGTGTTCTTGCCTGGAGAATCCCAATGGACAGAGGAGCCTGGCGGGCTACAGTCCATAGGGTCACACATAGTTGGACACGACTGAAGCGAGTTAGCGCATACAATTAAGTTTGTAGATAGAAGGGTGAGAATAATCTTCATTATCAACATGACAGTAATTAAATGCATCCTCAAACAGATCAGTATGAAATGTCTCCCGCTGTGAATAAACAAACTTGTTAAGAAAATATTTCAGGAGACTCATTGCAGGAAGGCGAGAATGGGGGTGGTGCAAGATCGCTGTGTGGAATCCTGGGTTTTGCTTGTCTGTATTTTCCAAACTCTCTCCCTGCCTCCAATGTTAAGCTCTTCTTGATGCAGTTCAGACCTTGCAGAGGTAGGTAGAGTTCCCTTTCTATATCCATTTCCATTTTGTCTCCTTCAGCACCTTCATTAATAGAGATTGTCCTGAGCGTGTGACCCTATTAGGTGTCAGGAGAACCCATTTAGGCCATTTTTTGCCCCTTGTACCTTTGTGATCAGACAGAGAACAGTGGAATAGATGGAGGAGCTAAACATCCAATGTGTGATGATGTTGGGAGGCAATGAGCTCAGTCAATTTTTTCTGTCTTTGTTCTGTGTGTGTGTGTGTGTCTGTGTGTGCACACGCGCACGTGCACGCACACAGTATTTGCAGAGCCCAGAACTGTATTTGTCTCTATGTTTTGTTCTCTAACAGTTTTGCCATCCAGGCCACTTGTAGTTCCTTTTAAGGCATTACATTCTGACATGTTGGCTGGTTATATTGCCTAAAAATATGTCTTCCTTAAAGCTGCCTCCACACTGTTCTCATAGGACCTTCCGTTGTGAAGGATAGGATGCTGTCTTCTGTCCCTTTCCCTTTTCTAACCAGTCAAGCTGCTATGTAACTCACCACATGTAATATCAGCCCAACAGGCATGACAGGTCTAAGACCTATGGATGAAAGTCCAACCTCGCTCCCTCATAAACCGTCTGATTCGCCAGACTCTCACGCTGAGAATCATCCCTTGATTTTTTGAGTTTTATTGCTTTTGAACTGTGGTGTTGGAGAAGACTCTTGAGAGTCCCTTGGACTGCAAGGAGATCAGCCCTGGGATTTCTTTGGAGGGAATGATGCTGAAGCTGAAACTCTAGTACTTGGCCACCTCATGTGAAGAGTTGACTCACTGGAAAAGACTCTGATGCTGGGAGGGGTTGGGGGCAGGGGGAGAAGGGGATGACAGAGGATGAGATGGCTGGATGGCATCACTGACTCGATGGACGTGAGTCTGAACTCCAGGAGTTGGTGATGGACAGGAAGGCCTGGTGTGCTGCGATTCATGGGGTCGCAAAGAGTCGGACACGACTGAGCGACTGAACTGAACTGAACCTGAACTTGAGCAATTCAGATCAGAGCAAAGTGGAGCCTCTAGCATTTGAATGTGTTGAAACTGAAGACTCTCATAGTCTGCTTCAGGCTTTTGTTTCATGGAAAAAAACAAAAACATCATACACAGTAAACTTTTATGATCCCACTCATGATCTGTTAACAAATTATTTGCCTCATTTTCCCGATGGAATCATCAGAAACAACCTGGGCCTTTGGGGAAATGCTTTAAGGATCTATGCCCCTAGTAGAAACTACCTAGAGATATTTTCTTAGTAATCTTTTAGCCCCTCCTTTGAAAGTTGTGTCTTGTAGCAGATATGGACAGGAACTTAAGAGTCCTGCAGATCCACGAAACCACTGACTCTGTCACCCCTGCTCCAAACCAGGGTTTCATTTGTGTCTCTCTCTGTTTGTGTTTGCTATATAAAACTGACTCTTTTGACCAAGCATGTTTTCCTCTTCACATTTTATGCTAGATAATATCTAGGACTATGTGTCTGTGGTCAGTCACTAAGTCATGGACATGGTTTTTTTAATCTCACACCTGGCACCCTCTGATTTTCATGTTCTTTATTTTTCTCTTTACCTTATTTTTTGTTTGTTTTAATTTTATGATTATGTGCAACTAGGTCACTGCTTTAAGTCATTTTTTGGATAAAAGATATCCTTGATCAAAAATAAATAACATAACCATATATATATATATTTACCCCTTTGAGTTCTGGTTTTGAAGAAGCCATTATCTATCCCAGAAATCAGCAAGTCAGACTCTTGCACCAAGCCAGCCAAGTCATCCAGGAGTGTGTTCTGGAATTATTGCAAAGGTCACCTTTAGGCGTGACTGGACAATGCATTTAAAATGGCCATTCATTCTGCCCCTGGCACAGATGCTGTGGTGGGTAATTATTCTGATGCTAATATATGTGCATATCTTTTCTAATGTGGATGCCAGACTGAAAGCTTGGATTGAAACCAGTAAGCAACAGATGGCAATCACTCAGGGTCATGACTGTCCTGGGCTTGGTGTTCACCAGTGGCTCTCAGAATAAGCCCCAACCTGGCCAAGTGGTAACTCCCTCCATGTCTGTCTCCCTACCCAGTACTGTCCCACTGGGAAGACTATGACTGTTCTCCTTAAAGGAGGGGGAAAAAAATTCCTGTGTGCAGCTGCACAAGGGTCCCAAAGTGGAGATTATAGAAATATTTTCACCATCAGGGAACTTGAAATGTCCCATATTTTTATTTTTTAGTGTTAAGTGAAGTTTCTAAAGCTATCCTTTCTTTTTTCAATTTAATTTTAATTGGAGATAATTGCTTTACAATTTTGTATTGGTTTTTGCTGCACAACGTGAATCAGCCATAGGTATACGTATGTCCCCTCCCTCTTGGACCTCCCTTCCACCTCCCTCATCCCACCCCTCTAGGTCATCACAGAGCACCAGACTGAGCTCTCTGTGTTATATAGCAAATCTCCACTAGCTATCTATTTTATATATGGCAATCTGCATGTTTCAATGCTACTTTCTCAATTCATCGCACCCTCTTCTTCTCCTGCTGTGTCCACAAGTCCGTTCTTACATCTTCGTCTCTATTCCTGCCCTGTGAATAGATTCATTAGTACCATTTTTCTAGATTCCATATATATGTAAAGCTATCCTTTCTTAAAATAGCTCTCATCGTATCGTTTGGGAATGGCATGAAGAACAGTTGATAACTGCAAAAACAGATTTGACCTGTGACAGTAATATTTAAATGACTCAATTTAATTTCACACTTTACTGTTGAACATATTCTTTTCGAATCTGTGTGCCCCAAGATGACAGCTCAGAAAGAGTCCACAATCTATGTAATCATGCTATATTGTAGAACACAGTGACGAGGATTTTTTCGCATATTTCCCCTTACTGTTTTGAGCCACCAGTTGAGTTCAGTTCAGTCACTCAGTTGTGTCTGACTTTGCAACCCCATGAACCACAGCAGGCCAGGCCTCCCTGTCCATCACCAACTCCTGGAGTTTACTCAAACTCACGTCCATCGAGTCGGTGATGCCATCCAACCATCTCATCCTCTGTCGTCCCCTTCTCTTTCCGCCTTCAATCTTTCCCAGCATCAGTGTCTTTTCCAATGAGTTTTGAGCCATATCCATGCAATAATAGCAGTATGGATATGGCTGACTGCGGTTCAATGATGCCCCAAATTTCAGATGCCAAGTAACTTGGTTGGAACCATTTGAGTGAGAGTAAGAATAATTGGGCTTCCCTGGTGGCTCAGCAGTAAGGAATCCACCTGCCAGTGCAGAAGATATGGGTTCAATCCCTGAGTCAGGAAGATCCCCCTGGAGAAGGGAATGGCAACCCACTCCAGTATTTTTGCCTGGGAAATCCCATGGACAGAGGAATGTGGTGGGCTACAGTCCATGGGGTCCCAGAGTCAGACACAACTTGGCGACTAAACAACAACAAAGTGAATTTGTAAGTTTAAAGGGTTTGTTAACCATACTGTGCTTTGAAAATAAAAAATAGCAGGGGACACTTATCGGCCACTGTAACTGAAAACTCAAGATCTGATCTGGAAGCGGTTTCAAAACATTTTAGTCCTATAGCTCAAACAGTGTCATCAGATCCTCCTTCCTCACTCAGGATTTCCAGCTCTGCCCACAAGAGCTGGCTGCAGACACAGACAGAAGCTGTCCAGTTAGCATCCTCAGAAGCTCTGGTCTTATTTGATCACAATTGTAAAAGAAAAGAGATCTACTCTTTCCCAGCTGCTTTCATAAAAATCCTGAGGTTCATTCTGATTGGTTTGACTTGAGTCACATGATCACTCCTATATTCATTTGCCAGGGCTGCCCTGTAACAAAGTATCACAGACTGCAGAGTTTAAAGGATAGAAATGTATCCTGTCACAGTTCTGGAATCCAGAAGTCCAAGATCAAGGTATCCTTAGCTCCTTCGGACAATGGTGAACAAAAATCTGTTCCATCCTCTCTCCCAGCTTCCGCTAGCCTTGGCTTATAAATGGTATTTTCCCTGTCCACTCACTATCTTCCCTCTATTGGTGCCTCAGTGTCCACACACACTCAGTTGTGTCTGACTTTGCAACCCTATTGACTGTAGCCCACCAGGCTCCTCCATCCATGGAATGCTCCAGACAAGAATACGGGAGGGGGTTGCTATTTCCTACCCCAGGGGATCATCCCGACCCAGGATTGAACCCATGTCTCCTGTGTCTCCTGCATTTGGCAAGCAGATTCTTTACCGCTGAGCCACCTGGGAAGCCCGTCTGTGTCCACACTCCCCTTTTTAGGACTCTAGTCGCATTGCCGAAGGTCTTACCCTAACAACCACATTTCAACCTGATTGCCTCTCTCTTGATAAGGTCACATTCTGAAGTACCGAAGGTTAGGACTTCAGCCTCTCTCCTTAGGGGAAATGGTTTAACTTACAAGAGTCCTTAAATCAAACACAGTGATACGACAAAAAGGATTGATTGTCCAGTTCTGGGTCACTTGAGCATCTGGATCTGCGAGCAGCATTGCCTCCATAAACGTTAAGTGGCAAGAGAAAGGGCTGATTCTACAGGGAGGATGGATGGTAGGCAGGTGAAAATAATAGTCATAACACTGAGTATCATTAAATCAAAACAAAAGGCCAAAATCTTATGCATGAGCTTATATATGAACAGCTAAATATATTACCAAATAAGTATATATACAATGATATAATTCAAATGGAATCATAGCATTCAAATTTCTCTCCAGTACCCCATGGGTTATGAAAAATATTCATTTTAGCATCATTCTAATAAAGTGAAATCACATTTGGCTATTTAGATGCCTTATGGGGGAGAGTAAATCTAAGTACAAGAAGATAATACTGATGCCACAGTCACATCCACTTCCAAAGGACAAAGATTCTGCAGTTGGAGCCTCGGCAGGGACGCAGTGTCGGTCTTGGTTGGTGTCTGGCCACGGATGAAAGCAGGAAGGACTGGCTGTAGGACAAAATATATAACAAGTGTCTTCCCCCTTCCTCGTCTCGTGTGATAGCAAACATTATGGATCAATCAAAACAGTTGTTCCCGTGGAGCTTGGGAGGGCTCAAAATCAAGGTCGCATAGAGGGTGTGTGTGTCTATGTGACTGACACATTCAGGAGTTGCGCTGTACACACCTCTGTCCCCACACCTGGTAGCCTTGTACAAAACCTCCTCAGGTCAGGCTCCGAACAGCCTGCACCACAATCGGAATTGACTCAAGTTTCTTGAGCTTGCCCTCCTGGCCTTAAAGCCTCCACTGGGTTTCTGAGATAGCTGTGTCTGCATGCGTGCTAAGTTGCTTTAGTTGTAGCCTGCCAGGCTCCTCTGTCCGTGGGATTCTCCAGGCAAGAGTACTGGAGTGGGTTGCCATTCCCTTCTCCAGGGCATCTTCCCGACCCAAAGATTGAACCTGAGTCTCTTACATCTCCGTCTCCTCCATTGGCAAGCAGATTCTTTAGCGCCAGTGCCACCTGGGAACCCTAGAGAGTTTCCTGACTTGATCTACCCTCTCTGGCCTGCCATCTTTGTTCTGGGTGCTTATTTCTATGCATACAAACATGCATGTGCTCCAAATTCACTGTTAAATACTAATGATTTAATATATAGTAGGTTCTTGGCTCAGCACAATGCTTATATAAATTAGAAACAGTCTTCTTTATGTTAGGCAATACTGCCACATTCTCCTCGTTTCTGAAGGCTCAAGAATGCTTTTTTTTTTTTTTTTCCTGACAATGCTTCAAGATACAGGCTGGACTTTTGCCAGCTTTCTTACTATTAGTTCATTTCTTTAATAGCACTGTGGGGGAGTCTTTTCAGAATCCAGGGACTCCAGTCTCAACCCCTTCTGTTAACCAAAAAACCCCGGAATACCCCTCCATACGTTGCTGCCATGATGTTTGATAAATACCTTGCTGATTATTTATATGGTTTTGTCTTTATTTTGACAAGTTGATCATATTAGTCTGTCTAGCAACCAAACATTCATCATAAGCATCTTCTCATAGCTCTCTATCCCTGCATCAAGTGGTCTAGTGTATTTCTGCCACAGCAAACTTGGGGAAAATGAGACAAAGGAAAGTGCAGTCTAAAACAAAAGCAGACAAAAGCGATTCTGAAGAGCCAGACAAGGGACAGAACTCTATTAGAGGTCCTAGTGAATAGATTTGTACCTTCTATCAGCACTGCTCTTGACTGTAAACTGCCTTCACTAACAGGATCAATAAAGGGCAAGACCTGAAGATGGCAATTATGCTAATTGCAGGTGGCAAGATAAACAGACAGCATCTCGGGGGAGAAAGACATGTTTGTTAAAGAGGGCAAGATGTGGCACCCTTGCTGAGGTTTTTCCTATAATCCAATTTCTAAGAAATGCCAAATGCATTGGGCTTGGTAGAATGTTACAGCAGGCACTTCTGCACAATATCAAAGGAATAAAAGACTCAGCACCTGCCTTCAAGAAGCACACAGCTTATTAGCTCAGTCTACCACAGCACACAAGCACATGTGCACACATGCACACACGCGCACACACAGAAAGTCATTTTCACTGTAAAGACATGTCAAGAACTGAGACCATAAATACCAAGGTACTATCAAGATGGAGCCTCCCTAGCAGCTCAGCGGTAAAGAGTCCTCCTGCAATGCAGGAGATGTGGGTTGGATCCCTGGGTTGGGAAGATCCCCTGGAGGAAAAAAAATGGCAACCCACTCCAGTATTCTTTCCTGAAAAATCCCATGGACAGAGGAGCCTGGTAGGCTACAATCCATGGGGTTGCAAAGAGTTGGACACGACTGAGCGACTAAATAAAAACAACTGCTATCAAGAGGAGAGGGAGCAAAGTTAGATGGATGAGTCATGGAAAGTCTCTTATAGATACCCTATTTGGGATGAGGCTTTGGCCAGAGAGGATGAAGGCATCTCAAGATCCTATACTTTGTTCTTGGAAACGGAAGTTAAGACTCTCTGACATGTAAGCTGCCCAGTTTTCATTATATTACAGTTGTGAAAAATGTCTTACTAGAAATGTATAAGCACCTCATGTACGTGTAACATCTCCATCAATGTCCCATGGACACCATCTTGGAACTAGTAACCAAACCAGGTAACCCAAGTGTGTGTGGGTACCAGTAGACTAACCAGTTGAGATTTTTGATTAATTACCCCACCGGGCTGCTGTGAGATTCTGAACTTTCTTATAAACTTTGACCAGTAAAATTTTATATACAATTTTTTATCATATGAATTATATTTAAGGCTCAAATAATCATAAAGTCAAATAAAACTTAGCCAAATGCATGAATATTTAGAAAGATGGTTGGAACCTCCTGGCTCTGTAAATATCAAATTTATTTCTTTTAATTCTATCCTAAATCACTAGCTCTAGTTATGGAAGAATCCTTTCCCCAGAAACTAGATGACAGAATAGTAACTAAATTTTGTGTTATTTTTATTTCATGAAAGAGATGTAAGGAATCATAAATACCACATTTGTCCCCCAAATCGTATTTCAGTGCTTAAGAAGTCTAGTCTAGTCTGACAGTTCTAGTTAAATGGGTCAGATCTGAAGAATAAGATTCACCATAGGGCACCAGACTGTTCTAAAAAGAATGTACAAACAACACAGTGAGGTTAAGCACTGTCTGTTTGGGAACTGTGAATTCTGGGTGTAGGTGTTCAGGCGGTGTAGAAAGAGACCTGAACTAAGGCTGTGATAATGAGGAAGTCACTTCCCCTCCAAACGCCAACTGAGCTTCCACTGTGCACAGGGGGTGGCGTGAGCAAGGGTAGTGTGACCTGGATGGTCTCTGAGAGCTTTAGAGCTCTGACCATTTCCTAGCAGATGCTATTGATGGAAACTAGGACAGAGGAAACTGCAGTTTGCAGGGTTGCATAACTGCTACCAGCAGGGGGCAGCACTGCTCAGAAAATCACTATTTTTGCCCTTCGTCATTTAGCAGAACCTGTGGGGGAAAGGGGTTTATCCCTCAGCTCATAGGAGCTCAGTAACATGTAAGCGGGCCAAAGCCAAGGAATGCCCTTGCCCGGAAAGATTACATGTTCCAGGCACCAAGATCTATCCAGCAGGTGTGCTGACAACCTACAGTTCCCATGGACATTTCACTGATGGTATTGCTCAGATCTGACTTGCCTCTCTCCTTTGTCTTCTCTTTATTTCCTACTTGTTTCTTGATGGGGACTAATCATTTTATAAGGAATTTTAAAATTTAAGGAACTTTGGGATCTCTTACCAGTCTTTCTCATCCCAAAGTAAAGTCCCCCATTTGAAATGGAGTTTGATAGGGCCTCTTCAAGAAGGGTCACCTCATGCCATGAAGTGCAGAGATGAAAACGTTTCAGGGAAAGAAATGACTCCATTTTTTTGAGAAAGAATGTGCACGCGCGGGTGCGTGCACACACACACACACAAGCATTAACTGACCAGTGCTGTCCCCTGCAGCTAACAGGAAACGAGCCAGAAATAAGTGAATGTCTTGTTCCCTGAGTCATGTTTTATTTTAATGTTTATTTAAAAATTCAACTTGCTTATGACATAATACTAAATCACATCTTTAATTAATTTTTAAAGCTCCTATTTGATAGTAAGACTGTTAGCCTTATTTTCAAGATAGTTTAAAAATTACTAGGCAACATTTGTCCCATTTAATAAGAATGTGTTACTCTACAGTAAATTTTAATTCTAATAATACATTCAGCTTTCATTTTACTAAAATATGTACCCTTGAAATGCTTCATTTAAAATTAGAGACTGTTTTCCATAAAGCAAGAATGTTTGGGGGCTTGAACATTTAAATCTGCTACCTAAAGAATAACAGAGGGGACTTATCCAGTGGTCCAGAGGTTAAGACTTTGCCCTCCAGTGCAGGGGGTGTGAGTTCGATCCCTGGTCTGGGAGGTAAGGTACCACATGCCTCGCAGCCAAAAAACTGAAACATAAAACAGAAACAACACTGTAACAAATTAAATAAAGGCATCAAAAAATCCTTTTTTAAAAAAAGAGGCTGTGGTCTAGAGCTTGCTGTCATCAGAGAACTACTGTCACTTATATGAAAGCACTTTTATCCACTTCTTTCTCTTTTCTTTGTCTTTCCTTACCTTGGGCATTTTTCATATGCAGCAATCATTTTAAGCAGCGTTGCATAATGTGAAAAATCTGTGCTTTGAGCTCAGACACACCAGGATTTAAAACCCAACTCTGCCCCTTATAATCTATTTGACCTTGAACAAGTCATATAACCATTTTGATCCTATTTTGTCTTCTCTGATACAGGGAAATGAATACTATCTATCTTATCAGGCTGTTGTGAGAATTAATTGAGAAAACATGCAAAGCTGTAAAAGGCATGGAGCAATCACTCAATAATGGTAGCTGGGGAACCTTCCTCCCAGAAGCTTGGGGCAGAAAGTCTCCAAGATGTCTGCCATCCATGCCTTCCCTCCTTGTGTTCACATGTGCTCTTTCCATCAAGAGGCAGTCTGATTTTCCTTCTCTGTATCTGGGCTGAAACGCAGGTCTTCTGTATTGCAGGCAGATTCTTGGCCATCTGAGACACCAGGGAAGCCCCATTTGTGACCAGTTTGGCCAATAGAGTACAGTGGCAGTGATAGTCTGGGTCTCCCAAGGCTAGGTCTTAAGAAGTCTTGAAGCTTCCAAGGCTACAAGTCTCTTGTCTGCCTGACCTTGTAATGTTTCCTCTCAATACCCAGTGAGTGGGCTGTGAGTAGCCTAAGCCACATGGAGAGGCCATATGGAGTCATTCTAGTTGACAACACAGCTGGGCTCCCGGTCAACAGCCAACATCAACTGCGAGCTACACAAGTTGGACGTCTTAGTCCACATGGGCCGTTAGCCCCTTCTAGCACCTGTCCCCATCTGACTGCAGTCATGTGACAGATCCTGGATGAGATCTACCCAGCTGTACCCCGCAAAGCCACTGGACTATGAAGGATAATCATAAATTGTTATTTCAAGCCACTAAATTTTGGGCTGGTTTGTTATGCATGCAATGATAGGTAACTGAAACAAAGCTGCAGGGTAAATGTCTGTTTTAAAGAGCTACTAGTCAAAGCCCAGAGAAACAGCTGGGAGGGAGTGGCTCTCACTATGAGTAATTCATAATTTTGTTTCTCAAGTCATTGTTTCAAAACTTCCAGAAATATTCAATTAGATTTTGAAGGGATATGTGGGAGCTGAAGAAATGTTGGTTGGATGAAAAAAGGAATGAGCGAATGAATGAATATTTCCTTTTATATAAGTCCTCTGGTAGAAAGCATCTAATGACCAGCAATCAATCTAGAAGCTTCATTAAGAATCTATTACTTCTAGGTCGTTATCATACTAAGTGAAGGAAGGCAAAGTCAAATATCATATGATATCACTTATATATTGAATCTGAAAAAAAATTATACAATTAATTTATTTGCTAAACAGAAATAGACTCAGACATAGAAAGTAAACTTATGGTTAACAAAGGGGAACAGAGTTGGGGGAGAAATTAGGAATTTAGGAAGAGCAGATACACACACTACTATGTATAAAACAGATAAATAACAAGGTCCTACTGAATAGCACAGTAGTATATTCAATGTCTTGTAATAAACTATACTGGAAAAGAATCTAAAAATAATATATATGTGTGTATATATATATACACACACGATGGTCAGGGTTTAGTCGCTCGGTCATATCCAACTCTTTGCAACCTTGTGGACTGTGGCCTGCCAGGCTCCTCTGTCTATGAGATTGCCCAGGCAAGAGTGGGTTGCCACTTCCTTCTCCAGGGGAATTTTCCCCACCCAGGGGTTGAACCCACATCTCTTGCATTGTCAGGCTGATTCTTTACCACTGTGCCACCAGGGAAAGCCCAGGAGGTGAAGTGGAGGATGGGAAGGGCGTTCTGAATGCAAAGTTGTTTGGAAACCAAGATGGAAGAGGTGGAAATAAGTACAGTGGGTAAGGATGAAAGATTTTGTGGTGGAGATTAACACCTTGAACATGGTGAGTTCATACCCAATACATGGAATGAACAAGGTCCTGCAAGATCAAAGCCATATCAAGACCCTAAGGGACCATGAGATTCCTTTACTGGAAGCTCAGTGTTGCCTAGAAAGAGGAAAAAGCTCAGAGAATGAGCAGGGATGTTGGCTAGAAACCTTGACCTGTTAAGCTTGCAAGTGTGCGGGGTGACCTAAGGACTACACATGGGGACACTTGATCATGCTAAGGGAGGATCTCATGGTACCGTGAGGGAGCATCGCTGTCTGTATACGTTGCCATGGGCATTTTCAGAGCATCTACCTGGAGAAGGAAATGGCAACCCATTCCAGTACTCTTGCCTGGATAATCCCATGGACAGAGGAGCCTGACAGTCCATGGGGTCTCCAAGAGTCAGACACGACTTGAGGAACTGAGCAGATTTTCAAACTCATTTAACCCTTTGAGGCAAATGGAATAGAAAACTGGGGTGTGGGGGTGGCCATCCAAGGTCACCCGACCAGCTGACGGACAACCCCAGACCCAGGTCTCCCACCTACCTGTCAGGTTCACACCAAACCACTCTGCTCTCTCTAGATTTTATCTTGTCCAGGACCCACCAATGTCTTCAAATGACCTTGTTTACCAATAATAATAATAATAATGCCAGAAGGCTGCTTCTTAAAGATATTTTGAGAAATAATGTTAGGAATAAGAATACTGATTGCTAGGCCAAAACAGAGTATGCCTATCCCTGAAATAATTCAAAAAGTTATTTTTGTGGGTCTCATTCTATGTGATAAAGACTATCATCTTAGCTGCTTTTAAAAGACACCTCCCTCCATAAATCCTTACAGCGTGCTGTCTTCTCAGTTGAATGGGACTCCTCCACAAAGAGTATATAAATGACTCTGATTCAGAATGGAGGTAGAACAGATAAATAAAGTTGACAGTTCACAGAAGAGGTCTTCATTACTAAATTATTTGGGGAGGTTCTATAAGTCAGGAAAACCAATCTGCTATGAATGCCCCTTCGGTGCCACTTATCCTGTATTCATCTCCTCGCACCGACCATGAAGAATGGGAACACAGACTTTCCCCTCCCCACCATCAATTACAAATATGTCCTTTTTTCCTCCTCTGTGTGAAATTGCATTCCTATATAAATTGCGCTGTGCTGGTGCCTCGTGAAGTAAATGTGCAAATGCCTGAGTCATCTTTCTGCCTTAGACAATGAAGGGCACGATCTCTATCGGTGCTGTTAGAGCCAGGATAGCTCCACCTGTGGTCTCCCATGATGGGGAGGCCAGGGGAGGTTGGGAGGCCACGTGCCTGATTAGGAAGCTGTTTGTCCACATTCCACGTTACTGACCTAGAAAGACTGCTTGGTTTGCAAGAAGTTGGTGGCCATGGGCACAACTCAAACTGGTCTCCCTTCTGTCCAAAGCCTAGAGAAATATCTTGATGAGTCTGCGTGGTGGGAAGGATCAGTAGGAGAGCTGGCTGGCGTGCCCACCCACAAAAGGCAGGAAGCATTTGTGCATATTCATTGGGAACCAGTTCCCTGCTAGAAAACTTTTATGCTTGGCTCTGTTGGCTGGAAACTGTTCATTCAGTTCAGTTCAGTTGCTTAGTCGTGTCCGACTCTTTGAGACCCCGTGAACTGCAGCACGCCAGGCCTCCCTGTCCATCACAAACTCCCAGAGTCTGCCCAAACCCATGTCCATCGAGTCAATGATGCCATCCAACCATCTCATCCTCTGGCATCCCCTTCTCCTCCTGCCCTCAATCTTTCCCAGCATCAGGGTCTTTTCCAATGAGTCAACTCTTCGCATCAGGTGGCCAAAGTATTGGAGTTTCAGCTTCAACATCAGTCCTTCCAATGGACACCCAGGACTGATCTCTTTTAGGATGGACTGGTTGGATCTCCTTGCAGTCCAAGGGACTCTCAAGAGTCTTCTCCAACACCACAGGTCAAAAGCATCAATTCTTCGGCACTCAGCCTTCTTCACAGTCCAACTCTCACATCCATACTTGACCACAGGAAAAACCATAGCCTTGACTAGACGGACCTTTGTTGGCAAAGTAATCTATCTGCTTTTGAATATGCTATCTAGGTTGGTCATAACTTTTCTCCAAGGAGTAAGCGTCTTTTAATTTCATGGCTGCAATCACCATCTGCAGAGATTTTGGAGCCCAAAAAAATAAAGTCTCTCAGTGTTTCCACTGTTTCCCCATCTATTTCCCATGAAGTGATGGGACCAGATGCCATGATCTTCGTTTTCTGAATGTTGAGCTTTAAGCCAACTTTTTCACTCTCCTCTTTCACTTTCATCAAAAGGCTCTTTAGTTCCTCTTCACTTTCTGCCATAAGGTTGGTGTCATCTGCATATCTGAGGTTATTGCTGTTTCTCCCAGCAATCTTGACTCCAACTTGTGCTTCTTCCAGCCCAGCATTTCTCGTGATGTGCTCTGCATAGAAGTTAAATAAGCAGGGTGACAACATATAGCCTTGACGTACTCTTTTTCCTATTTGGAACCAGTCTGTTGTTCCATGTCCAGTTCTAACTGTTGCTTCCTGAACTGCATACAAGTTTCTCAAGAGGCAGGTCAGGTGGTCTGGTATGCGCATCTTTTTCAGAGTTTTCCAGTTTATTGTGGTCCACAGTCAGAGGCTTTGGCGTAGTACATGATTTAAAGAACGGAAAGCATTAAACTGATTGCTTTCAGAACTTGTTTCTGAATGTTTCAGAACTGAAACAAGTATTTCACTGTCAGTCATCTTCCAGATGACAAAGAATTGACATTTATCGGAGAAATCTTTATTTTGACATCCAAAAGACCACCTGAGCACATCCACAGTGATGCTTATAAAAAAAATTGAGTTACACGTAATCACTTAAACTAATTTTAAACATCAGTAGCTGCATAGTTAGATGGTCCAGAGGAAAAATATAGCCTATGAATATCATCTGTATTTTCTCTTTTTATTCACAGATGACTGCGTATATGTACTCCTGTAAGGGAAATCTATTCAGTTTCCCTTCATAAATATTGTGTGCATAGTAGAAATGGCTTGGTTCCTACACAGCAGATTGTTTCTGTCCTATATAACTAATTCAGTTTGGTATCCTTGTATTTTAACAATTTCAGAAAGTAGGGCACAGCCAACATTTTAATGTAACACTTGTGTTTTTCAACCAAAATGAATCCTTAAACCTTAGAACTCTATCACTCTGCTCAGAGTCAGACACGACTGAGTGACTTCACTTTTCACTTTCATGCATTGGAGAAGGAAATGGCAACCCACTCCAATGTTCTTGCCTGGAGAATCCCAGGGACGGCGGAGCCTGGTGGGCTGCCGTCTATGGGGTCGCACAGAGTTGGACACGACTGAAGCGACTTAGCAGCAGCAGCAGCAGCAGATTATGCTTAGAAGAACAGAAACTCTTCAACATTCAGATTACTCAAAACCCTAGTTTTCTAGGATAACAATATAGAGGTATCTTAGGCTCAGTGCATAGAAATGGCTTACATTTTACATTTTTTTCTAGTGTTGGAGAAAAGATGTAATTGAATTTTTTGGTGTCCTCTAAATTGGGGGGATCGCTGTTGAGGAAACATAGAATAAGCTTGGTAGATGTTGGTCACTGAGTTTGAGAGAAGATGGTGATGTTGCCTCAAGGGAGAATAAATTATTAAGGGTCAGAACTGGTAGCATGCTGTTGACAAGCAGGCTGAAGAATTCCTGTCACCTCCCTCGTCAGGTGGCTGCAGCAGCTCAGATAATTTCAAACAGCCCCCAGCCTTCCGCTGGAGGCAGAGGGAGCAACTGAAAATAGCATTTGCTCCATAATCACAGGGCTCCGATGTGGTCTTAGATGGTCTTATAAAGGCATTACAGGCCCAGTCTCCATAAGCCATTCCCTTCCTTCTCTTGCCTCCAGAGAGAACTGGACTTAGCATGTCCCTTTAAATTGCCCCTTTCATCTCATATGGGAAAGAGACATGGATCACAGTTAACACCCACAAACTAATGGTTTCGCAAACAATGGCTGAGTTTCCTAAACTGAGCTCACCAAAGTTGGAGATTGCACATCGTCTAACTGGCTTGCTTGACTTTTTTTTTTTTTTAATATTTATATGTTTCTTTGGCTGTTTTGAGTCTTCTTTGCATCATGCAAGATCTTTTGTTGCAGTGCATGGACTCTCTACTTACAACGTGAGCTTCGGTAGTTGTAGCACGCCTTCATTGGATCTTAGTTCCCCAAGCAGGGATCGAACCCACATCCCCTGTATTTCAAGGCAGATTCTTAACCACTGGACCACCAGGGAAATCTCTTTAAAACAAATTATTTAGCTTGACTTCTAACTACCAAAAAACAACCATGTCTTCTCTTGAATATTTCTAGGTGTTGGTTTTAAATCAACATATTTAAGAAATATATACTAGTAATTAGAACTTTCCAATAATGAACACTAACATCTGATAAAAGCAGGATATTCCACCTAGAAAATGACCTTTGGCAGTGACAAGCTGATCAATTTTTAGGATTCTGTTTTTTATGGTTTAACTCCACACTCCACCTTAATTTTCTTTGCAATATGTACTTCATATGTATGTGTGGTACTTTAGCGCAGATTAAATAGTGAAGGACCAAACAAGAATCAGTGGAGCTCAGAGGACAGAAAGTGTATGTCAGAATTCCTTTGGCACATACTAAAGTCTGATTTTGGTGTAAATTTAGCCAGGTGATAAACGATGGCATTGTGGTTCCAATATGTTGACACTTGAAGTGACGGCCTAGGAAAATACACTGGGTACTGGGACGAAACCAACAGACTATTCTTTTGCTTTAAATTTGCTATGAGAGCATGCGTGCTCAGTCATGTCCGACTCTCTGTGACCCCATGGACTGTAGCCCATCAGGCTCCTCTGTCCATGGAATTTCCCAGGCAAGAATACTGGAGTGGGTTGCCATTTCCTGCTCCAGGGGATCTTTTGAACCCAAGGATCAAACCTGTATATCCTACATCTCTTGCCTTGGCAGGCAGGTTCTCTACCAATGAGCCACCTGGGAAGCCCGTGCTATGAGAAGTTTCTGTGAAACACAGGGTATCTATATTGTTGAGCATTGGGAGGAATTGGAGATTCAGAGTCCTATTTTTGCTCATAAGAAAGGGGGTTTGTGCAAATGTGAAACCAAGAGAATTGCAGCAACACAAGATGAGACCCAGTTGTACTCTAGAATTCTGTGTAATTGCTAAGAAGGATCATAAATTTGGTGTTAATCTGCTAAGCAACTATTGCCAAGAAATGTAGATCCTGTCAGAACATGCGAAATATTGCATCTTGCTTGACGTTTCATATGGGGAGTTATGATTCCAGAAAAATATTTTGAGATCACTGGGAACAACAACAACAAAATGTTTCTAAACAGAAGGTGACTTACTTTATGATTACTTTCACTTTTTTTTTTCTTCCAAGGGAGGAAATGAGAGGAGAGAACAGGATAGCAAGCGGCTATGCCCAAAGACTGTGACCAGGGATGGGCCCTGGCATGTCTGCCCCTGGCAGGAGTGGCCCGGGAGGTGAGCTCAGGGCTGCTGTGCCTGTCAGAAGCCACCATCCACCCACATGTAGATCTGGCTTGTAGAGTTCGAGAAACGTATTCTGGCTTACCATCTAAGGTAGACTGCCTTAGATAGGCCGTGGTACCCAGGACCTCATGTCCTGACAATCACATTGTCTAGGCATGACTAACTGAGAGTGACACCTTTTCCAATTTTGTAAATGAATCTATCACTAACTTTTATATTTTAAACAATGAGATATAGTTGAGAACAAGCTATAAAGAAATTTGAATTAATAGGCAAAGAAACACCAGACAGATGGTATAAATATTTATTCTTTTCTAGCTTTCAGCTATGGTCAATCACCATTTAACCATAGCATAGTTTTCATGTTTATGTAAAATAATTGACTTTCTAACATAGAGGTAGGCCTTTTCTGTATCTTCGTGGCTCTAGCACACAGCAACTTTTACCAACTTTTTATCCAGGGCCCTCTTGGGTATTCTCTGTTTAATTTTTTCTTTTTTTTTTTGCCTTCTCTTTATGAAAACTATGTGGTTATTTACAACTTTAAGAGAAAAAAGTGACATGATACAATGAACTTTGAAGTAAATCATCCTGGGTTTAAATCCTGACTCACTATCTGAATGACCAAGGTCATGGTATTAAAACATTCTGAGAAGAAATTCCCTGGCAGTCCAATGGTCCTCTCCGTGCTGAGGGCACAGGTTCAATCCCTGGTAGGGAACTAAATTTTCACAAGGATAACTTTATTGCTTTGCCAGGCAAAGGGGGCCACAGCAGGCTAATGCTTTCAAAACTGTGCCCCCCAAACATCCTGAGACTCTTCATTTGCAAAATTGGAATGAGATCTTGCTTGGTTTTTGGACAATTAAGTGAAATAATTATGTGAAACTCCTCGCACATATTGAGGTTGCAGTCTTCATGACTGCCACTTCAAACATTTCCACTAATTTCACTATTACAACTGCTAACTGCTGAGTGAATGGGGAATCCCATAAGGAATCCAGGCAAGTCTGTGAACCTCGGTTTCCTCTTCAGCAAAACACAGGTATTAATAATAATGTCTACCTCCCAGGGTTTTAAAGGTGATGAAATGCAAACATCTATGAAATTCCAGGCATGTGGCATGCATGTGCAGGAAATGGAGTTCAACATCTTTCCGTCTTTTCCCCTCTTCCTAGCCATAGCAAGGAACTCTTCAAGCACTTGCTATTCCCAGGCTGGTAGTTCACTCTGATCCTGAGATTAGATTAGAGCTTGCAGGGTGGCCTTAAATGCACTCAAAATTGGACCTGATGTCTGGATTTGTGTCCAAACAAGATTCACACACTCCTGCTAGGCTTGCTAGGTCTAAATCAATCTTTAGACCGTAGAGGAAGCAAGAAATGTGCACGGCACATAAGCATTCCTCTCCTTTCTCCTTTCCCTTCAGAGACCCTTCATGGCCAGTGCCCACACGAGGCTGTAAACACCCCTACACTCTTCCTTCCAGCCTCTGCCTGTGATTTCCCTCTGTTTGCTCAGTGGGAAAAGAGGCTTACCTCCTACTGCTCGCCGTTTCCTGGCCTCTCTCACCATCTCCTAATGACAGACACAAGAAAATGAACCAGCCTTCCATGCCTAGGGGACCCTGTAGTGCCCCAGGGGCAGCTTGATGCCGGACAAGATGCAGCTAACCACAGCGACGGGACAGTTGCCAGGCCTTTATGCTGTTTGCAGAAACAGCCAATTAAAATGAAGACACAGTCTCACCACACAGTTTATTATCCACCCCAACCTAGGCCATTCATGACCCCTCCTCTCTTATCCTTGTGCTCTGCACACCTTCCTTCTGAGGATGCAGAAGGCACCCCCTAGTCTGTGTGTGTGCGTCCTAGACAGGGGTTCACATCTTCCATCAGCTTTTGGTGTTCATCTAAAGATTTGGCATGTTTACTCTATTCACACTTTGAGAGTTGGACCATAAAGAAGGCTGAGCACTGAAGAACTGATGCTTTCAAACTGTGGTGCTGGAGAAGACTCTTGAGAGCCCCTTGGACTGCAAGGAGAACCAACCAGTCCATCCTAAAGGAGATCAGTCCTGAGTATTCATTGAAAGGACTGATACTGAAACTGAAGTTTCAATACTCTGGCCAGGAGAAGCGAAGAGCCAATTCATTGGAAAAGACCTTGATTCTGGCAAGAGGAGAAGGGGGCAGCTTATGATGAGATGGTTGGATGGAATCATCGACTCAATGGACACAAGTCTGAGCAAACTCTGGGAGATGGTGAAGGACAGGGAAGCCTGGAGTGCTACGGTTCATGGGGTCACAAAGAGTCAGACATGACTTAGCAGCTGAACAACAAATGGGTCATTTGGGAAAGACTGAGGAATGTCTTATTTTACGCTGTCAGATAGGTTCCAACCCATGTGGCAGAGCTTTTTTAAAAAAAAATTTATTTTTTAATTGCGTCTGTCAATGGTCCCAGAAACTATTTGGTAACAGATGTAGGCAGTATGTACAATAAATTTCAGGAACTGCCATACTTAGCATTGGAAGAGAGAGGCCAGATCGAATTATGGGGTGAGTGTGCCAGTATATCCTCGGGGGCCTTGGATAACTGATCCTAAATGGATCTTTTTCTCTGTCATAGAATTTTATCTGGTCAAGATGTGCTTTCTGTCTTCTGTAGTCCAAAAGCTCAAATCACAGTGAACACAAGAACCACTTCTAATTGAGAAATTTCCCCATCTGTTGTTTCACCCTGTGCCTCTTACCTCTGCAGAGCCAGGAAACAAGAGCAGGAAACTTCCCACCCTAGAGGTCAATGGTGAGGGTCAAGGTGATTCCCAAGGAGCATAGGCTTGCAGGTGACCTTGAATCCAGGAGTAACATTGCACACAGGTTTATCTAGTTCTCTAGTTGTAACCCTAGGGATATGACTCCATCTGCCTACAGAGGAAAAATGGCAGACTTTCCAAGGTCTCACCACAGTGCTTGGCATCAGAATGAGTAGTTGATACAAATCCTTATCAACAAATTCAAGTGAGGACGACGTGTGACCTGTATTAGGCTGGCCAAAAAGTCCAGATTTTTTTCCCTAAGAGCATGTGGAAAAACCTGAACCACCTTTTTGACCAACTTGACATTTCCTTTAAAGCAACTTTGAGCCCCCAGATGCATCTCATCTTTGCCTTTGTTGGGCTTTCCTCTCCTTCCCAGGACTTCACCACATTTGTGAAGGAGTCCACGATGCCCAGAATGGCGAGGGGCCTGGGTGGTGGGGTCTATCATGGTCCCACTGACACCCCTCCACCCAGGCCCCCAGCGCTCTCTAGACTTCCAGTAGGCCTGGAAGGACTGCTCCCATGCCCTCCCTGAGTCATGAGGATCTTTGTAGCAGCTGTGAGTCCCAGTCCTATAGTTTCTGCTCTGTAAAAGTGTCCGTTGCTCAGTCATGTGAGACTCCATGGACTATGGCCCACCAGACTCCTCTGTCCATGGGATTTTCCAGGCAAGGCTCCTGGAGTGGGTAGCCATTTCCTTCTCCAGGAGATCCTACTGAACCAGGGATCAAACCCGAGTCTCTGGCATTGGCAGGTGGATTCTTTACCGTCTGAGCCACCAGGAAAGCCCGCCCTCCTCCATAGACACATCCTCTTTCTCCCTGGAGCACTCTGCTTCCCCAGGGCAAGGCCAGGGACTCACCCTTCCCTGGGACCCTGGAACCTGTCTCTATTCCCAGACTTGTTTCTCAAAGACGTTCTTCTCCTTCCTTCAGATGCAATCTTCTCTTTGGGAGTCAGACTTCAAAAACCAAAGCCAGGAAATCCTGCTGCTGGGTCTGGTTTCTGCCACGGTAAGGAGATGAGGCACAGAGTCAGAGGGGTGAACAGAAAGGATACAGTGAGTGAGAGAGAGAGAAATAATCCTAAATTCAAACTTCCAAACTTGCTTAGGAGTGTGTGTGGTAGCACTCAGCACAGTGTTGCACTCCACAGGTGAGACTGACAACTCTTCAAGACAAAGTGGTGTGAACCTTTTACAAGAGAAGGAAACTTTGGTCCTCCACTCACTGTATTTGTGCAACAGAGTGGAAAGGTTGAAGGCACATTTTCAAGGCACCCCGGTTCATCCTTTACAGATCGCCCTTTATGTTAGTTTAATTTGTTAGACAATGTAAACCAACTTTGCATCCTCTTTTTCTTGTGAATTGCTTGGAGATGAGTAAAACTCACATACTCAAGAAAGCTCTCGTAAACACTCTCTGTGAAAAAGATGACCGAAACAGGCCTATAGAGTCAGTTTTGTGTTCCAGTGACATTAGCTGGATCGGTCATGGGCCAAGCAGGCTGAACTAGTGCCGCTCAATTTAAGATAATGCCCTATATAAAACCCCACACTAGTAAAACATTCATGTGGCAGATGGTTTTAAAGCAAAAGTTGTTTTCCCTCTTATATGGGGATGTGCTTTGGATACCCTTAAGTATCTAGATGCCCTTGAGTTTTTAAAAAATATGACTTAATTGAGAATCGTGGGTTTGTGTATAGTTTTTCACAAGCATATCTATTTTACAAAAGTACATATACCCATGTTCAGTGAAATGAGCATCAGATTTCACCAGCTGCAAAGAAAACCTCTCTGCCAGAGTTGCTTCACATGTTTGGAAAAGTTGCTCAGTGTTCAGATGACTCACCCTGGCCACAAACACCAGCAGTTAAGAGAAGGACTGAGTTGTGAGGCAGGACCCGCAGAACAAGTTCATGGAATAGTCACCCTAAGTGTAGCCCTCCTCAGGGCTTCCAGGGGGAGAAAATTACACAAGGAGTTTTAGATATTTCTCCAACAAAATCATCTTTCTTCTCTTGCAAAGTAGCTCTTCTTTGACCAACTTTCCATTTCCCCAGGTCCCTTGGTTTGTCAATATTTTTTTTTTAATATTTAAGCAGTTAATCTGACGAAGCTGAAACTAATTTGGGGCACAAAGAAATGGAGAAAATGTACCAGAGATAAATAACTGCCTGTAGGGTAAAACTCTTATAAAAACGAAGCATTTTAGAAAGCCCTACCCATATTAAAATGAGGAGGGGAAAGTCTTCCTGCAAGAGAATAACTGTCAAAGTAGTTCGTTTCATGTCAGAACAGCAGGATGTTGGCTTCTGATTTCCTACCCCAGGCTTTGGAAGTAAAGCTCAGCGGTTGACCACAGTCTGGTTTACTGTAAAGGGCCACTGCTCATTAAGTCCTGTGTAATTAGAAACTGCAAAGGAAGGACGTGTTGTTAGAACACTCAAGGGACGGTTTATCAAAAGGCATGCAGTTTGTGCACTTTCGTCTTGCTTTTCATCAGAAGCTTTGACAACTTCATTAGATGTAAATATCCAGAAAATGTTCATTGAACATGTAAAGGTCAAACGACCCCAGAAAGAAAGAACTTCAGTTCTTTCAGGTCTCTGCCATCAAGCTTTATCTAGACTTTTCTTTTCCTTCTTTTTTCAGCTAGCAAAAATGATGGGTAGGAGGTGTTAAACCTCTCTCTTTACACGCTGCTTCTTTTGAATGACCATTAGAATAGTCAGAACTGATGAAAATGGGAATGTCTCATGTCCTAGTTATGCCTATGATGACAGCCACTGACCCAAGTCTCTGGGACATTTTAAGGAAGTTATTTCTTCTCCAATCTCTCCTAAGAAAAAAATGTGAGACTATTATATGCACTTACATCTTTACGTGGTTGTTTAAAAATCATACTTTAGCTGTTCTAATAGAGCACACACAGAGTGAATCATGAGTAGTCGACTCTGGTTAATTTCACCCATAAGATTGTCAAAGTTTTCTCTCTGACCTTACAACCTTATACTTGCATTCCAGATGTCTATTCTTGTGTCACTGTGCACATCTTCAAGTGAGCTGAAAGGTTTATAGTTACTAGAGTCTGCCTTGAAAAAAAATGCAAGAAGAAGCTGACACCACCCACTGTAGGTTGTTCTTGGCACAGAGACTGGGTGTGGTACATTGGCACAAGGCAATAGGAGTTGTCCTGTCTTAAGTGGCAGTAATGCTAGGGGATACTTTTCTTCTTTGAGTTATATTATTATCTCCCTGAATGCAACATAACTCGATTTTGAATCATAATTATGAGAAATGTCCGCACCCATCTCATCCCAACATATGTAAATTCCATTTCTCTCAAGACTTCCAGCGAGGAGAGAAGGCAAACCGTCAATATTATGAAGGCAGCTCGGCTGAAATGTTTGTTTCCCTGTGCTCAGTCACTGGAGCAGTCCAAGTGACACGTTTGACAAGGCAGAACACGAAATTTATCCCTTCAATATGGAGCATTTTGCAAGGGAGGCTGAGTTTTGGAGCAGACTAATGGTAAGTGGAACGAAGTATTTAAATATCAAGAGCATCACGCTGGGCACTTTCCTTGTGGCTTTTCATAAAATTAAGATGAAAGGGGAATTTATAATCAAAGGACTGGAGCCTTGCTCATTATTTTAAAGTGAAACATGCCTTCTACATACCAAATGGTATTAGTGATAAATGACTTTGGATGACCTGTTTGGGTGTAAATGTTTCTAATTTTATTGATGAACCATACTGAAGAGCTTGTGGGCATGCAAGACATGACCTTATTGAAGCAACACAACTCGCTGACAGAAAGGAATTGTAACATCAAACTAGGCTTTTAACATAGATGAACCGTTTCTTGGAACTCTGATTTGGATGATTTCTTTTGATTTTCTTTAAATATACCTCATGTAGGATTATATAAATGCACATGTATGTGTGTGTATATATAATGATCATAATATATACTATAATCAGAAGAGCATGGTAAAGGAGCATACTAATGTCTAAAGCTAATTTTTATAATTTCTGAACTGGGAGTATTCAGACTTTCCATTGCCTTTTATGTCACTGAGAACTACTGAGTTGACTTCAAATGAATTGGTCAAGTTCTGAAAGCCTCACAGAATGACACAGGTTCCCAGTCCTTGGGGACCTTGACTGACTATCTTATTTTATAGTTGAGTAAAGTGAAGTTCCCTTACTTGGAGAACTCAGAATTGGGCTACAAGATCCTAGACCCTAACTCCCAGCACTGTGCTTTCTCAGGTAGTATAGCTCTCTGCTCCATGGTATAACATTTTATTGGGTTTTATCTTTTCTAATGGGATCTTCCCTGGTGGCTCAGATAGTAAAGTGTGTGCCTATTACGCGGGTAGACCCGGGTTCAATCTCTGGATTGGGAAGATCCCCTGGAGAAGGAAATGGCGACCCACTCCAGTACTCTTGCCTGGAAAATCCCATGGACAGAGGAGCCTGGCAGGCTCCATGGAGTCGCAAAGAGTCAGACACGACTGAACGACTTCACTTTCTTTCACTTTTCTTTTCTATGTGAATTTGAACTTCATTGCAAATAGAAGATTCTGTTGCAAAAATGGGGATTTTAAAAAACTTTTAATTTTATATTGGAGTATAGCCAATTGACAACGTGGTAATAGATAGCAGGTGGACAGTGAAGGGACTCAGTAATATATATATATGTATGTATTCTCCCCCAAACTCCCCTCCCATCCAGGCTGCCACATAACATTGAGCAGACTTCCTTGCCCTATCCAGTAGGACCTTGTTGGTTATCCATTTTAAATACCGTAGTGTGTACATGTAAATCACAAACTCCCTAGCTATCCCTTTCCCCTATCTTCCCCCCTGGCAACCATAAGTTCGTTCTCTAAGTCTGTGAGTCTGTTTTTGAAAAATAGGGGATTTTTAAGATTGGAATAACAAATTCTCTCCTGGTGGCAGCAGCGTGACCCACCTGTCCTTTTCCTGTCAGCATGTCCTGTCTTACCGTCTTTTATGACATAAAGTTGACTCCAAGAACAAATTAAAACATTGCTTTTTCAATAACACTACTGTCTGTTAAAGAATGCTCATTGTGCTGGCGTCTTGGGTTTTCATGCTGTATCTCAGCTGGCAAGCCATGTTGTATATTTTTGGAGAAAGGAAGGTAAAAATTACTATCTTGTTCCCAAACATAGCTAAAAAGGCACAATTTTCAGATCAATAGTCAAGCTTTTGAGACATCCACCTTTGTTTATCCAAGTCATTCACTTAGCAAAGCATATCAGTTGTATTCTGGAGACTGAACTATTTCTAGGCTCTTGTAATATTTTAAATGCCTTAGTTTTTATTAGGAGCTTATTTTGACAAGCTAAAAAAAATTTTTTTAAGGCTTTTTCCTGCATGTTCTCAGGGCAGGAAGGGATGTCTCTGCTTCATGGGGCTAGGAGCTGAGGGAGCAGCAGGCTCTGATGGGTTCCAGGGTCCTGGGACAGCCCAATGGGCCTGGACAAAGGCTGGATCTCAGGAAATACAGAAAGGGGCTAGATGCAAGTATTGGTCCTCCACACTCAGACACCCCAGTCCCTTACCCAAGGAGGTTCCCAGGAAAGATACAGTCAGTCACATGAGAGAATATCAGAACTGTACAGAAAACACCTATCATGCAAATAAAAGCTCACCTATTGTTCTGTTCAACCTTGATCACACAAACTCCCATTTTGAAAATTCTCTCCTCTTTTGGAAGTTCTTCAGCTCCTGGCTCCATCTTGGCCGCTGCATGTTGTCACCAGTTCCCTTGGCAAGTGGGTGGCCACTTACCGCCAGGCCAGCGGCCCCTGAGACTGCCTTAGGTTGCTGGCAGCCGCTCACCAGTCTCTCCTTCCTTCCAGGCTGTGCCATAGGTGAAATACCTGCCAATTCAGGCAGCCAGGGACAGGGAAGAAGGGACTTAACCTCATGGTGATCCAGTGGCTGCTCGGAGGCCTGTGTGCATCAAGAAATGGAGTGTGGAGCACTTGGTGCATTTTCAGTGTCTTTCTATTATAATGAATGTGCCCAGTGTCTCTGTGGTCAGCAGGGTGTTATCTTAGTTGCACTGATGGTGAGACGTAATGATGGGCTTGGCGCTCTCTGAGTGTTGAGCAGTGTGAGAGTGAGAAATAGAAGCCTCTGCCATCAGAAGCTGCTGATTTCATCCATGATGTTGGACATTGGCTCCCCACCTTCTCAGCCTGAAGGGCCAGAACTGTTCCTCCATGGATAATTCCCTCATTGTTCTTTGTTCTTGGTATGTTTGAGGTTTTTTCCATGAGTTTTTTCTTGCAGGCTGCCTTTGTCACTTAGAAATTCTCTACCTTACTGGATATAAACAGAAAATGCTTCTCTCAAGAAGGATAATAGCAGCCCCTGCAAATTCAGATTTCTTGTCTGTGCAGCTTCAAGTCCCCAAGGTTGTATGCTGTTCAGGGACAGTTGGTAGACCGGGTCCCTGCCCTGAGCACAACTTAGCACAGTGGTTCTACGGGCCAACTTCAGCAAGGATGGATGAAGTATGCAGATGCAGTCAGCAGTGGGCGCTATGTCCACGCACATACACACACACACACACACACACACACACACACACACACACACACATTATTTGGGGGAAGTCAACAGCAGTAACTGGCTCCAGAGTCCTGTGTGATCATTACCACCCACAAACCCCAAACTGTTTTTCTTTTTTCAAACCTAAAGTCCTCATTTATCCCCATCTCCTTATGAGCTCAACTGAACAAAGCATTGGTCAAGTGCTCACTGAGTCTGGCTTCTGTTCCTGCTCTGCTGTTTCTGCGGAAAACACAGAGGAAGAAGACACGCTCTCAACTCACGAAGGTCAAAATATAATTGAGAGACAAGCTATATGTACACAAAACAATTAGAGAGTGAAATGATGTATAAATGAGTTTCAGAGTGCATGGTTCACACAGTAAAAGGAACCGTGATTCTGAAGGCAGGGGAGTTAGAGAAGGTTACATGAAGGAAATAGATGGAGAAGGATGGACAGGATTTTGAAAGGAGAGGGACAGGCATCCAGGTGAAGGGCGTGATGTTGGGTAAACGCTGGGATGTGGGAACACCCTGGTGTTGAGGCAGTACTTAGTGACCAAGCAGGAAGTGCACTTAAGGGATGCGGAGAGATCAAATTGAGTGGATGCTAGGGAGCCCTGAAGGCCAAGCAGAGATGTTAAGGCTTGGGAGCCATGGAAAGTATGGGAACAGTAGAATGGTATGATAAAAGCAGTGTTTAAAGAAAATTAGTCCATGCAAGTAGATTGGATTCTGAAGTTTCTGGTACCTAGCTAGAAAGATGTTTTTCCTGGTGGCTCAGATGGTAAAGAATCCACCTGCAATGCGGGGGACCTGGGTTCAATCCCTGGGTTGGGAAGATCCTCTGGAGGAAGGTATGGCAACCCACTCCAGTATAATGCCTGGAGAATTCCATGGACAGAGGAGCCTGGCGGGCTACAGTCCATGGGGTTGCAAAGAGTTGGACACAACTGAGCGACTAAGCACAGCAGCTAAACATGAGATGACAGTGGTCCCAGACCAGAGAGGTGCAAGTTGAGCAGGGAGAAAGAAGTGTATTTCTGAGGAAAATATGAGGAAGGGATGGTTGCTGAAGGGATCCTGTAGGGTACAAACTACATCAAGTTAGAAATTATGGCTCTCTTATGTAGATAACAGTCTATCTTTGCTTAGGATAAAAGAAAAGTCTAATTCTTCTTAAATGTACTTCTAAGGCCAGCAAAGCTTTCTGATACTTTCTTCCCTGTTCCTTGAGTTAGCCAAATCTTTTCTAGAAGTCTCCAGGCTCAAGTGCCCATCTTAAGAGCTCAGAACAAACTTTCTCCACTAGGCAACACTCCTGGCACCTGAAACATTTTGCCCCCTCAAAGCTCCTGCTTTTCATGACATTGTGCATAAATGTTCCCATTTCTCCTTAGCTACTGGTTGCTAGACAGGAAACATGTTTACTCCTTCACACTCACTGTCCTAGTTTCTTTCTGGTAAATTTGCCCCTCACACCTCCCCCGACCCCTTGGCTTTATCCATATCAATTTGCCTGCTGAAACCTGGTTCCTGGCAGCCTCCTTTGCTTTAGATGGTCAACTCTGCCATGCATATGCATAGCTGTATTCGACTCAAATTCTTTTCTACCTCTGAGAAAAAGAGGTATACAGTTCAGCTGAGAGTTTGAAAGAGGAGACAAGTCGTCACAAGTACACGACTGATGACAGTCAAGAGATTGCATGTGTCGACCGGCAAGTTGTATTAATAGGTTTTAAAGGTAATTTTGAATCAAAGGAAGTGGAGAACTTTAAGGGATCACATAAGTGTTCTATTTTTACCTGCAGATTATATTTAATGTTTTCTTTCTTTTAATCTTTAAGCCAACATTTAAAATTCAGAAGACTTGATGTAACAATCCAGAAACATATTTCCTTGAAAAAGAATCAAAAGATGTGGCAATAATCAGATGGACTGAGCACTGTTGTCCCCTGTGGACGGGATGGGTACCCGTCTTCCCCATCCCTGCATTTTTGAGCACTTATCAGACCCTCTGGACATGTGACATTTATTTCTAACTAGTAACAACTCCCATCTAGCCAGTCTCTCATTTTACAGAAAGAGAAACTGAGGCATGGAGAGGTTAAATAAGTCTTCTGATATTACCCCAGAGTTGGGTAGGGATGAGGTATGGAGAGGAGAATTGAGCTTTGCTATGACTCCTGGACCTGCTTTCCCTCTCTGTCCGGACAGTAGTCTTGCTTTCTGAACACAGGTTGGCAAGCTGGAGGCAGGCAAAGCCCTGCATGTGGGAATATGCTCATCAGTCAAAAAATGCTATTGAACAGGTGTTTCTGAGGCAAGAACCTGGAGGAATTCAAAGTAATAGTATTTGTCAACTGGGTCCTTTGATGTAATTTTATTTTACTTTATTGTAAATGCTTACTACTTAGAATTCCAGAAAGGAATATAATTAACTTTTCCCCTTTATTACAATTTCTTAACTTTTAAAAATAAAAGTCTACTATACGCTAAAATATAGCAGCTGTGATATGACATTGTAAGCTGGTATATTGAAGAGATCCCAAAATTTAAAATGAAACCTACTGATTAAAAAAAAAAATTTGGTATTTGTTTTATCTCCGCCAGTCTCCTCTCCTAAACTGTTCTCATTCCCTTAGACCTCTGGCCTGCACTGTTAGAGTCTCCATCTCAAGTAGGCAAAATGACTTTGGCACTTGGCTAGAAGCTCCCGCAGACGCTGCCTCCCGCGGACTCAGTGGTGCTGTGATCTCCGTGGGCTTGCAGGACGGGCGGGAGGGGCCAAGATCTGCCTGCTTATCATTATTGATGTGGCTTCAGCGACCTTTGCTGCGTTTCTGTCCAGTGCGATTCTGGATGCAATTCAGAAAACACCTGCTGAAATGCTTGCAGGAAATCCATGTGCGTGCCAAAGCCGGGTGATTGGTGTCGCTCTTGAACAACATGAAGGTCAAGCTTTTGGCCCTCGTTTAGCTGTTACTTTAATGAAAGTCAGCTTTCTATATTGAGTGAATTTTAATATAGACCCAACATGGGCCAGCATTTCTACTTTTTTGCATAGTTACATCCAAAATGGTCTTTTAACTAAAATGGAAGAAGGGTGGAGACACTGCAGGGCCTTTAAAATTGGAGGATAGTTAGGAAGGAGAGTCTCTGTGTTCTTTGAAATATCAGAAAGTTTAAGGTTTATGTTTGATCTCTCCTTTCACCACTTCATCCTCCTCATTCTCAAAGGAATCATACCTCTGTGATTGCTTCCTTCCTTTTCTGGGGGGCTGTATCTTATTCCTCCCCAAACCTGTGAAGCTTTTAGTTGATATAACAAGATCACTTCTTACATCAATGAGGGTGTTTCAACCCTACCATTTATGCTACTGTTTTCAGTACAGATTTTACAATTCCATTTGCTATGTAAATATGTGAGTTGTAAATGAGAGACAAAAACTCTAGAGCAATTTGACACATCAGAGTTCATCTGGGGACTTCCCTGGCCATCCAGTGGTTAAGATTTTGCCTTCCAAAGCAGAGGTGGAGGTTCGATCGTCAGGTAACTAAGATTTCCTATGCGGCAAAAAAAAACAAAACATAAACAGAAGCAATAGTATAACAAATTCAATAAAGACTTTAGAAAATGGTCCACATCAAAAAAAAAAAAAAAACTTTTTTAGAAAAAGTTCATTAGGTCTCAGACCACATTGAAAAAATGTAGTGTAATTCATATGACAAATTGATTAATGATGACAGGAATAACTAACATGCCTTACATATTTAGTAAGATGGCACCCCACTCCAGTACTCTTGCCTGGAAAATCCCATGGACGGAAGAGCCTGGTGGGCTGCAGTCCATGGGGTCACTAAGAGTCAGACAGGACTGAGTGACTTCACTTTCACGCATTGGGGAAGAAAATGGCGACCCACTCCAGTGTTCTTGCCTGGAGAATCCCAGGGACGGGGGAGCCTGGTGGGCTGCTGTCTATGGGGTCGCACAGAGTCGGACATGACTGAAGTGACTTAGCACCAGCAACAGCAGCAGCAGCAGCAGCAGAAACTGTGCTAGGTATTTCATGGGTGTTATCTAATTTAGTCTTCATAATGCCCCTTTATTCCCCTAAAATGAATGAGACAGTAGTTCGTCTGGGTCCAGGTTTAGTTTGAGGCAGGCAGTTTCAGAGGGTTACAGACAACTGAAGCACATTGCAGAGTGAGAGTGGGGACAACCAGAGGCAGCAGAGGTTCTCAAACTTGAGCCTGCAGCAGGACCTCCCAGAAGGCTGGTGTGAACAGATTGCTAGTCTACTGCTGTGCACCTCTCCTAAAGTTCTGATTTCATGAAGTCTAGGATAGGGCCCCCAAATTTGCATTTATAACTAGTTGCTGGGAGATGCAGATGCTACTGGTCCAGGGAGACCTACAGCATCAGCATCACCCAGCAACTTTGAGCACTACTGGAAACTGAAAAAGTGAGAGTATTAGTCGCTCAATGTGTCCAACTCTTGTGACCCCATGGATTATAGCCCGCCAGGATCCTCTGCCCATGGAATTCACCAGGTGAAGATACTAGAGTGGGTAGGCATGCCTTTCTCCAGAGAATCTTCCTGACCCAGGGATCAAACCTAGGTCTCCTGCATTGCAGGCAGATTATCGTCTGAGCCACCAGGGAAGTGAGAGCTACTGACCTGGAGCTCAAAACCATCCATGTCACACGCAAGACAGGTGGTGTAAACCCCAGATGCTTATCCCAGAGAACGGACAGCTCCAGGTGCACAGACACCTCCTGCAGCCTATTAAAGGGCTGGACTGTGTAAGGGATACACTTGGGACAGTGGATGTGGCATTGGTCAAAGGTGTGGGTTGAGACCAGGACAGCTGAGAGTGAGGGAGAACCTGTGCAGGCAGCAAAGGAGGGAACCTGGGAGGTGCCCCAGGGAGAAGGGTGGTGGGTTTCTGAGCGAGGCCTCCAGCCTGCTGGCCCTGAAGCTGAAGGCAGCTGCAGACGGGTCTGCTCTGCGTGCACCTGGCTGGTTGGTATTTTCATTTGGATGCATACATCCCCAGGTCCCTGCAGCCCCTACTCTCTCTTAGTCTTGATGATTTTTCGTTTATGCTCACCGACCTGGCCACAGATGCCCCTGGAGTGGAAAGCCCTTGAGGTACAGGGTGAGCAAGCATCAGGAAAGTGCTGGATTCAATTATTTATTTTATCTCATTTCATTTCATGTACATTGCTTTGTTAGTTTCAGATGTATAGCAAAGCGATTCAGCTGGACACACATGTGCATGTGTCCTCAGTCGTGTCTGACTCTGCGACTCTTTGGGCTGCAGCCCTCCAGGTTCCTCTGTCCATGGGATCTCCCAGGCAAGAATACTGGAATGGATTACAATTTCCTCCTCCAGGGGATCTTCCTGACCTAGGGATCAAAACCTGTGTCTCCTGCATTGGCAGACGGATTCTTTACCACTGAGCCACTTGGGAAGCTGGGAAGCCACAGGTATATATATCTATTCTTTTATCTGTTCTTTTTCAGATCTTTTCCTATATAGGTTATTACAGAATACTGAGTAGAGTTTCCTGTGCTGTACAGTAGGTCCTTGTTGATCATCTATCTTTATATATAGTTGTGTGTGTGTGTGTATATATATATATATATAAACCCCAAACTCCTAGGGATTTAATTTTTTTAAAATATCTGTCCTAGAACTGTTGGTGGGAATGCAAACTAGTACAGCCACTATGGAGAACAGTGTGGAGATTCCTTAAAAAATTGCAAATAGAACTGCCTTATGACCCAGCAATCCCACTGCTGGGCATACACACTGAGGAAACCAGAATAGAAAGAGACACATGTACCCCAATGTTCATCGCAGCACTGTTTATAATAGCCAGGACATGGAAACAACCTAGATGTCCATCAGCAGATGAATGGATAAGAAAGCTGTGGTACATATACACAATGGAGTATTACTCGGCCGTTAAAAAGAATACATTTGAATCAGTTCTGATGAGATGGATGAAACTGGAGCCGATTATACAAAGTGAAGTAAGCCAGAAAGAAAAACACCAATACAGTATACTAACACATATATATGGAATTTAGAAAGATGGCAATGATGACCCTGTATGCAGGACAGCAAAAAAGACACAGATGTGTATAGCGGACTTTTGGACTCAGAGGGAGAGGGAGAGGGTGAGATGATTTGGGAGAATGGCATTGAAACATGTATAATATCACGTAAGAATCGAATCGCCAGTCTATGTCCGATGCAGGATACGGCATGCTTGGGGCTGGTACATGGGGATGACCCAGAGAGATGTTGTGGGGAGGGGGGTGGGAGGGGGGTTCATGTTTGGGAACACATGTAAAAAAAATAAAAAATAAAAAATACTAATATATATATAATATTATATATAATATATATAATAAATGTATTATTATATATATAATAAATAAATATAAATATATTATATATAAAAATATATATATCTGTCACCTAGACCCTAATGATTGAGAGAAGAGTCACTAGGTAAACTGATCCCAGTTTGTTCACTTGGAGGAATTATATGCTGGGAGAAAGGACCCGCTGCAAACTGCACTACTGTGGAAGTGATTCTAGCATCGCCCACCATTGCGGTATTTCCTAGGATGGCTCTCCCCATTGGGCACAGCTCCCTTGGTCACCCCATTCTCCCTCCAGGTCTTCTGCCTCCAGTGGCTTCCCTTGGTTCCACATTATTAGAGATGACTTCCCCCGTGGCTCAGACAGTAAACAATCTGCCTGCAAAAGGGGGAGACTGGGGTTTGATCCCTGGCTCTGGAGGATTCCCCTGGAGAAGGGAATGGCCACCCACCTCTGTATTCTTGGCTGGAGAATTCCATGGACAGAGGAGCGTGATGGACTCAAATCCACGGGGTAGCAAAGAGTCAGACAAGACTCAGCGACTGCACTTTCTTTCACAGTGACCACAGGACCTGAATGACAAAGCCACACCCTTTCTGTCCCTCCTTGCAAACCTCACCCCAGGGCTGCCCTCTCTGAGTCCAGTGGGCTCGTCCACCCTGCTGGGACACATCTTTAGCCTGAAAAACCAGACACTGAAAAGCCTTGGAAGACAATGTCCAAGCCTTGGCAGGAAGCGAGATAAAAGAGAAAAGTTTGGGGTTGATTACAGAACAGCTTGCACCAAAAGTGGTAGATTCTCAGGGGAAAGTCTTTATCTAGAAAGTTCCAGGACAAAGAAGAATAAAGAAAAATGAAATGACAGAGAGAAGTAACAAGCCCAAATTAAGAAATGGAAGATCTAGATAAATTGTTGGAAGAAATATATGGTCCATGATGGATGCTTTGTCCTTGAGACATTTAAAATAAAATCAGGACAGGCCTTCACTGACCGGTCTAAGTAACCTGATTTGGTCTCTTCCATCTTTTGCCTCTTGGGTCTGGTTGCTAGGGAATTGGCATTACAATCCCCAGGCAAGCACACTGCTGTCTCAGCTCTGAGCTTCTGGGGTCGGGCTGCCTTCCAGATAGAAAGCTAGGAACAGTGTGCCCCTCTTGCTTGAACAGTCTTCCTCTTCTCTCTGTTTTCTTTCTCTTTCTTCTGATTTTCTTTCATTCCTTCCCTCCCTCTCTTCCTTCCTGTCTTCCTATAAATAAGAAAAAAAATACTTTAGGAGACTGCTGTTGCAGGTGCAGGCTCCAGTAATAACCATGGCAGGTAATTTTTGCACATCCAGAGTAAGTCATTTTCTTATAACAGCGATCAGGGGCTGTATTGCTCCCAGGAGAAAAAACACTTATATTGACATGTTTATGTATTGGAATGATAATATTTGTCCATGTGAAAATATGTGTGATTCCTTTCTGCCACGCCATATGGCTTATTACTATTCATAATCCAAACAGTAGCAGCTGCTGTAGAACACGAGAATGAGTTTTCTTGAAGGAAAAATGGGCTAACTCTTGGATGCCACATGTACTTTCTGCAGTATCACCAGAAACCTACATATGGGTCCCTTCCATTAATCCATTCCTTTCTTTATTAATATCTCAGAAGTTCATTGTTCTATCCACTTTCATGCTGTCCTTCTCCCCCAACCCACCCCAATGCAGCCCGGGCCCCCAAGGGGCCATTCTGCCTCAGAAACATGAACTCATTATTTAGAACTGTTGGCAACTGAAGGTTTCACTTTGGGTCTTGTTGATCGCTGACAACTGCCAGAGAAAATGGCAGTGAATTTTCACCTTGCTTCCCCGTGTGGCTTCCTACCTACTAAACTGCGTTATATATTAGTGGTCAATCAGACACACGGAGGAACCAAAGTGGTTAATGACTCCCCTGCAGGCTGACTTGGCCCAACTCTGAGGTAGTGGAAAATGGAAGGCAGTACTTTCTACAGACCAGTGGAATGTGGTTGGCAGAAACTCTTGAGGTTTAAGAAGGAAGCGATTTGAGAACTAGTTTCTTGATGCCACTAGAGAAACCCACACAGTCGACAGCACAAAATAACCCAGTTTCATAGAGGAGAAGTATCTGCGGGACTTCTTGTATCATAACATGGTCATTGTGAGTCCCTCCAAAAGCTGGAGGTTTTAGAAAATCAAAACACTCTTGATGTTGATTCTATACACCACAATGGTAAATATCTAGACCATTTAACCAAAACAGAAGTCCTGACCGAATATCCCTTAACTTGAGCCTAAAATGAAAGTATATAGATAATTCATTTGGTTTTCTGCTTCAGTTGGTTAAGTCATAATAATACCTTGCATTTGCATGCCATATTGTTTTCAGGGTGTTTTCATGGGTATTCATAGTAAATTGAGACTTTTTTCCTAGAAGGCTGTCAGGTGATTCGAATCAATGGACATGCGTGAGACTAGAATATTATCTCTGTCTACTACACTTTGTCCTGTTCATTCCACAGCCTGTATCACTAATTTCCAACTTGTGTCGGCCGTCTTCCTGCAGCCATTTGTCTTTTTCATGTGTCTGTTGGTCAGTCCCCTAAGTACCTGCTGCTTTTATCACAAGTTATAATAGGGTGATTTATCAATGTCACTCTTCCCACTTGGCAACGAGAGAGAAACTACAAGATATTATAGGATCGGTCTGCATACCTGGCCTTTAACCACAGTCCTCCAACTTGAAATGGCATTTATACCCCTGTCATCCGAGACCTTGTCAAGAGGTCCTGGAGTCAGCCTTCACTTTGCCAGTCTTTGCCTTCAGGGTGCATTAGGTAATTGTTTCATAAACCTCTCTTTTGGAAAAAGAATATCTGACAATGTTCCCAAGTCACATTTTGTGCTTAGGAACTGCTACCTGTGTGCGCATGTTTCTATCTGCTTCTTATGTCTGTGTTTTTTGTAATTATAAGCAGCTTGACTCAGGCCAACTGGGTGGTTACCCCTAAACACCATGATGTGATTTCAGGGCTAAACAGTCTGAATAGGTCTTCCTAATGGATGATGCCTGAGATCCCATGATTGGACCGACCTCGCCTTTCCTCCGTCCCCAGAGAAACTTCACCCTGAAGGCTCCACTCTGCCTACTCCCAGAAGCTTTCCTGACCTTCAGGTGGTCATCACTTGACAGGCATCCACTGCTACGCCTGATGCCTGGTGGCCCTGGGCTGAATCCCGGACACCCTGTCTGCTGACTCGCACCTTAGCTCACACCATGTTTAGCTGGTGGGCATGCATGGGATGCTGCCGTTGCTTTCTGATTTATATATGTTTTCCTGTTGAAATGCAACTTCCGCATCCCTGCCCACTGTTCATACTGCTGAGCAAATATGACCCTTCTGGGTCCCACTGCCTTGGGGTACCTTCCACATGTACCTTGAAACAGGATGGTGTTACTATTTTCATGGGCCCCGGGCACTTCTGGCTTTGTGGGCCATTGGAAATGGCAACCCACTCCAGTATTCTTGCTTGGAGAATCCCATGGACGGAGGAGCCTTGTACAATCCATGGTGTTGCAAAGAGTCAGACACAACTGAGTGACTTCATTTCCTCCATTTAAGAAACAGCGAAAGTTATGTTTTACAACTGTGTTAGTGTAAAGACAAGTATATTCATATTATATATTAAAATATTTCTTCGACTCAAAAGTGTATTTTTTTCTTCAGACTTTAATTTCTTTAAAAGACACGAATGTGCTGATAGGTATCTCTAAATGTAATGTGGTGCCTCTGATGGATAGAATACCCCTACTTCCCTGGTGGCTCAGATGGTAAAGCATCTGCCTACAATGTGGGAGACTTGGGTTCAATCCCTGGGTCGGGAAGATCTCCTGGAAAAGGAAAGGGCAACCCACTCCAGTATTCTTGTCTGGAAAATCCCATGAATGGAGGAGCCTGGTAGGCTATATAGTCCATGGGGTGGCGAAGAGTCGGACACGACTGATTGACTTCTCTTTCTTTCTTTTCTTTCACTTTCACCAAGAAACAGACCAGACCCTTTACCTTAGATCAGTGTTTCAAAGGTCTGTCCTTTGCAAACCAATTAGGGAATTCTACCATACTGCTCTTCCCCAGTACTAGTTTTCATCTAATATTTTTCTTTAAACTTACCACCTTAGACCAATGGTATTGAATGAGATTCAGGACAAAACCTCACTTTCCTTCATGTACATCAGTGAGCCCCCAGGTACCCAAGATGTAAGTAGACCTTTGAGGGTCCCAGCAAGGGCACTCCCTTGTGTAGCACGCACACGCACACACACACTCACGTCCATTTTCGCCCCACACCTTCTTGCTTCCTCACCCTCTGAGTCTCTATTCTGTACGGTGCACAGCCTCCTCTGGGAGACCGTGAGCTCGGAGATGGTGATCCTCTCTGGAACTTGTGAACTGGGGTTGTAAAATTGCTTATCTAAGTCAACCAATATGTTCCACTTCTTTCACCATTTGTTGATGTTGGAAGAGGAACATGATTTAATGCTGGCCCCTTAAGGACTTCTGGGAAAACTTTCCTGCCGACAACCTTCCCATCGTGCAAAAGAGACGCACGGAAGGTGATCTGCCTTCCTTCCTTCCTCACTGGTATTGTTAGGTCTACAACGAAGCCCAGAAGCTGGCATCCAGTTTTCACACATGAACTACAAAGATGACCTGTGGGATGGTGGGGTGGATAGGGCCCTTGATAAGACTAGAACAAGCAAATTAACCTGGAAACAATTTAGACGTCCTCATTGTGAAATAACGAACCTCCTTGTAGACTGAGCCATTTTGAATTGGGTCTTTTTTTTAATTAGCAGTTGAAAGTACTGTTACTGGTATAATGATAATATATTGTGGAATTCTTACTGCTTTTCATTTGACTTAAAACTTCTTCTCACCAGAAAATGAGTGGGTGTTAGCCTTAGTTTTTTCCTGCTTTGTGGATTAAAAAATTTGTCTTTTCTGACACTTTATTATTTCATTTCTGGGATGTCTGTCTGTATAAATCAGTGCCATTGTTTGTCTGTTTCTTCATCTTTGACACGGAAATAAAGGACTGGACAACTGCTCTCTTTGACTACAATTGATGACTGAACACCAAGTGATAAATTAAAATCTTAAATTATAAATAATAAATAATAGTAATAAGACAGGGCCATTTGTTTTAATGCTTTTAATTATAAATATAAAATGTAGCTTCACTCATGTCTTTAAGAATGAGCCTTTTTCAGCTGAGCATGGAATATTGAACACTTATTTAGTGTGTATAATTCTATTTCCATAGTGGAGAAGGTGCAAATAATAGCAGCTTTTGCCCCAAAGCAAAAACCCTTTGGGAAGTCTGCCTGCACTAATGTGTATATCGACATACATGCATATTTCCCATTAATACTAATAGAGCCTAATGTGGCTGTATAAATCACCTGAATTTTGATGCAGTGTGAATCTGATGTTGGATGATTTGAGATGAACTCGCATACTCCATTTGTCTGGGAGCTATTTCTCAATACGCCTTCATCTTGGAGCCGAATTCCTCTCCTGTGACTGAAATATTAATCAAAGGCTGTTCCTGCTTCTCCCATCGTGTACCCCTGCCTGTCATCATCAGAAGACATGAAGTAGACTCGTCTGTGTGACAGTGTGCTTCTATCTAAGTGTAGTTTAAGGTTCTATTTTTAAAAAATGGACGAAAAAGAGGGATTAAGAGAGATTTTCCTTTGCGTGGGGAGCAGTGTGTAGGGTCAGGCTCAATTAAGTGCACACGTGTTCTGGAATCCCGGAAGGAGCACAGATCACATAAGCTGAGTGTGAGGAATTTACACAGCTTTATTCCCCCACACTGTCCTTGCGTGTTGCCAGCTACATCGAGCATCTTACCTCCAGGCTTCCAGAGTGACATTTTTTTACCTGCACTGTCGGTGTCCTCTGAGGAAGAATGGTTCACCTATCAGAGTGGCTATGGTCGAAGTGCTGTCCATTCCCAGAAGCCTCCTCTCGTTCATCCAAAGTGAGCCCTTCCAGTCTCATCTACCTTCAGCTCCCTTTTCCTCTCATCTTCCTTCTCTCTTACCTGGATTACATTCACAGTACTTGCTCATGGAGACTGATTTGGTTTTACTCTATTATAGGCAAAAAAAGAAAAAGTGTACAATATTCATGGGAAATACATTGCAAGATCCCTGGTGGATGCCTGAAATCACAGTACCAACCCTGTGCATTTTACTCTCGGTACCATCACATTCCACACCCATGAATTTCAGCAACCTCAGGTTTAAGATATTTGGAAAAAATATTCCAGGACGTTTAAAAAGGCAAAATTTGAATTTGCATCCCACTGAAAGCTGTTTTCAAAATATTCGTTGTTCAGTCACTCAGTTTTGTCTGACTGTTTGTGACCCCATGAACTGCAGCACGGCAGGCTTCCCTGTCCTTCACCATCTCCTGGAATTTACTCAAACTCATGTCCATTGAGCCGGTGATGCCATCCAACCATGTCATCCTCTGTCATCCCCTTCTTCTCCCACCTTCAATCTTTCCTAACATCAGGGTCTTTTCCAGTGAGTCAGCTCTTAGCATTAGGTGGTGAAAGGATTGGAGTTTCAGCTTCAGCATCAGTCCTTCCAATGAATATCCAGGATTAATTTCCTTTAGGATTGACTGGTTGGATCTCCCTGCTGTTCAAGGGACTTTCAAGAGCCTTCTCCAACACCACAGTTCAAAGGCACCAATTCTTCATTGCTCATCCTTTTCTATTGTCCAGCTCTCAAATACATACATGACTACTGGAGAAACCATAGCTTTGACTAGACAGACTTTCGTAGGCAAAGTAATGTCTCTGCTTTTCAATATGCTGTCTAGGTTTGTCATTGCTTTTCTTCAAAACTATTTACATAGCTTAAAGAGTCAGACATGACTGAGTGACTGAACTGAACAGCTATTTACATAGAATTTACATTCTATTAGGTATTGTAAGTAATGCAGATATAATTTAAAGTATAGAGAGAAAGTGCCTAGGTTATATGCAGATACTATAGTCTTTTGATGAACATCCATGGACTTTGGTATCCACCAGTACTCTGGAACCAGTACCTCACAGATATCAAGGGACAACATTATATACATGTTTTCCCCACATATACATATCTATGATGAAGTTTAATTTATCAGTCACAGTAAGAGATTAACAACAGTAACTAAAATAGAACAATTATAACAACATACTGTAATAAAAGTTATATGCATGTGTTTTCTCTCTCTCTCCCAAATTATCTTATTATACAGATTTAATACCCTGGAAAAGGAAATGGCAACCCACTCCAGTATTCTTACCTGGAGAATCCCGTGCACAGAGGAGCCTGGCCAATCACAGTCCATGGGGTCACAAAGAGTCAGGCACAACTGTGCAACTAACTTTCATTTTCTCAGATATAATGCCCTTTTCATCTTAACTAAGCACTTATCACACACTGTGGCTATAACTTTGGCAACAGTGAAACTAACACATATTTCTTTTTTCTTCTTCACAGTTTCACAAATAGATGATGCATTCTTACCATTGATCTTAGCATTATCTTATGATACCCTTCCTTTTTCATTAAGTCAAGAACTTTCACCCTTTCACTTAAAAGAAGCATTTTATGGCTACTCTATGGCATGTCCAAATTGCCAACATCACTCTTGAATTTGGGGGCCATTTAGTAAAATAAGGGTTACTTGGACACAAGCACCACAGTACCGCAATGGTTGATTTGATAACCGAGTTGGCTGTTGTTACTATTGTTGTTATTTAGTTGCTCAAGTAGTGTCCAACTCTTTGTGACCCCATGGACTGTAGGGTGCCAGATTCCTCTGTCCATGGGATTTCCTTGACAAGAATACTGGGTGGGTCCATTTCCATCTCCAGGGGATCTTCTTGACCCAAAAACTGAACCTGTATCTCCTGCATTGGCAGATGGAATCTTTACCCCTGAACCACCAGGGAAGCCCAACCTAGTTGGCTACTAAGTGACTAATGGGGGTAAGATATGGTGGACAAAGAGATGCTTCCCATCCAGGGCAGAACAGAGCTGGAAGCCTCAAGATATCATCACTTTATTCACAACAGCACACAATTTAAAATTTATTATTTCTGGAATTGTCCATTTCATAGTTTCAGACTGAAGTTGACTACAGGTAACTGAAAGCTCAGAAAACCTAACCTCAGGTAAGGGGAGGACCACTGTACTCTAAGAAAAAACACACACACACACACACACATTGCGTTCCACCCCACACACACAAAGTTCCTTCCAGACATGGCAACAATAAGAATCAGTTAGAAAAATGTAGATTGTAACTAAAAGACTTGTTTGTTGCTAGAGTACATAATCTTGGAATTATAGAAAATTAGCACTGGAAAGGACCTTTGGCAGTCTGTCACAGTAAGGCTGCATCTAGCAGCTGCAGCCTTTACAGCTGGCAAAGCCCTGGTGTTTCCACGGGTGTCTCACATCAGCATAGCGAATACTGTTAGTGGCCCCTTTTCAGATAAAGAACTGAGGCTAATTTAAAATGCTGCAAAAACAGCAGCATTGATTTCTGTTTTGATAAATTAAAATCATTTTCTTTCTTCCCTATTCCAAGAGAATAGGGGAATAATTAAATGCACAGCTGTTTGAACAGACTTTTAAATCCATGGTGTCTTAATTCCCAAAACCATTGTAAAGCCCTCGGTGAATCTTGGGGTCTACAGAATATTTTAGAATTAGTGTGTTCATTATACTCTGCTTGAACCCAAGGGAATGCTAAGATTAAATTCAGTTCAGTTCAGTCACTCAGTCGCATCCGACTCTGTGACCCAATGGACTGCAGTACACCAGGCTTCCCTGTCCTTCACCAGTGGACAGGGAATCTATCCTGTCACAGTAAGGTTGAATTAATTAATCATTAATAGTTGAGGATTCAATAATAGTTGAATTAATTAATAATAGTTGAGGATTTGTGACAGGGTTGAGTTGTACTCGATCTTCAAGTCTTACTCTAAACTGAAAGGCAACATTTTGGAGGGAAGGGAAATGGATGAAGGCAGTCAAAGGTACAAACTTCCAATTATAAGATAAGTAAGTACTAGGAATATAGTGTAGTGTACAACATGATAAATACCTTGAACACTGATGTGTGTTATATTTGAAAGTTGTTGAGAGTAAACTGTAAGAGTTCTCATCACAAGAAAAACATATTTTTTCTTTAATTATAAATCTATGTGAAATGATACTCACTAAACATTGTGGTAATCATTTCATGATATGTAAATCAAATCATTATGCTATACACCTTGAACTTACACAGTGTGGTATGTCAATTATACCCAGCTCAATAAAACTGGAAGAAAAAGGAGTCTGTGGGTTAGGATTATATGAATATAAATGATAACTATCACTTATGAACTCCAATCTCTGCTTCTGTAGCTATAAGATAGAAACAATAATGTTACCTACCAAAGAAGTTACAAAAATGAGACAATTGACTAGAAGAAAGACTTCTCATACTTAGTTGCTAGGATGTAATACTCTGTCTATAAAATTAAAAGTTCGATTTTAAAAAGAAAACATTATTATTGAGCAGGAAACCTTGTGCAGTCTACTCTGTTATCCATGTTGGAGGTTATGGTTATTTGGACCTGGAAGCTCTGGTTCAGGCATGTTCACTTTAGTTTTCTCTTCTCAAACTGTCGATATAGAACTAAAGGTATACTGTTTTTGTTTGAGTCACTAAGTTGTGTCCAACTTTTTGTGACCCTTGGACTGTAGCCCTCCAGGTTCCTCTGTTCATGGGGTTTCCCAGGCAAGAATACTGGAGTGGGTTGCAGTTTTCTTCTCCAGGGGATCTTCCCAGACCAGGGACTGAGCCTGCGTCTCCTGCACTGGCAGGGAGGTTCTTTACCACTGAGCCACCAGGGAAGCCCAGAGGTATACTACCAACTGCAAAAACAATTGCACTCATTCATTCACTGATTTATTACAAGCCTACTATGGGCCATACCCTGCACTAGAAGCAAATACAAGGAGAAGACCTGTTACTGCCTTTCAGGGGTCTCCCGAACTAGTAAGGAAAAGTCCAGGGAAGGGTGCTGGAGGAAGGGACTGGATATTATTGAGGCCTTTATATAGGTTAGCTGCAGCTCAGTCACTTCAGTCATGTCCGATTCTTAGTGACACTATGGACTGTAGCCCGCCAGGCTCCTCTGTCCATGGGATTCTCCAGGCAAGAATACTGGAGTGGGCTGCTGTGCCCTCCTTGAAGGGATCTTCCCGACCCAGGGACCAAACGCACATCTCCTGTGTCCCCTACATTGGCAGGCAGGCTCCTTACCACTAGCGCCACCACACACTCCTAATTATAGCCCTAGTCAAGCGGGTAATGTTTTCCCCATTTTATAGCTGAGGTCCAGAGGATTTAGAGTAAATTATGCAAGGGTGGCTCAGACGGTAAAGCATCGGCCTGCAATGTGGGAGACCTGGGTTCGATTCCTGGGTCAGGAAGATCCCCTGGAGAAGGAAATGGCAATCCACTCCAGCACTCTTGCCTGGAAAATCCCATGGACAGAGGAGCCTGATAGGCTACAGTCCATGGGGTCGCGAAGAGTTGGACACGACTGAGCGACTTCACTTTATGCAAGGTCACTCAGCAGGTGAACCAAGGAGAGGTGAAACCCTTTGATCATGCCCTTTGCCCTCCACCAGTGCTAAACCACGTGACCCCATGGCCATGTCTTATCCAGGCGGTAGCCTTAGGCAGCTGCTACCTGCCACTGACCTCCAGCCAGCCATTGGACGTGTCTCCCTCCGCTGTTCTGTTGATGTCGGAACCCATGGTCCTGGGACTCTCTGGAACCAGGAAGAGAGGCTCGGTGCTCTGTCCTGGAGGATTTACTGCATCATTCATCCTCGAGCAGCTCTCAGGCACACCCGACTGAAACCGGGGAATGTGCCCTGCATCTCCAGGAGAAGAGTGTTCTCATCAGAGTACCTACCTACGTCACTGGGAGTGAGTCTGATTGTTTCCGAGAACATATTAAATGGGAGGCAGGCAGCCCTTGGAATAAGGGAGCTGTGGCAAGAGGGAGATTGCCTGGGGAGCTGGGACAAGCTGCCTTAGGAGGAGAGGGGAGCCACGAGGGCAAGCAGAGCACAGTTCAAATGAGCATCAAGGTAAGAGAAATATGCTGGGTACCAGGTTCAGCAGGGTCTGGCGCCAGTGCCCAGAGATTATAAGGTTGGTGACTCAAGAGTGACAGGAATTAAGGCCATAGCAACTGAACCAAGTGAGATTCTTCAAGACAGGCATACAACGGCTTGTTCTCAACTCCCAAATCCAAAATGCTCTGAAAACTGACATTTTGGGGTGACAAAACCTGACCTGAATTGATAGAAGGCTGTTCGTAATCTTGGTTCATCCCTCTTAATGTGAATATTCATAGTTTTGCTGTAGAAATAGCTATTTATCTAATTATGGGTCATGATGGTGGTATTAAATAATGTAGAGGAGTGTATTACATTTCTTAAAAATCTGAATTTCAAACACACCTGTTCCCACGGGTTTCCCATAGGTGACTGTGTGTCATGCACTTCCACATTATCACATTTAATCCTCACATAAGTTTTAAGAGGAAAGTATTATTTTCCTCATTTTATAGATGAAAAAAAATAGGATAGGGAAGCATTTATTTGAAAAGTTTGTGCAACCAGTAGAAAGAAACAGATTGAGGACTGAAGCCCACATTGAAGCCCAGTTCTATGCACATGCCTGTACCATGGGCTGCGCTGATGGGGACTGGAGGGTGACCAGCAGTGACTCCTGGGAAAAGGACTCAGAGACACTGTCCGCTTCTCTGACTAAAATCTGTCTCTGACTCTAACACCTCCCACAACTGTTTTGGTTTTTATAAAGAAGCAACTGCTGGCCTGGAGCCTCCTGTCAGCATGAACTTCCAGAGAGCACTGAGTGAGAGTGAAATAGGGCCTTTTTAACTCTCGTGTCCTTTAGCTACCCTGGAGGATCTCTATCCAGGAGAGTAGTTTTGAACCTTTAAGGATGCTCGGGTTCCTTTGAGAAGGTGATGAAAGCTGTGGACTTTCTACATGGATTGCATATATTCCAGAGTAAATTCTTCATCCTGTTTTGGAAGAACCTATCCATGAACTCCAGATTAAGAATCTCTGTTCCCAGCTTTTAGAGGATTTTAGCAAATTTTCCTTGAAAAAAGTCATAAGTTCAACTTTGAAGAGTGTTAAAATTGCTTTAATTAATATAATTCAATGAATTCAGTTACAGTGTAATTTCTATAGAAGCCTAGAATTCCCTGGCCAAAGTGTGTGTGTGTGTGTGTGTGTGTGTGTGTGTATTAGGGTGTTGGGAGGAAAGACTGGTCAGGGAAGTCCTCTGACTTCTCAAATAAATTACCCATAAACGTCTTGTTAATCCCTTACAGTTCTGTTGCCTCCTCTGCTCTTACAAGTGACCAAATCTCTCCTGAAAGCAGAGATTTCAATAGAGGTGACTTTCAGTTCCAGTATCTTGTCATTATCTTCAGTCTGCATGAGCCTGGAGACTGGTTCTCCTGGGCAGATTGCTTTTCACCATCTTCAATATTGAAACTTGCAAACCAATGTCAAGGCCCAACTATAAAGGACCTCCAGCTGGCATCGTAACCATATAGTTTATTTTCCCTCCTGCTCTTTTGATTTACTAGGATTCTGAGCCATTACTTTCTAAAACTAAATGTTTCCTAGTCTTTTATGTCTCTGGCTTGATAGTGATGATAACCTCGTCCCAAGAGTATAAAACTGGGAATGATGAATAGAAGGGTGTTTATCATTAGCTGGTGCAGAAAACAACTCCTTCTTGGAAATCCAGGAACTGGATAATGGCAGATTTCGTTTTTTACATGATTACCTTTATGACAGTCCTGTCACTCCACACCGAGTGTGTTATATTTGGGCTGGTTTTTCTTTAACGAGAGTGTCCAAGGCTCATGACACTGGGCTGAGCTGTGTTTCTGATTTGTGCGTTTGGTAATTGATAGAAACTGACGGTGCATGCATTATGATGTGAAGTTAAAAAATAGGCATGTTCAAATGAGTGGAATGCTTGTATGCTCCTCATTTCCCACATGCTAATAAATAAGTTTAATGGTAAATGCAGATTAGCAAAAATGGCTACGTTCTTAGACTCTGGAGTTAATCCAGCTAGGGTTTGAGTTTTGAATTCATCTCTTATCAGGTAAATGACTGACAAGTTACTTCATCTCTCTATGCCTCATTCTCAGTAAAATGGGCTTTAAAATGGTTTTAAATCCGTGGGACTACCTTGGTGGTCCAGTGGCTAAGATTCCGCTTTCCCAGTGCAAAGGGCCCAAGCTCAACTCATGGCCAGAGAACTAGATCCCACATTCTGCAACTCAAGATCCCACATGCCACACCTGAGTCTTTGTTCAGTCACTCAGTCACATCCGAATCTTTGCGACCCCATGGACTGCAGAACACCAGGCTTCCCTGTCCTTCACCATCTCCTGGAGTTTGTTCAATCTCATGTCCATTGAGTCAGTGATACCATCCAACCATCTCGTGCTCTGTCACCTCCTTCTTCTCTTGCCCTCAATCTTTCCCAGCATCAGGGTCTTTTCCAATGAATGAGTCAACTCTTCGCATCAGGTGGCCAAAGTAGTGGAGCTTCAGCTTCAACATCAGTCCTTCTGATGAATATTCAGGACTGATTCCCTTTAGGATTGACTAGTTTGATCTCCTTGCAGTCCAAGGGCCTCTCAAGAGTCTTCTCCAACACCACAGTTCAAAGGCAACCGTTCTTTGGTGCTTAGCCTTTTATGATGGTCCAACTCTCACATCAGTACATGACTGTTGGAAAAACCATGGCCTTGACTATATAGACCTTTGTCGGCAAATTGATGCCTCTGCTTTTTAAAACACTGCATATTAAAAGCTTTTCTTTCAAGAAGCAAGCATCTTTCAATTTCATGGCTGCAGATGTTTTAGGGATTGATTGAGGTGGTGTGTGCAAAGAACTTAGCACAGTGTCTCGTTCCGCACATATTAGCTAATGTTATCTCACAGGATTATAAACATTTCCCAACTCTATTCTTCTGCAAGGGCCCTCTCTCTTCATTGTTTGGACTTAAATACAACTGGGTCCCTAGATGTGCCAAGATGTGTGTTTATTTGGTATTTCTCCCAGCTCTGAATTATCAAGGTGAGTTATATAGTCCTTGGATGAGGAGAGGGAGGCAAATTTCATATCACCAGAGTGCTTTGCATGAGAGGACTATTCAGTTGAGCTTCCCTCATAGCTTGGTTGGTAAAGAATCCACCTGCAATGCAAGAGACCCCAGTTCAATTACTGGGTTGGGAAGATTCCCTGGAGAAGGGATTGGCTACCCATTCTAGTATTCTTGGGTTTCCCTTGTGGCTCAGCTGGGAAAGAATCTGCCTGCGAAGCAGAAGACCTGGCTTCCATCTCTGAGTTGGGAAGATCCCCTGGAGAAGGGAAAGGCTACCCACTCCAGTATTCTGGCCTGTCGCAAAGAGTCAGACACGACGGAGTGACTTTCACTTTCACTTGCATGAGAGGGAGATTGCAAGCCTCCATGACAAACAGCTTCTTTGTGTGCTGTGTGGCAGCCTGGGAGGGACTCCATGTGCTTCTGCTGAACTGAGCTGAATGGATGAGACAGAGAGAATGCCTGGACTCACCCCAGCTGCCTACACCCTGGCACCTTGTCCACTGCAGCAGTGGCCCAGTCAGCCCAGGTGAAAGGACTCAGATCTGCTCCAACGAAAGCATTCTAGGGAAGAAGGCAAGCCTGTCTCGGTCACCTGGGTCCCCAGGAGCCCAGAGATGCCTGGTTCATACGAAGTCAGTGTGGGGACCACCCATCACCTGTCTCTACAGCAGTGGAGGGCTGATACTGGGTTTCCGCCAGCACTGTGATGGGGTGTCTGTGAGAAAGGCTACCGGCCTTGCTTTATTTTTCTGTCAACCTTGAAGAGCCTTGAGCCCAAAACCACCTGTCTTCGTTCCAATGGAAATCCAACAAATATTTGGAAGCAAATAATCCCATTTGGAAATCGGTGGGAAACTCAGTCAGTACATTTTCTGGTTCCACTTAAGTGTGCAGAACTCAGTTTCTTGGGAAGTCAATAGAATTTTCAAATTGTATCACACAAAAGCAGAGCTTCTAAAAGAGGGAAAGTTTATAAGACTATATTAAAATAATGGAAAATAGGTCCTCCATCACATACTTGGCACAAACTAGTGCTATGTGTTTCTTATGATTTGGAAGTGAACCTTGGAGAGTAGGGAGGCTGTCTTCAGGACACACAGAGAGGCTTTGCTGGGCCGCCTTTCTTTGCGGCTGGTGACAAGGAAACTGGTGATAGGCTATGCACGCGTGCTCAGTTGTGTCCAGCTCTTTGCAACCCCATGGACTGTAACCTGCCAGGTCCCTCTGTCCATGGGGATTTCCCAGGCAAGAATATTGGAGTGGATTCCCATTTCCTACTCCAGAGGATATTCTCCACCCAAGAATCAAACCCATGTCTCTTGCCTCTCCTGCACTGCAAGCGGATTTTTTTTCCCCACTGAGCCATCTGGGAAGCCAAAATGAGATCAACAGCCTTGTATGGGGCATCATAGAAAGCGACATTTTAATGACTAGTTTATTGCTAGTGATAAATTATGGCATAGTTTTATTGTATGTAAGATGTAAGGTTCAAATGTAAAATCAGAATCAGCTTACAGAGCATACCTGTACTTTTCCATGGCACTAAAATGTAGTTATGATATGTAACTACAAAACTAATGAAAAAAATACCTAATTCAGGGGGAAAAAACACCTTTTCCCTGATAGAACTGTAACCAGCAATACCTTCTACTCTGTAACTGTGGACAGTAATTTTGCAGAATATGGATAACATGAAGGAATTTTGCAGAATCCCTTTCCCACTTCTACTTTTATCACTCTTAGTTTTTTTTTTTTCCAGTTCCTTTATTTTCTAAAGGAAAGTGCCCAGATTTCTTGTTTACTTGGCCTTTTTAACATCCTCATGCTTGTGCAAATTTGGTTTTTAATATTTATTCATTTTAGAAACTTTTTATTATTAGAAGACTTGTGGCCAAAGGAAAAGAAAACATGAATTATATTGAATTACTTACAGTGGCAACTGATATTGTTAGTATAATACCATGAACAAAAACATACACAGGCTTGAGTCAGGGCACGTGGGCTCCAACTCATGAGTCCCCAGGAAGCCCGTCAGCATCCTGGAGACATTGGCGTGAGATGATCACTCGGGTTCATGCAGCTCGGAAGGATCCATGCCAGCATCATGCAGAGAAGGGGGCTGGAGGGCCAGCCCTGGAGCCAGGCCTGGAGGGCAGCCTTCCTTAGCAGCCTAAGTCCTCCCTGACCTCATTTGACCCTCTGATTTCGCTCATCTCTATCATGAAACTAGTAATAGCATCCCCCAGAAGAGCGCAAGGGAGTGAAGTTAGAAAGTTAAATGAAATCTTGTGCTGTGAAGCGCTTACCCCTGATGTCTGAGTGTGCACAGAGTGTGCACAGCTGGTTATGTACCACTCAGCCCCTCTGGTGCTCGTACTCGGTTGCTCAGCTGTGTCTGACTCTTTGTGACCCTACGGACTGCAGTCCTCCAGGCTCCTCTGTCCATGGGATTCTCCAGGCAAGAGTACTGGAGTCGGTTGCCATGCCCTCCTCCGGGGGATCTTTCTGACCCTGGGATCAAACTCGCATCTCCTGTGGCTCTTGCATTGGCAGGCGGACTTCTTTACCACCGAGCCACCTGGGAAGCCCTCCACTCAGCCCCACTGAGCACCAAACGGTGACCCAGGGAGACCGTGAAGTCAGACTGCTCTGCCACTTGCTGGCTGTGCCACTTTGGGCAAGCTACTTAACCACTCTGTGCTCAGCTTTTTTATCCACAACACAGTGATAGCAGTATTAGTAGCAACCTACCCCATAGGACTGTTGTAAGGATTTCAAAAATCTAGATAAAAATAATACATCTCTTTCTGGATGTACTGAATGCTTATTCATGTCAGCCATTGAACCAACACGGTTTACACATTTTATCGCTTATCACTATGAGATGCTGTTCCGTTCTTCTCCCCATTCTACAGACAAGTAAGCTACAAGCGTTGTCTGTGGCCACACCGTCAGCATTCAGTGGTGGCAGGGTTCAAATGCAGGCCACCCTAATCCAAACTGTGTGCTTCCAGTCCTAGTCTGCCCTGGGTCTGTGTCTCCTTGGAAAACAGCGTGGGCACGTTCAAAATCCCGACAGGCTTCCAGGGTAGGTCCGAGCAATAACAGCCCAAGAAAATCAGTCCAAGTTCAGGCCAGCCAGCAACCTCATTTGCAAACCAGATTCAGGCCTGAGTATGGCGGTCTCGGCACCATCAAGAGAGCACCGAATATCTGCTTAAAAGTCAAGCGCTTTTGAAAACATCTGCTTGAAATTGTGTGCCGCTGATTGAAACAAAAAACAAACTCAGCTGCCAAGCAACGGTGGGCAGAGGACAGGGAGTAAAGAGCTAGTGACAAACAGCCAGTTAGCACATCACCACACGTGGCCACAATAAGAGCCCGCACGAAGAAAGGAACCTCTCGGGTAAAATTACGGTGGTCTTGGCCAAAAGTTATTTTCTGTTCCAATGTGAAAAATATAAAACTTGTATTTTTCCACCAAGTGGCACAAATTTCTTTAGGGGGAGAGTCCTTGAAATGGTTGATTCTATCACAACACTGCAGCCCTGGTGCGTCTGACTTTTGCAGTCAAAGCTCCGTGGCCTTTGTCCTCGCCTCTTCGGGGCAGCAAGAGTTGGGCTGGGATTGGGACTGGCACTGGCACCCAGGAAGGACAGCTTCCTCTCTGCTCCCAGCACCCACGTCAAGACAGAAGATACTCAATGCTACTGTGCTTTGGAAGAAGTTCTGAGCCAAACTTTCTAGGTCATGTGGCTGGTAAGAGGCAACGTCAAACCCAGGTACTTTGGAGTCCATGTCCTGCTCTTTGTGACCCCATGAACTGTAGCCCGCCAGACTCCTCTATCCATGGGATTCTCCAGGCAAGAATGCTGGAGTGTGTTGCCATTTCCTCCTCCAGGGGATTTTCCCTCCCCAGGGGTCACACCCACGTCTCCTGCAGCTCCTGGATTAGCAGGGGAGTTCTTCACCACTGCACCGTTAGAGTCCACTGTTCCTGTCATCTCTTCTGCCTCCTCGTGACATTTCACCTTATCTGATCATGACCTGGGTGCCTGCCTCAGGACTTCTTGTCCTTTCCTAAGAATCCTACATGTTTATTATCTCTATAACCTCCCTCTACCACCTAAAATAAACATCACTTACAACTCATAGCTAAAATTGCATTTCTGTGCTCACCCTAACACTGGATAGAGGTATTGAGGTGGGGAGGGAGCTTGCTCGAGAAGACCCTGAGAGAAAACCCAGGTTCCTAGGGTCTTGAGAAGCCAGGCACGGCATCGATTCCAGAAACAGTGCTCCAAGCACACCAGCACTCAGACCTGACTTCTCAGGAGGAGAAGAGCGTTACATAAGGTGTCTTAACCAACTCAGGCTGCTCTAAAACACCATAGAATGGATGGCTTAAACAAAAGGCCTTTATTTGTCACAGTTCTGGAGGCTGGGGAATCAAGATCAAGGTGCTTGAAAATAGCTGTCTTTTTGTTGCATCCTTACAGGACAAAGAGAGAAGGCTAGTTCTCTTCCTTTTCTTATAAGGACACTAATCCCATCATAGGGGCTCTGACCTCATGACTTAATTATTTTCCCCAAGGCCTCACCTCCAAATACCATCCCATTAGGACTCCAAATTATGAATTTGGAGGAGGCACAAACATGCACTCTACAACACTAGGAGTAACACAGCCAGCCATATTTCTTTCTGCAAAATCATCTTTGGCCCAATTTCTCCATCTCCCTCGTCCCCTGCGTCTAATTGGTTGTCTCTTCTTCTTAGATGTTACATGAACTCCTTTCTCTCTGCTTTCAGTTCTCATTACTTTATACCCTAAACTTTGCAGTAAAATCACTGTGCTCATCTCCCTCTCTCTCCCATTTCCTCATCTACCCTCACCCTGCACACAAATGTCTGTTTGTTTCTTCCTCTGCTTAAGAGTTCAGAACCCTTCATTGCCCAGGGGATCAAAGTTCTTTACCACAAATTCTTATCCCTATAGGACCTGATCTGTACTCTGCTGTATGAATTACCCACTCCAAACAAACAAGTCTTTCCCTCTCCCCTAAGTATGCCTCGTGCGTGGTTCTCCCTGTTTATCCACTCAACCAGTCCCAGCCCCCAGATTCAGGTAAGAAGGGACTTTAGCTTCACACTCTAGGGGGCCTTGTTCTGGCCTTACCTCTCCTCATGGGGTGAAACACAGGCAGGGTCTAGAGAATGTGTTTACCCTGAGCTCAAGTCCTGCCCCTAATCCTTGCTATGACCACCTGAGACCCAGAATTCCCTGTTCCAGTGACCCAGTGGCAGCATTCATGACCTGTGCAAAGTTGAGGGGTGGGGGAATAAGTGGGCTGAACTTTGACTTGCAGTCTGAGGTGTTTATATGTGTGCATATATGGATGGGCAAGGGGCAGGGGATGGGCTGGCTCTCCCACTCCACTGCCAAGTTCCAGAACCTAGTGATTATAAAGTATATTTGTCAAGGTAAAAGGATAGAGCATGTTTTATTTAACAGATTGTTAGCTTGATTTATAATTTTAAAATTGGTAAGGCACATTTTATTTAACAGTCTGTTGGTTTGACTTAAGACTTAAAATATTAAGACAGGAGGAATGTGGGTTCCATTTGTATTCTTGTCCCAGGATCTAGAAATGTTAGGAGCTCACCTTCCCTCTATTTCCATTTCTACCAGTCAAAATTTTACCCATCTTTTAAGTTACAGGTCACTTCTCACCTTTACCATAAAGCCTGTACTGACCACCCCAGCTGCAATATAATTTCCTCTTAGTTTTAGTGACATTCTAGGTGCCAGGCACCATGATGGGAATTAAAAATACAAAAATGAAGGAAAAGGTCTTTGCCTCAAGGAGCTTATAAGCCAGAAAAAGTCACAGAAATAACCACCCACAATCCATCAGCACCTTCTGCTGGCTTTACATCCAAATTATATTTCAAGTATAACACATCCTGCAATCTTCCCTGCCAGAATCCAGTTTAAGGCATCATGACTTTGAATCCAGACTATGACTGTGCTCTTGGCCTGCTTATGGTCTGTTTCCCACCAGCTGCCATAATACTTTTCTGCCCTGCTTAAAACCCTCCAGTGGCTTCCATTGCAATTTAACTAAATTCCAAACCCCTAACCTGGCCTCCATGGAGTCTCTAGCCCATCTCCTGGATCTCCTCCTCTCATCCTCTACCTCAATGACTTCTGAAGCTTGCCCTGGCTTCTTTCCATTTCTCAAACACCTTGTTCCAATCTCAAGGGCATTTGAACTTGCTATTCTCTCTACCAGGAACTGTCTTCTCCTAGATATTCACACAGCATCTTTTTCCTTGCTGCTTATTTCTCAGTTCATATGTTAAACCTTCCTGGAGAGACATAGACCAATATCCTTAAGAAAGGAACCTCCAAGTCCTTTATTATTTGGTTATTCTATTTTATAAATTTTTCACATGTGTTCTGGCTTTTTGCCCATGTAGCATTGGATTCCGTGTGAAGGATGACTTTATTTTGCTCATAACTGCCTCCCTGGTGCATATAGTTGGCATTCTGTAAATTTTTTGTTAAATGAATGAATGATTGCAATGGAGTGTGATTTTTGCAGGGCCCTGTAGAAACCATCAGTTCATTTCAGTTCAGTCACTCACTCATCTCCAATTCTTTGCGACCCCATGGACTGCAACAATCCAGGCTTCCCTGTCCATCACCAACTCCTGGAGCTTGATCAAACTCATGTCCATCAAGTCGGTGATGCCAGCCAGCTATCTCATCCTCTGTCATCCCCTTCTCCTCCTGCCTTCAATCTTTCCCAGCATCAAGGTCTTTTAAAAATGAGTCAGTTCTTCACATCAAGTGGTCAAAGTATTGAAGCTTCAGCTTCAGCATCAGTCCTTTCAATGAATATTCAGGACTGATTTCCTCAGGATTGACTGCTTTGATCTCCTTGCAGTCCAAGGGACTCTCAAGAGTCTTCTCCAACACCACAGTTCAAAAGCATCAATTCTTCTGCACTCAACTTTCTTTATAGTCCAACTCTCACATCCATACATGACTACTAGAAAAACCATAGCCTTGACTAGATGGACCTTTGCTGGCAAAGTAATGTCTCTGCTTTTTAATATGCTGTCTAGGTTTGTCAGCTTTTCTTCCAAGGAACAAACAACTTTTAATTTCATATCTGCAATCACCATCTGCTGTGATTTTGAAGCCCAAGAAAATAAAGTCTGTCACTGTTTCCACCGTTTCGCCATCTATTTACCGTGAAGTGATGGGACTGGATGCCATTGTCTTCATTTTTTGAAAGTTAAGCTTTAGACCAGCTTTTTCACTCTCCTCTTTCACTTTCATCAAGGAGCTCTTTAGTTCTTCTTTGCTTTCTGCAATAAGGGTGGTATCATCTGCAGATCTGAAGTTATTGATATTTCCCCCAGCAATCTTGATTCCGGCTTGTGCTTCATCCAGTCCAGCATTTCTCATAATGTACTCTGCATATAAGTTAAATAAGCAGGGTGACAATACACAGCCTTGACATACTCCTTTCCCAGTTTGGAACCAGTCTGTTTATTCTGTGCCCGGTTCTAACAGTTGCTTCTTGACCTGCGTACAGATTTCTCAGGAGGCAGGTCAGGTGGTTTGGTATTCCCATCTCTTGAAGAATTTTCCAGTTTGTTGTGATCCACACAGTCAAAGGCTTTGGCATAGTCAATAAGCAGAAGTAAATGTTTTCCTGGAATTCTCTTGCTTTTGCTATGATCCAATGGATGTTGGCAATATGATCTCTGGTTCCTCTGCCTTTTCTAAATCCAGCTTGAACATCTGCAAGTTCTCGGTTCACGTACTCTTAAAGCCTTGCTTTTCTTATTTGTTTTCACTTGGAGAATTTTGAGCATTCCTTTCAGCACTTCCTTGAGATAAGTGCAATCGTAAGGTAGTTTGAATATTCTTTGGCATTGCCTTCCTTTGGGACTAGAATGAAAGCTGACCTTTTCCACTCCTGTGACCACTGCTGAGTTTTCCAAATTTGCTGACATATTGAGTGCAGCACTTTCACAGCATCATCTTTTAGGATTTGAAATAGCTCAGCTGAAATTCCATCACCTCCACTTGCTGTGTTCCTAGTGATAATTCCTAAGGCCCACTTGACTTCACACTCCAGGATGTCTGGCTCTAGGTGAGTGATCACACTATTGTGGTTATCTGGGTCATGAAGATCTTTTTTATATAGTTCATCTGTGTATTCTTGCCACATCTTCTTAATATCTTCTGCTTCTGTTAGGTCCATACCATTTCTGTTCTTTATCATGCCCAACTTTTCTTGAAATGTTCCCTTGGTATCTCTAATTTTCTTGAAGAGCTCTCTAGTCTTTCCCCTTCTATTGTTTTCCTCTATTTCTTTGCATTAATCACTTAAGAAGGCTTTCTTATCTCTCCTTGCTATTCTGTGGAACTCTGCATTCAGATGGATATATCTTTCATTTTCTCCTTTGCCTTTTGCTTCTCTTATTTCTCAGCTATCTGTAAGACCTCCTCAGACAACCATTTTGCCTTTTTGCACTTCTTTTTCTTGGAGATGGTTTTGATCACTACCTCCTGTACAATGTTAATGAACCTCCAACCTTCAGGCACTCTGTCTATCAGATCTAATTCCCTGAATCTATTTGTCGCTTCCACTGTATAAACATAAGTGATTTGATTTAAGTCGTACCTGAATGGTCTAGTGGTTTTCCCTACTTTTTTCAATTTAAGTCTAGATTTTGCAATAAGGAGTTCATGATCTGAGCCAGTCAGCTCCCGGTCTTGTTTTGCTGACTGTATAGAGCTTCTCCATCTTTGGCTGCAAAGAATATAAGTAGAAGCCATAGGAGAAATCTAATTTTACCTGGAGAGAGTTGGTATTGACTATGGCCTGGTTTGGGGGAGTGGGGTTAGGAAATGTGGAGGCATTGAAGGGTTTGAGAAGAAAAGTGTGATAAGATTTGCTGCTTAGAAGTGAGTTGGTGCAGAGTGGGAGGAGAAATTAGAAAAGGCAAAGCTAAAGGCAGGAATTTAAATCAGGATACGCTTACTACTGGAGTAGAAAATGGCAACCCACTCTGGTATTCTTGCCTGGAAAATTCCATGGACAGAGGAGCTTGGCAGGCTGCAATCCATGGAGATAAAAAGACTCAGACAAGACTAAGCACACAGGCACACCTGTGCAAGCCTAGAACTTACTAAATATGAGAAGGGAGGGAATTCCTCCAAGGAAAATAAGAAGTAGGAAAAAGACAAAAATTGGGTAAAGATTCAACCTTTCTCAGCCTGAATTCCTGGAGAGAATGAAGCTCTAATGTCTATGTGTGGCGGTTGTGGGAAGAATTGAAGAAACAGTTCCTCTGTTGTGTAGGTCAAACAAGGAGTCCCTCCCCACCTTTTATTTTTTATTTTTATTTTTTTGGCCTCACTGCGTTTAGTTCCCTGACCAGGGATGGAACCCATGCCTCCTGCAGTGGAAGCACAGAGTCTTAATCGCTGGCCCACCAGAGAATTCCCAGGATTCTCATTGAGAGTTGGGTGGAACATGGGCATTACATAGGTAGAAAATTATTTAGAGGAAAAATACTGAGTTCAGTTTGAATCATATTGAGTTTGAGGTGAGGAGCAAGGAGCAAGTAGTGAGTTATGAAAAGGAAACAGAGAGAGATCAACATAAAGCTGATGCCAAGAGTATAACGGAGGTTGCTTAGAAAAAGAATTGACAGAGGAAGCATCCAGGGCAACCCCTGGGAAGCCTCATTACTTAAGTCTTGCCTAAACGTTTCAGGTTAAAGAGTTGGCTGAGTCAAGAGATTCCCAAAAGGAAGACCTAGAGGAAGACAGAAGTTGGCAGAGAAATAGTCCAGAATGGGTGAGGTATTCGGAAAGCCAAAGTAGTTTCAAGAAGAAAGAGGTGGTTGATACTGGCAACCACACAAAGGTGAGACAGGAAGTGTACTGAAACATAACATGTGGATTTGGAAATATGGTGGTCACGCCATCTAATTCCGGGCAAGCTCCCCATAGTTCTCACGTTGATGTTGCAGTACCATCATCATCACCGTTAATACTGCTAGTAGTCGGTCAGCAGTTTTAGCCGTGGGATGTGAATGTGGGCGTGAACTACCCTAATGATGTTCGAAGTAATTTCTCCAGGTCTCAGAAGGTATGGCTACAGGACAGATTAGGATGGACCTTCCCTGGTTGCTCAGATGGTAAAGCCTCTACCTGCAATGCAGGAGACTCGGGTTCAATCCCTGGGTTAGGAAGATGCCCTGGAGAAGGAAATGGCAACCCACTCCAGTACTCTTGCCTAGAAAATTCCATGGATGGAGGAGCCTGGTGGGCTACAGTCCACGGGGTCACAAAAAGTCAGACACGACAGAGTGACTTCACTTTCACTTAGGACGGACCTTTCACTCCTCAGAGCTTTGGCAATCCATTCTCTGAGCTGGCTTCTAAAAAAATGCCCAGTAGATCCTACATCCAGTAGTGTTTCTGTGTAGTTCACCATGAAAACAAAATCCATCTTTTTTTCCTCCAGTGATGTGAATTTAATTTATTTTCATTTATTAAAGCTACTTTCTGGGACTTGAAAATGCTTTTAAATGTTCATTCCATTTTTGCATTCACAATCCATTTCATTCAACATGGCTTACTGCAGATTGAATTGCTTACTAAATTTGAAAGAGATCAATAAATAGCAGAAAACTCCAGGAGGTCATTTAATTTTTTTTTTTTTTATTAACAGACCCAATAAATCTGGAGCCTATTTTCTTCAAATAAATCAGCTGGAAATAAAAAATTGCTTTTGGGCAATTTATGAGGTTAAATCTAAAAATAAAATTTTACTTTCATTTGCGGCTGGTATTAACATGACAAAGCTTCAACAGAGCTTGCTTAGTACTGAATTTATGTCCTCTATTTGCACAAATATCTTTTTCATAGCTGTATGCCAGTAGGTGAATAGGTTTGAAATGGAACAGAGTGAAACTAAAAATGCAGTCTGTAGAGAGAAATCCCCTGTACTTAAAAGTTTTAGGATACATATTAAAACTCTAATTTTTAGATAAAATTTTTTTTTTCCTGAAAATGACCTGAGTCCCTCTAGAATTTCCTGTGACTCCTTAAGGCAGGAGCAGGGAAAATTTACCCTCCAAGCCTGGTTTTATTTGAGTTCATCTAGACATGGGGTGATATTGCTTTGGCTACCACCAGGAGCATAATTTCCCCTTTGGTGAGCTGCGGGGGTTGAGAACAGTGATTAATTGGCTAATTAGAATTTCAAAGGGCAGTGATAACAGTGCTGAACAGAAGGAAGTGACAGAAGTTCAAGTCCATTAAAACACTTTGCAATGACTGAGCCTTTCCTTACATTTCTCTCTGCTCTACAGTCTTTTCTGCTCACTGGTCTCTAAGCCTAGCCAATACTTGCCCTGGCCACTACCCTTATTTTTCTTTATCCCATTTCCCCAACCTCTCTTTTTATATCTCCCTCACACCTAAAAACTTAAACTGAAAAATACTAATCCTTTCCTCTTTCTTTCCTTTTATTGTCCCTCTTCTTAAATTCAAATAAGTTGAACTCTTGCTTTTTTTTCCCCTTCCCAAACCTATGATCATTCTTATTTGTGTCAGGCACGTAGATTTTGTTTGCCTCCTCTGTATCAGTGACCCACAATATCAAATGGATTCTCAGGCTAAAGAGACACTTAAGCAGTTTAGGAATACTGAATTTGTGCAGATAAATCGATTATTCAGATTTCCACGCCTCCTCATACAATCAATATCACTGTCTTTAATAGCCTAGCAACGTGAAACTATTCCATGAATTTTCATCCTTGCCTACATTAAAACCTGAGAATCGGGCAAGTGAATCAAGTGATTTTCTAGGTAGGAAGCGTGCCCACACAGAGCTGGGTGTGACTTGTTTCAAGTCAGGCTCCTCAGCTGGAAGGGAAAACAGGGCCACACCTTGGGAAGAGACAGCCACCCTCTTGGGAAGACGGACCTCAACCTGGCTCAGCTCACAACGCTGCTAAGATCTTGAACCAACTGTAGCTCATCAGCCTCTGACTTCTTGGAAGATTTGGTTTATCAAGCTAACACCCACAGCATTATGGTTATGGCTATGTGCATGGTAATACATCATCAACCCCACATAGGAATTTGAATGAATATGTGAAATCATTTGTGCTTCCATGACCTAGTAAATTTGATCATTGCAAGCAGAGTTTTCCATTTCAGGTTTTTCCTCCCTATATTCCCATCAATGACATTCATTCTCTCTCTCTCTTCAAATCTGTTTACTGCGCAACTCTTAGAATGGAAACTTTTCTTATGATTAGATTACAGGGCTGGGAACTTCTGCTTTCAGCTTGGTCTCATTTACACTTAACTGATCCTTTGTTCCTTCTTTCCTTATCTTTATAATGAGGATAATAATACTTTGCATGAAAACTGATTCGCAGATGAAAGGTAACTGAATGTTATTAAGTGTTTTCCCCATCATCATCTTCGAATGGTGGAAGCATTCTGGGCATGGCCAAGGCAAGAAGGGGATGATCCTGAGAACTCCCTAAGAACGCTCAAGAATTGAAGATATTTCAGGAGAGGCATCTGTAGCATAGGGATTGAAAGCACAGACTGAGAGAACCGAGTAGGCTGAATTCAAATGCTGGTTTTCCTACTGCCTAGCTGTCTCAGTTTCCCCAAATGGGAAATGAGGGCATAATAGTGACTCCTCTAGGACTGTGTGTGTGAATGTGTCCTCAACTCTGCAACCCCATGGACTGTAGTCCGCCAGGCTCCTCTGTCCATAGACTTTTCCAGGTAAGAATACTGGATTATAAAAGTTATTATGGATAAAGTTCTTGGAACAGTGCTTTCAATCTCAAAATGCTGTGTAAACGAAAATTTAGCACTTCCGATTATGCTGGGAATAAAAGGCCCCTCTTTGTCTGGAAACATGCTCTTCTGGTCCTCATCACTCATGAGCAAGAGTTGAGTTCAAACAGAGGGGTTTCCGCTGATGGGAGGAAAAAGTGACCATATGATGGAGACCATAAGAATCTACCAACTACTGGTCTTTAAACCATTTTACTTATCTACCTCCAGAAAAAAAAAAAAAAAAGTTCATGTAACTCACACAGTTTGAATTTGATATCTAAAATTGCATTATAAAAAAAAATAAATAAATAAAATAAAAGTGCATTATAACTTTAAGTAAGTCTATTTTTGTTATTTCTTGTTATGGTTTAGTCACTAAGTCATGTCCAACTCTTTGCAATCCCATGAACTGTAGGCTGCCAGGCTCCTCTGTCCATGGGATTTCTCAGGCAAGAATATTGGAGTGGTTAGGTAGTCATTTACTTATCCAGGGGATCTTCCTGACCCAGAGATTGAAGGATTGAACCCACTTCTGTATTGCAGACAGATTATTTACCACCAAGCTACTGGGGAAGCCCCATTTTTGCTATTAGGAGATAGAAAATATGAAATGAGATAACATGAGGATTGACTATAATTGCAAAAAATATCTCATGATTTGATTTTTTAAAAATAGTTTTTATCTGCCTTTTAAAATAAAGCATGAGAAATCTAAAAGAAATTACATAAAATGTTGATGTGTGGATTTATATCACCAAAATTTTTGGTAGACTCACACACACAAAAAAACACCTAGTTTGATTAAAAATGATCAACTTCAGGGAATTCCCTGACAGTCCAATGATTAAGACTTCAGCCTTTCATTGCAGGGGACACAGGTTCAATTCCTGGTCAGGAAACTAAAGTCCTGCATGCTGCATACTGTGGCCAAATAAATAAATAAACCAACTTCAATAACTTATCTTGCTCTGGCTGTTTGGAATTGAGATCATCCTTTCCTACATGATCTAAAATGTCACTTTAACAACATGTAGGTTTTACAGAATTGTGTGTTTAAGTTGCCTTGATAAATCATTAAAAGAGGCTTCCTGAAAGCATTATTTCTATTTATATTTTTGTTTAGTTGTCCAAAATGTTTGCATCCCTGGGCAGTGCTCTATAGTAAGACTTGGAACAGGTGATGGGTATGCCTTTCTAAACTGATAAAGATTATATTAAAATCTTTTCCAAACAATAATGAACCAAACTCTCTCTCTCAAGTAAATAATTTTGGGGAAAAAATATATATGGAGGTTGAGGATAATGAAACTGATTCCTTTAAAAAAGCTGGACATGTGTGTTGATGACCCATGGTTTATCCACAGCCTTCTTCTTTCTGCCAGACAGATGAAAAGAAAGGAAATGGATTTTATCTTCCCAAGAGAAGCTGACTGGTGATTAAGAGGATCAAGCAAGAAAACATACATATTATGGTTGCTTGTTGCAAGTTAGTAAGATAGAAAGAACAAACTGGAAGATGATCTCAGTAAGAGGGGCCAGTAGTTATGGGTGGAGAGAAGACCTGTGATTGTTGTAAACATGAGATGTGACTGCAGCCATGAAATTAAAAGACGCTTGCTCCCTGGAAGAAAAGTTATGACCAATCTAGACAGCATATTAAAAAGCAGAGACATGACTTTGCCAACAAAGGTCCATCTAGTCAAGGCTATGGTTTCTCCAGTGGTCATGTATGTGAGAGCTGGACTATAAAGAAAGCTGAGTGCCGAAGAATTGATGCTTTTGAACTGTGGTGTTGGAGAAGACTCTTGAGCGTCCCTTGGACTGCAAGGAGATCCAACCAGCCCATCCTAAAGGAAATCAGTCCTGAATATTCATTGGAAGGGCTGATAGTGAAGCTGAAGTTCCAATACTTTGGCCACCTGCCCATGGGAAAAGACCCTGATTCTGGGAAAGACTGAAGACAGGATGAGAAGGGGACAACAGAAGATGAGATGGTTGGATGGCCTCACCGACTCAATGGACATGAGTTTGAGTAAACTCCAGGAGTTGGTGATGAACAAGGAAGCCTGGCGTGCTGCAGTCTATGAGGTCACAAAGAGTGGGACACAACTGAGCAACTGCACTGACTGACTGACTGACTGATCTACTCTCTCCACCCCTCTGCCAGGCCTCAAAGGCTAGTTATAACTATGTCCCTAATTGCGATATACCAAAGGTTATAGCTAGAGTTACACTTATAAAAGTAACTTTATAAAGACTATCTATTGAGGGTTTATATAAATATAATTGCTTACCATCTGTCCTTTAAAATAAAGGTTGAATTGCTAAATAACTACTCAATAAGGTTGTTCCTGTCTTTCTTGTCTTTCTCCCAAAAAATAACAGATCTTTATAAATATTCAGAAGCTTTGACTACATCAAAGTGACCAATAGAACATTGTAAATGAGCAACAGAAAATATTTGCAGGACAATTGGCATTTCATTTTTAGCGAGATCTGTTTTCTGACAGCAGTAGTTTAGCATTTTTTGCTTTCATTTTATTTAAAAGGAGACCCAATGGAGAAACTGTAGTTTAGAAGAAAAGACAGTATGAAAAGGAACCCATTTTCCCCTCTCATCTCCATACATAATATATGCTTGTGGGAGAGCTCTCTGAGGGAACAAACAGGCAATTGATTGCAGCAACTATTCTCTATTTATCCCAGTGATAAAATGAAAGGCTGGACTCAACATCTGATTTTTTTTTTTTATTAAGGAACTTAAAGAAAAACTGGTTTATTTGATGTTTTATTACGTCCTCAGCAGTTAACAAATTTGTAAGCATCTATTTCATTTTACCATAATACCACTACATGTTGAATTGATTTTTAAAAGTATTTTAATAGTAAATTCAGATGTTTATTTTCAACCCTGAAATTTTCTAATTGTACCATTGCTTTTGCCTGATGTAAAAATAAATGCAACAAACATAATGGGAAACGGGAGATGATTTATGCCTACACATACATTTAATGAGGCTTCCCTGGTGGCTCAAACAGTAAAGACTCCTGCCTGCAATGCAGGAGACCTGAGTTTGATCCCTGAGTCTGGAAGATCCCCAGAGAAGGGAATGGCTACCCACTCCCAGTATTCTTGCCTGAGAAATCCCATGAACAGAGGAGCCGGGCAGTTTACAGTCCATGAGGCTGCGAAGAGTTTGACACAACTGAGAGACTAACACACACGTGTCCATTTTATCTGTCAGCCAGACTGCTAGTGTGCACTTGTATCTACTTTTATCTGTTAAAATGCTTTAGATGGTTGGTCATAGAAACTGCTTTATCTCACATAACTACAGGACTCAACATGGGGTGCCTCAGGGGTTGGACAGTTCCATGGTTCAACTTTGTCATCAAGAAGGTCATTTCTGTGAACCTATTTTCAGGGCAGGAATAGAGACACGGATGTAGGGAACAGACATGTGGACACAGGAGGGAAAATGGGAGGGCGGGATGAATAAGGAGAGAAGGATTGACATATATACACGTCCATGTGTAAGATAGACAGCTGGTGGGAAGCAGCTGCATAGAACAGGGAGCTCCTCTCAGTGCTCTGGGATGACCTAGAGGGGTGTGATAGAGTGGGGAAATGGAAAGGGGGCTCAGGAGGTGGGGGTATATGTATGTGCATAGCTGATACACTTTGCTATACAGCAGAAACTCACACAACATTTATACTCCAATAAAAAAAAAAGATCATTTTTTTCCTGCTTCCTTCTGCGCCTTCTTAGGCTTGTAGGTTTTGAAGCTGGCTTCTTTGGAGTTGCAAGATGATTATCTCTGGTACCAGAGGCTCATCCAGAGCATGACTAGATTTCCAGAGATCAAGAAGACCGACTCCTCTTCCTGTGTCTTCCTTTCTCTTACAAGCCAGGAGTCTTTCTCAGAAGCTTCACATTAGACCTCAAGTGCAATTAGCAACAGCTGAGTCATTCGCCTCTGCCTAAAACAATCACAATCAAGGAGAATAGTATTATGCTGATTGGTGTAAAGGACTCAGATTAGCCTCTAAATTCCATGGGAACAGTGTAAACTCTGCGAGTTTGGGATTACTGAGAAGTCAAGTTTCCTGTGGAAGGTGATCTGAGGTGACAGCTGTTGAGAAATAATAGCAATACTGAACATATATTGCTAAAAGTCTAGATCTATGAAGTGTGAATTGTTAATTCAGAAATAGTCATTGTGGACCTAGGGACTTCAGCCTTTAGAAATGAACAACCTAGAATCTAGGCATCCTGTTGTTTTATTTTCTTAAAACTGTCAGGAAAGATTTTATGTACAAAGTTCTTTGGGGCCTGTCTCCGCCATTGGAATGTAAATTCCTTGAGAGTGCAGACTGTGTTTGTCTTGTTCACAGCTGTGTCTTCAACATCTGAAATGGTGTAACCAGCACATGGTAGACACTCAGGAAGTACGTGTTGAGTAAATGTTGAAAATTGCAAGGAGGAGATTGTAAGCTCTTTCCAGCCACGGTATGGAAGTTGTGATTTAGAAATTACCTATTTTTATATTGCAAACCAAGTATGGAAAGCCTTCTACCTCTTTATACACATGTTTAGTGTGTTCCTCCCCTGAAATGGGAGGATACTACAGTAGTGATTGTAAGTTTCATTAAGATGAATCTGTGACATGATACAGAGAGAAGAGGTTTAATTGGACTACATTCCAGTAGGATGGAGGAACACAGCTATAGAAACGTACCGGTAAGCACCACAGCAACATGAAAAGGCAGAGCAGTTATCCAAACATTGGACCAAGACTGACAGAAACAAAACTAGGAAAAGGCAAGGGCAAGATACATTGACTTTCAAGCTGGTGTGGACCAGTTTGGAAACTGTCAGATGATTCAGTCTTTAAACATACAATGTGTGATGCTCATGTCATGAATAACTGAAGAAGACTGGAGGGAGGTGTCTACTCTAGCAGGGTTTTGGTATGGATTATTTGAATTTATTTTAAATATTTGACAAAATTTTATCAGCCATTTACCCCCTGAAGGTGTTGACATATAATGGTAGTTTTAAGAACAGTGAATATTTTATTTATCTATGTTATTTATACAACATACTAATCACACAAATTCTAAAAGGCAAAAGTTTGAAAGAAATTACCATTCCTTTTTTAAGTTTCTTATGGTCTAGAACAGATACTAAGACACCTACATGAACAAATATAATTCAAAGTAGTATCAGATCAACATCTCAACAGTAGTACAAACAAAATATTATAATAAATTAAACAGAAAGGAGAGAGATATTCTGGCTGTGATGATGAGAGAATGGTCCATGAGAGACATGGCAACGCATCTGATTTGGGGAGGTGGGCAGAAAGGTGCTCCCAGGGAAATTTCAGCCACTGGACTAGATCACAGAACAGTTAGCTCCAGCCTTTTACTACGTCTGTCTTCGGATTGTTCTGGATGTTCCACCAGTCTTTGACCTCAGCTCTGTGCTCTTCAATGACAACATTTTGGAGAATGCCTTATGAGTCTTTAATAATAAATGTATAAATAATAATAAGTGTGCTTATCCAGATTTATTTGTAATACAGAGCAGGTAGAAATAGAGACTATACTAGAAACAGAAATAAGCCAAGAAAGTCTTAATTGGCTAGAATGACTGATGTTATCTGAGAAGAGACAATTTACCAAATAAATATAAAGCACTTCACTTTGATTTAAAAAAGAAATATATTGCCCAAGCATAAGACAGAATTGCCCTGGCTTAACAACAATTCACATGAAAAGAAGTTGAGCAGGATTAATTGATAACCTGTGAAATATTTACCCTAAAGCAAATACAAACTAAATTCATTTAGACTAAAATGTATTCATCTGATAAACATGTTTTAATTAAATATTCTGCACAAAATATTATACAAGGATATGGAACTATAACAATTAATAAATTATTCCTGTCCTTAGGTACATATAGTTTATGACAGAGATAAACAAACACAATTAAACTGTAGTGCTGTAAATGTATAAGTAAATTACAGACCTCAAAAATAACAAAGAATCCCAGTGAACAGATACTGGTCAGATCACAGCAGAGTATTGTGCTAAATTTGTACACATTTTTTTAAAACAGATTTATAATTCACTCATTTAACACAATGACCAGAGAATTTTTGCAGAAACTAATGCCTTTGGTGTTAGTACATTTCTGGTCAATAATGTGTTAAAGTATATAATTCAGTGCTTATATATTTTTTTTTCACAAAGTTGTACAGAACATCACCACAATCATTTTTAGAGCATTTTTATCACCCCTGAAAGAGACCTTGTAACCATTAGCAGTCATTCTGTATTCCCCATGACCACCAACACTTTCCACACAGCCCTCAACAAACACTAATCTACTTTTTCCATCTTTATAGATTTGCTTATTCTGGACATTTTATAAAAATAGCATTATATAATATATGGTCTTCTGTGACTAGATTCTTTCATTTAGAACGATGTTTGGAAGTTCATCCCTTTCATACCACATATCAATATTTAATTCTTTTTATTGATGAGTAATGTCCTCAACATTTATCCATTCACACTTAATTTATCCATTCATCAGTTGATGGACATTTGGGTTGTTTTCAGCTTTTGGTTATTCTGAGTAATGGTCCACGTTCAAATTTTTGTGCCACCATGTTTCATTCCTCTTGGGTATATACCTAGGAAGTGGAAATATTAGACCATGTGGTAACTCTACGTAGGTTCAACATTTCAAGGAACTGTCAAACAGTTTTTTAAATTTGCTGCACCATTTTGCATTCCCATCAGCAATGTATGAGGCTTTTGGTTTTTCCACATCTCATTATTGCTGTCATTCAATTATAGCAATCCTAGTGAATATGAAGTGGTATATTTTGTAGTCTTTATTGGCGTTTCTCTAATGACAGCATTTTATGTGCTCATTGTCGACTTGTATGTCTTCCTTAGAAACAGGTCTGCTTGGATCTTTTGTCCATTTTTAATCTGGTTATTTATCGTATTATTGTTAAGCTTTAAGATTTTTAAAAATATATTCTGAACACTAGTCTCATATCAGATATATGACTTGAAAATATTTTCTTCCATTCTGTGGGTTATCTTTTCACTTTCTTTTATTGGTATTGTTTGCAATACAAAAGTCCTTTGATTTTATAAAATGTAACTTATTCTTTGCCTGTTGTAGTTGTTGCTCTTGCTTTTGGTGTCCTATCTAAGAAACTGTTTCCTAACCCAAGATCATAAAGATTTACTTCTAAAGTTTTCTTCTAGGAGTTTTATAGTTTTGGTTTCACACTGTCTTGATTATTGTAGACTTTGTACCAAGTTTCAGAAGTGGAAATTGTGATTCTTCCAACTTTGTTCTTCTTTTTAAAGATCATTTTGCCTATCCTGAGTCTGTTGCATTTCCATGTTCAGCTTAGTACAAAATATTTTAAGAAAGATATTGATAAGGTAGAGTGGGTCAGAGTACAGTCAAGAAAAACTTCAACAACTTGTGATTTTAAATCTGCAAGATGAAATATAAAAGTGGAGCATGAAAGATGACTTCATAGACTTAAAAGGTTGTTGTAATATGGAAAATTATTCCAGCGAATTTTCTGTCATTTTCTGATGAAAATGATGTGAGGGGAACCTCAGTTCAATATAGGAATAAACTTTATAACAACTAACCTTATTCATAAATAGATTTCACATGTTGATCCACCCATCCCTGAAAAAATTCAAGCCAAGGCCAGATCAGTAATGTTGTATCCATCAGTAATGTTGTAGAAGAAATTTCAGCCTTGGTTAGATAAAATAACTTTGAGATATGTAGATATGAATAGCAGTGAGACACCAGACATCGTCATTAGGCATTATCTCAATGAATCCTCCAATCACATGAAATGGGTACTACTATTATTTCTTTTGCTGGATGAAGAAAGAGGCTTAGGCAGGTCTGATGAATTGTCTAGCAGCACAGATTTAAAAGTGACAAAGTATAGGGAGCTAACTGGTGGTCTAGTGGTTAGGATTCAGAGCTTTCACTGCTGTGGCTTGGGATTCAATCCCTGGTTGGGAAACTGAGATCAAGCAAACCACATGGTCTAGCCAAAAAATTAGTAAAAATTTTAAAAATGAATCAGGGATTTTAAAAAAAGTGACAAATGTTCACTCAAATTCAGTTTTGCTTGACACTGAAGTCCATGCTCTTAACCTGTATGATCAGGATATAAGTTGTGATGGCAGATACAGAAAGAAAGTTAAATATGAGAGGTCATGTGAAGGAAGATGAATAGAAGATACTGAACGTGTATGTAGCCAAGGATGGGTTTGAGTTTTTAGGCTTTAATAATGGTAGGATTATTATAATTAGGAATAATTATATTCCTAATTATTAACAGGAAAGGAGAAACTAATAGGAAAAGCAGGTTTCGGTGGATGTAAACAGCAAGCTCATCCATTCAATGGCATGTAAGTGTCCACATTCAGATTTTGGTTCAAGCCTACTGAGCCAAGAGGTGGTGGTTTGACCACTCTTCTAGATGAGGCAAGGATCACTGACTCTGAGGCTTTGAGCCTGGAGTTTGAGAGAATGGAAGTGAAAGTAACAGAGAGGGGACCGGAGAGGAGATACTAATTTGAGATTCTTCACTTGGTGGTGTTGGATATGTTACACGTGAGCGTAAAATTATACTTTATAAAGTAGAGCATCCAACTGTGCAGAAGACAATTAAAAATGTTGGATTGAACCTTAGATCAGAAGATGGGATTCCCTTTCAAGAGATAGCTAAAGACAAGAAAATATTACTTCTCTGAGGCAAAGACTGTAGACAAGGAACATTTGAGAACTTAGCATTTAGCTTTTCCTCCTTCAGAAGCTACACTGTACATCACCCAGAGCTTGTGGGCCGGTATGCCTCAAATTCCCTGAAGTAAGTGCCCCTTGGAAAACTAGCATTTAGTTAGTGTCTCCTTATTCAGGACTCTGAGCATAGCATGAAGCTGAACTTTTATGGAGAGTGTATGATTTGGTATTTATAACAAAGATCCGAGGCAGGTGGTATTCTCTCCAGTTTGTAGATGAGGAAACTGAGACACAGAGAGGTTAAATAATTAGCCACAGGCAGGAACAGAGCAACGATTGAAACCCAGTCTGTCTGATCCTGAAGTCCAGCCTCTTCTAGGTTCTGTGAAGCCTCATAGAGCAGAGTCAACCTGCTGTTCCCTCTGATCTGCCAGGAGCTTTCATGCAGGCGGGAGCCCCTACCCACCCCTCTCCCACCTCTGATCCTTTTCATTTTTTCCTTTGATTCTTCTATCCATCCAAATATCCACCTGTGTGTACTAAGTCACTTCAGTCGTATCCAACTCTTTGTGACCCCATGGACTGTAGCCGTGGGGTACAGCCAGGCTGCTCTGTCCATGGATTCTCCAAGCAAGAATGTTGGAGTGGGTAACCATTCCCTTCTCCAGGGGATCTTCCTGACCCACAGATGGAACCCGGGTCTCTTGCATTGTAGACAGATTCTTTACCATCTGAACCACCAAGGAAGCCAACTTACATCTTTTAAAAATATGTATTATGTGTGTATACTGTATATCAGCCATTGATCATACAAGGAGGAACAAGAAAGAATCGCTTCTTACCCTCATGGTGCTTACAGACAAGAGAGAGAGAATGACAGTAAGCAACTAATTACACGTTGATTGAAATTATCCAAATTTCCCTTCATTTATCAGAGTCACACAAAAAGAGAAAAGAATTGTTTAGTCATGTTTGCTGGAAAATGAGAATAATTTAAGGTAATGAAAAGGTCCTAAATTTAGTTTTAAAGCAAAACCAGATTCAATAAGAATTACTTATTTCTACTGAAACATACATTCTGCATTGTAGTCCCGTTGAAACATCTTTAACAAAAAACTAGCAAACTTAGCAGAAATTTTAGTTGATTCAAATGGTTTGTAAGTTTGAATTTAGTTGTATGTCCGTGTGCATATTGATATTGAATATCCGTATTTGATTTCTGCCAGTGAAGTTTCTGCAAGGCATCAAGTGTCTGTCATGACCCTTGACCTCTCCCTGGGAATGTCTGTGCTTCGCTGAGCTGACTTGAGGCAGGCAGGTAAGGACAAGAAGAAACTGGAGCTGGAGCCAGAGCTAAAGCTAAGTTAAAAAACCTTATGTGTGTATGTATGCTCAGTAGTGTCTGACTCTTTATGGCCCCATGGACTGTAGCCTGCCAGGCTCCTCTGCCCATAGAATTTTCCAGCAAGAATACTGGAGTGGGCTACCATTTCCGACTCCAAGGAATCTTCCCAACCCAGGATCAAACACACGTCTCTTGTGTCTCCTGAATTGGCAGGCAGATTCTTTACCTCTAGTACCACCTGGGAAGCACCCCCCACCCAAAAAAAAAAAAAAAAAACAACTTACACAGCCTGAAAATCCTGATTCTCAGCTATTTAAAAAATGTATGAACTATACTCATTCTTGATGGGTCCATGGGTTATTTTTTGCCCAAGATATAGTAGAAAAGCGTATATTACAAAGCAGAGACATTACTTTGCCCACAAAGGTCTGTCTAGTCAAAGCTATGGTTTTTCCAGTAGTCATGTATGGATGTGAGAGTTAGACCATAAAGAAGGCTGAGCCCTGAAGAACTGGTGCTTTAAAACTGTGCTGAAGACTCTCGAGAGTCCCTTGGACTCCAAGGAAATCAAACCAGTCCATCCTAAAGGAAGTCAATCCTGAATATTCACTGGAAGGACTGATGCTGAAGCTGAAGCTCCAATCCTTTGACCACCTGATGCAAAGAGCCAACTCATTGGAAAAGACCCTGGTGCCAGTAAAGACTGAGGGCAAGAGGAGGAGATAACAGAGGACCAGATGTTTGGATGGCATCACCAACACAATGGACATGAGTTTGAGCAAGCTCCGTGAAATAGTGGTGGACAGGGAGGCCTGGCATGCTGCAGTCCATGGGGTCGCAAAGAGTTGGACACAACTGAGCAACTGAACAACAATAGTAGAAAAGAATTCTTTTTGGAGAATCCTGTAACCATCTCCTGGCAATGCATGGACTCTTTGTCTCCCTCAATCAGCACCTCTACTGTAAAATTTAAACTCAGATTTTTAATGAAAACAATGGTCCATACCTTGGGGCCACTTGTGTCATAACGATGTGTCCATTTTAATCACATAACTTAAACTCAGTTCTGCACAGAACAAAAATTCTAAAGGCAACTGGTAGGTGGTAGGGGAAAGGGGAGGGGTTGTAAGGATATGAACAGACCCTGATTGCTGACCTTATATAATCATATGCTTAATCTGGTCAGATGCAATCAAGTCATTGAAAGAAAAGACAAAATCAGAAAAATAAAATCTCTCTAATCAAAAAGACATTTTTTTCTTACTATAACCTCTTTTGTCCTTTCTGACCTACTCAATTACAGAGAGATAACTAATACTATTGTTTCCTTGGAATGATTACTTGCCACAGAACATGTTAAACTGATTGGAAGCTGTATAATTTTAAAAAGAGGTATTTGTGCTTGATATTAGATGTCTAAGTTGTACACTAATTCAGCAGTTTCTAGGCTGTAATAACATGTCCAGAGGCCTTAGGGTTGACTCTTATATTATGATGACTCAAACCCACAACTCCTAATTTTGACCCATGTTATTAAAGGGACCAGTACAAACATGTTTCTAGCAATTACAGTCAGTAAATAATAGTAGATGGAAATAGTAGGAGAAATCTCATGAGTTAAGGCCTTGACTCTCAGAAGAGCTCTTCCTCATTCCAAAATGGCCTTGAATTTTCTCCCTTGGCTAGTTACATCGTATTTTCAGACCCTTCAAGCTTATAGGTGGAGAAAGTTAGTCAAGCTTTGAAATGTCTTTACAATTAATGAAAACATAAATGAAATTTTGCAGAGGCACAGTAGGCTTATTTTTTTTCTCCTTATATTTTAAAATTGCTTCCTTCTGTACAAAGATTCTGAAAGAGCTCATTCACTCATTATGAATCTCAGGACTCAGAAAGTAATAAGCTAATACAGGGACTGTTAAGAATTTCATAGCACCTTGGCCTTCACTCTTCCATAGTAAGAGTGTGGGAAGAAGACGGTGGGGTGGGATGTGGGAAATTATCCCAGGATATTTCAAAGGTCACAAAACAGGAAGGTACAAGACTGAATTAAGATGCTAGAATCACATAGTTTATGCAATTGATTGAAGACTTCCCTGGTGGCTCAGATGGTAAAGAATCTGCCTGCAATGCAGGAGACCTGGGTTCGATCCCTGGGTTGGGAAGATCCCTTGGAGAAGGGGATGGCAACCCACTCCAATATTCTTGCCTGGAGAATTCCATGGACAGAGGAGCCTAGCTGGTTATAGTCATGAACAATCAGACTTGACTGAGCAACTTTCACTTCACTTCTCAGAGAGGAAAGCAAGGGGAAAGAGACAGGGCAAGTTCATGAGGAGGAGGTGCAAGCAAGTGGCAGCACCCCTACCTGAATCCCAGATTATGAAGGTCCATGGATCCTGTCTCTTTCTTCACACTGATGAGCTGGTTATGGCATCAGAATCAACATTTGAGCAAGGGAGCCTGTAGAGGGAAGGCCCCCTGGACCAATGACACAGAACTGGAGAGACCCAGGGACAAGGACCCCTGACCACACTCTGTAGCTTACCAGTTATCATGTTGAACAGCCATAAATGTTATCTGCATCTTTTGAGCACAGATCTTGTAGGGCCAGAATAGGACTATATTGAGGGTTGCTGATGAGTGGTGATGTAGCTGTCAGCCTAGAGATAGTATGATCAAGACTTATGACTTGATATTCCCATCCCTTTCTATCTATAGGTGACCTTCTTTGTTGTATCACATAATCCTTTATTCTGTTTCTCTTCAGTATATCTTAGCTTATTCTAAATTCCCTTCTACAGTATACATAATACATGCTATGAATTTTGCCTCTATGGCGTAAGGAACTCTCTTACTTACTATCTTTGCCTAAGGTTTCTTGTGGATTTCATCCTTTCATTTGTTTTCCTGTCCTCAAGAGCAGAATTGAATAGTCCAAATAACAAAGCAAACACATTATAACTGGTGTCCGTGTTGATGGCAACTTTTATTCCCAGGTTCAGCAGGAGGCAGAGAATTGAAAAGCCACCATCAAAAATGTGTCATTTTTATAGCTGGGGCTTCCCAGGTGGTGCCAGTGGCAAAGAACCTGCCTGCCAGTGCAAGAGTAGTAGAGACTTGGCTTCAGTTCCTGGGTTGGGAAGATCCCCGGGAGGAGGGCACAGCAACCCACTCTAGTATTCTTGCCTGGAGAATCTCATGGACAGAGGAGCCTGGAGGGGCTACAGTCCACGAGGTCGCAAAGAGTTGGACACAACTGAAGCAACTTAGCAGGCACACACGCACACTTACCACCACTGTATACATTTCTCTCTTACTGACTCAACTTCTGCATCAAGTTAGTTGGGAAAAAAATCAATGTGGATCAGCTCAAAAATAACTCCAAAAAATTACTGTGGGAATTGTCGTTCACTAACCAAATCAGCAGGCAGACTCTAGGAAGCTGGGCAGGGTCAAGGTTGAATGGAAGCAGAGACACAAACCATGGCCCTCCAAAATACCAAGTACTTTACTGGCCTGTGAGTTTATTGAGCCAGATGGTTGTCTCAACGAGGGATATTAGAATTATTTAACTTCCATCACTGCATCCTACTTTGAGGGGCTTCACAATTTATATATGGTAAGACTTTTTTGCTCATTGATTCCAAGCATATTTATTTGACTGAGAGAGATATATCCTTGGTCTAAGGTGAAGATTGTTCTTCTGTAGGACTCAGATGGCTAAATAATTTGAGGCTGTTGGCATTTCCTGAAGGAAATAATAATATGACATCATGTGGTCCTTCTGACCCATTCTCACCATGACCTGGCCTTGGGATATTCCCTAGAGGAAGTGCTACTTTAGCATTGAGCCGCCCACATGGTCTCCCATGACCCAGGGCGTGGATCTGAAAGAAGTCTGACCGGCTGGACCACTGTGGAAAAGAAGGTGGTTTAGCCTCTTCTTCTGTTCCAAATTCTGAACTTCCTTCCATTGTCAGCGCTCAGGGGCATGTATCAGACAACTTGAATGTTTCTCCAAGTCCTGCTGCGACTTGCTAATCCATCTCAAGCAAGTCCTTCTGCCGCCGTCTTTGTCCTCCGTTTTACTTCTTTCATCTGTAGAAGTGGGACCTTGCTAACCAATCTCTCAGCAATAAAGTAGAGATCAGCTCAAAAACGGCTAATAAAATCAACTTTAGGAAATACTGTCATTCTGTAATAGTGCTTTTCTATTCTCTTTTCTCCTTCATTCTTTCTTCTGTCTCCCCTAGAAGGGGATGCCTAGACAACCAGCAGACCTCAAGTGACCTCTTGGGCACAGCCCACGTGGGAGGAGATGGATATCAGGGCATAACCAGCCCTAAGGCTGGCTCAGCGTAACCTGCATCAGTTCAGCCTCTTAGGATGTTGACATGTGACTATGAGAGAGTAGGCTTATCCCTTGGGTCATTCTTTCCCATAGAAAAATACAGAGTTAAATCAGAGAAATATTATCCAAAGATTCTAAACTAAATAATTCCTGCTTCTGAGATGAGGTGCATTTTGGTGACTTGCTTTATTTTTCTCACCTGCACCAGCATCTCACTGAGAGAAGCATACATGTTTGCTCATAACTTGGGACTGGAGAAGGCAATGGCAACCCACTCCAGTACTCTTGCCTGGAAAATCCAATGGACGGAAGAGCCTGGTGGGCTGCAGTCCGTGGGGTCGCTAAGAGTCGGACAGGACTGAGCGACTTCACTTTTCACTTTCATGCATTGGAGAAGGAAATGGCAACCCACTCCAGTATTCTTGCCTGGAGAATCCCAGGGACGAGGAGCCCAGTGGGCTGCTATCTCTGGGGTCGCACAGAGTTGGACACGACTGAAGCGACTTAGCAGCAGCAGCAGCAGCATAACTTGGGACAAACAGTCTCCTAACAAAGCGTCAATTACCAGGCCCAAGATCTACACAGCAGTGTTAGTTGTGTGGGTTAAGTGGAGGGTAAATTCAAATCCTCACTGTTTTCATGGAATAATCACTAATGAATATAATCATGTTCCAACATAATTTGCTTCATTTGCAAGTTGGCAGGAATGAAAAAAAGGCAGCTTTCTTTAGAAATGATTAGACCATGGTTATTAGGGTGAGGTCATTGTTTTACAATTAAGTCATTTTTTTCCCTTACAGTTATAATAATAGTGATGGATCCCAGAATCTTGTAGCTGGCTCTTTGGCAAAAGGAGGAGATCAGATTTTCAGAGATTGGGCTGCCTTCCCTGAGTTGAAGGAATAGTTTCCCACACTCGAGGTTGCTGGTGGGTAATGGCCCCCTCATACCACAGGCATTACTCTCTGTGTCAGGCCTCTGCTGCCAAGCCGGCTCGCAGCACTCTCCAACTTGCAGCTGAAGCCTTTACAAGGCAAGCAAGAGAAAGATTTTTTTAATTTAAGCCCCAAATTGCATTTACTGTCACCTGATCTGTCCTACCCTAGCAGGGGGGCGAGATGGTCTTCAAAGGAAGAGAGAAAGCATGGCCAGCGATTTTGTGCTCCCCATGAAAGGAAAATATCTTCCCCTTGGGGTCAGGAAAAGTTATCAGCTTCAGACCTCTAGGCATGGGATTTAAAATCCCATAGCATTATTTTTGCCTGCATAGTCATCTTTTTTTTTTAAGTTATGTTTTTATCTCTTTTCCTCTCTCACAAACAAAACATTGCATGATGTTCACAGACCTATTTTTGGCAAACTCTAAAAAATCTGTAAAATATTTAAAGTCATCGTAGGGAAAAAAAAATTATCTGCTAGAACTAAAGCCATCAGATTCTGGGTAATCACTGAGTTCTGTTGCGCCATTAAAGATTGTTTTCCTCTCTTCTTGGGCTTAAGATGAAGAAACAAATGGAAGAGTCCTGAAACGGGAGATGAGAGTTGTGTTCTCTCAGTATCTTTTCTGTGCATAATTTTTCTTCCATAGTGGTAGTCATGCAATAGTATATCCTGCTTTTTTTAATTAACTTTTTTTTTTAACCTGAAGACTGGTCTTTGGCCTGATTTTAAGGGACCATTTTCCTTTGGTAAGTAACAAGCTAAAATAAAGTCATTGTGATTCAGAGAGACCAGCAAGGATGGGAAAATATGTGAATGACTTCTCCATTCCAGTGGGAACCTGGATGGAAACCCTCCTTTTGGAAGCCAAGAAGGCAAAGTTCCATTATTTTCTTGGCAAGACACTTTATGAGATTCTGAGTGTCTTTGGACCCTTCATTTTGGTAACTTGGAATGAGCCTGAGAACACTTTCATGCCCCAGTGATTTCAGAATCTCTCTCCTAACAACAAAGACTCCAATTTCTAGCATTCAATCTAATTTCTCAAGGCCAGGGAGAGTGTGTGTTTTCATCCATCCCAAGTCCTCTTTCACTTGCCCCTCAAACACCAATGTTTATTGTAAATTTCACAGAAAGAGGGTTTATCACTCACAAGGCAATTTATAGGTTCAGGAATGACCTCAATATCCAGTTAGTATTTCTCTGAAAAAGGGCAGTTGCCACTACCACACACACACACACAAAAAGCATGTTATATTTTATTCTGCACTTTTTTCTTTAGTGGACTATAATGTGGGTGCCTTAGGAACACATATGCTATTGGTTCATCTACAGCTAGACAACATGTCAATCTATGCCAAAACCAATACAGAATTGTAAAGTAAAAATTAAAAATAAATAAATAAATTTAAAAAAAAAACTAAAAAAAAAAAAAAAACAAATTTTTAAAGATATATATGCGTATTTTCTGTATAAACTAGTCTAACCCCAGAAAGAGAAATAGTTTCTTCCTTGGGGACCATGAGTGGTGACTATATGCTGTCTAAAGCTGTGTTCTCTTTCTTGTTGGCCCTGTATATGTGCTGTTTTTACCCCTGTTGATGGTATAAATCCCATATGTTAAATACCTATGAAAACAGGGCATTTCGGTTGGCACACCAGATGAGAGAGTTGGATGTAATTAGGAAACTTCAAATCCTGCTTTAAAGCAGTCATGAAACCCATTGTTGAAATTATCCATGTGCCGGTTACTGGGGAGGCTGTGGAAGTGGATGATGAGAAGTGACCTAGGGAAGCCTACTTGTTGGTCAAGTGGGAGGCCAGAGGACTAACTTGGTGGAGATTTGGAGTCCCTCCTATGGCCACCCCCCCAAGTCTAGCCTCAGGAACATGGCTTCTCCATAACTCTACTCTCACCTGCTGGGCCAAGACCATTCTTTGAATTTTCCAAAACACTCTGAGAGAGTCTGGGCTGGACCGTTTAAAGAGGGTCCTACTGCAAAAGAAATAAAATAATACACAGCTGTATAAAATGCCCTGAGTTTGAAGTTGCTCTTGGGCCTCCCTTGCCAGCTCTAGGCTTGCCTACATGGGGCAAGAACACTGACCCTCCTACCCTGCAGGGACGTGTGCTCAGACTCCTGGAAGCCCAGACCTAATCTCCTATGGCATTCCAGGTTCCTGTCCTTGAGCCCATGTTTTCCCTGCACATCTGACACTAGAAAATGTCTCCCCTCCTTGAAGGAGAGCCCAGCTCCCTTCACAGGGCAGGGCCTTCCCATGGCCTCAACAAGGTGTTAGAATACCACAGCCCAATATCACTGAGGGAACACAGTGGCAGGAAGTGATAATACACTCCAGGAGGGAGCCAGTCAACTCTGAATATTTATTAGAAGGACTGATGCTGAAGCTGAAGCTCCAATACTTTGGCCACCTCATGCGAAGAGCTGACTCACTGGAAAAGACCCTGATGCTGGGAAAAATTGAAGGCAGGAGAAGGGAACGATAGAGGATGAGATGGTTGGATGGCATCACCGACTCAATGGACATGAGTTTGAGCAGGCTCCAGGAGATAGTGAAGGACAGGGAAGCCTGGCTTGCTTCAGTCCATGGGGTCGCAGGGTCGGACACGACTGAGCAACTGAACTGGACTGAACTGAGAGGGGGCCAGTGTTCCTGGAGCTAAGGAGCTCATGGCAGCTCGGCTTGGAGGAGGCAGGCTGTGGAAAGGAAACAAGGAGGACAAGAAGAGGCCTCCAGTTTCTGTAACAAGGAGGACTCCTGCTGCGTTCAGACAGCCATTTGGAGAAGAAGCCGCTGCTGTTTTGTGGCTGTCGCTTCTGGGGTTGTGTTCCTGGTGGCTGCTGTCTCAGGCAGCCATCACAGCTGTGTGTCTGCAGGGTTCCTCAGAGCACAGGCCCTGCAGGAGATCTGAGGAAGGTCGCCCTGCTTGACACAGGGAAGGATGGATTCTTGCTTTGCCTGGCTGTAAGGAAAAAAGAATTTCAGTTGAGCTGCTCACAGGTTCTGAGGACTGTGTATGTGTGTGTGATTATAAGCTGAATCTCAGCATTCCTTCTTCAAGCCCACATTCCATTACTCCGTGTTCAACTCGGTTGGCTTCCAGGAGCCCTCCCAAGAGAAACAGCTGCTTGATGCCTTAAAGAGGAAATGTGAAAAGCACTTGAGGGCTAGAACTTTAGAATCTACAGGGTTGATCACTTCCTCTCGGCTTATAAAAACAAACACCATTAACTCCTCTCTTTCTCAATACAAACACAATTCCCAAATGGTTGCTTTTCTCCCAAACTCTTATAAAGCTAAGGTGATACCAGGTTGCCTGTGAGTTGTGCATGCTGCTAATAAAATCAGTTCTTGATATTTTGGCATGAGTACCATTGATCATCATGCTACAGTTGAAAAAAGATGCAGAGATGAAGACCAGATGATATCTGCTTGAGACTAGAAAGTTTCCTGTCTCCCCTCTAACAAGCAACAACTGATTTGGAAATATTAATTGTTCACTTTGGGTAGTTAATTGCTCCCTAGTATTAACAGTATTGTAGTTTGTCTCCATTTGGGGTTCTTTTATAAGGCAAGTTACAGAGCCAGGAATATAGTTCAGAATACCTGAAGGATTTTTTTCTCAGAAGATATGTTGGTAATAGAGGGATAGAGTGTTTGATTTGGTTTTCAAGTTTGAGAAAATAGAAGAATTATGCTGTGAAGCATCTTCTTGTCCCTAATACACACACACACACACATGCACGCACACACTCATACCTTAGTGTGGCTTTTTTCTCCCCTTTTTCCTCCCTCTCTCCTTTTCTTTCCTTCTTACACTACTCGTATCCTTAAGGGTTGAGAAGACAGTAGACTCAGAAATAAAATCTCAGAGGAGTGTATAGATATGGATTAGAAGTCTTTTCATTTTGATTTTTCTCACCATCATTCAGTTCATTCATTTGCCTCTGAATGTTCTTCTTTTGTAAACGGCTATTTTCATTAGAATTGTTTTCTTTCCCTGAATTTCTGCCTCAACATTTTCATGTAGTGGGAAAATGTGTATCTGTGTGCATGAGTGCTTTAAAACCAAGAGTAAATTTTTCTGAATGATGAAAATTATGTGTAATGACATCAATACCATTCAATTGGGTTATTTTGCACATTTTTCAACAAAGGAATTCATCCCAGGACTGGTTTATTCTTACTATAACTAGCTTCTCATCACTAGCTTTAAATGCCAAATGGAAAATGATTTTCAATTCCCCTAAATATTTGCAGATCTGGTAGACATAAAATAATAAAGGGACTATACTGTAGTGAAAAAAAATTTTAAGGAGAGATGACTTTATATCAACCGTGGTTGGGTTTGTAGTACATCTCATATGACTTGTCAACAAACAGGTAAAAGATTCTTAACCCACAGAACATTATGAATACTTTTCTAATGAAAAAATAAATTGGTTAAAAGCAATGATTTTGTAAATTTAGCTAAAAGTTTCTGTTGCTTCTAGTTTACTAATATCCAAAGATTATCACACACTTTTTCTTACCCATTCACTCATTCACCAAATATTTTTTGAGTCCTTACTCTCTGTTATGTATTTATACTATTTGAAATACAGATGGCCCCTGTTCTTGAGGAGTTTACAGTCTAGTGGGGGAGACAAATAAACAGTTCTGCTGAAATACAAGTACTGCTGAGCATAAAGGAAGAAGGCCAAGGGCAATGCAGTGGAGAATTCTGTCCCTGGAGACAGGATGTTGATTTTAGTCAACTTGTCATGGTCCAAAGTCCAGCTTCGTGGGCTCAGAAACCTCAGCATAGATTGTCTCTCACAAGAGGACTCACTTTGACCAGGTAATTAGAATAATGGCTACTAAAATAGAATATAAATTTATTAAATTTTTTTCTGAGAAATAGAGCTGCCTGAGGGACTACACCCTTAAATCCGATGGCCAGCCTATCAAAGGCAGCCACAGCAGGAGCTAAGTTATAATCACAAGGTTTCTTGGTAAATAGGAAATTGAAGAAATTTGTGTCTGATGAAAGATTATAAGAAATTATAATGACAGCAGGCTATAATTATGATAGCCCAGTGAATTCACTTCCTAAAGTGGATCAACCTTCTGTGAGGACCAGTCAGAACTTTGGACAAGAGCACCCACTGCAGTGAGCAGTGGGCACCCACAGAGGCATGGCCAGAGCTAGCCCCTTCTAGACCTCATCCCTACTCGCCTTGCAGTTGTTGACTGCAAGGGGGGGTCTAAAACCTGATTTGGGGGTGCCTAATGAACAAAGCTAGTGGAGGTGATGGAATTCCGGTAGAGCTGTTTCAAATCCTGAAAGATGATGCTGTGAAAGTGCTGCACTCGATATGTCAGCAAATTTGGAAAACTCAGCAGTGGCCACAGGACTGGAAAAGGTCAGTTTTCATTCCAATCCCAAAGAAAGGCAATGCCAAAGAATGCTCAAACCACCGCACAATTGCACTCATCTCACATGCTAGTAAAGTAATGCTCAAAATTCTCCAAGCCAGGCTTCAGCAATACGGGAACCGTGAACTTCCTGATGTTCAAGCTGGTTTTAGAAAAGGCAGAGGAACCAGAGATCAAATTGCCAACATCCGCTGGATCATGGAAAAAGCAAGAGAGTTCCAGAAAAACATCTGTTTCTGCTTTATTGACTATGCCAAAGCCTTTGACTGTGTGGATCACAAGAAACTGTGGAAAATTCTGAAAGAGATGGGAATACCAGACCACCTAACCTGCCTCTTGAGAAATCTGTATGCAGGTCAGGAAGCAACAGTTAGAACTGGACATGGAACAACAGACTGGTTCCAAATAGGAAAAGGAGTACGTCAAGGCTGTATATTGTCACCCTGCTTATTTAACTTCTATGCAGAGTACATCATGAGAAACGCTGGGCTGAAAGAAGCACAAGCTGGAATCAAGATTGCCGAGAGAAATATTAATCACCTCAGATATGCAGATGCCACCACCCTTATGGCAGAAAGTGAAGAGGAACTAAAAAGCCTCTTGATGAAAGTGAAAGTGGAGAGTGAAAAAGTTGGCCTAAAGCTCAACATTCAGAAAACTAAGATCATGGCATCCGGTCCCATCACTTCATGGGAAATAGATGGGGAAACAGTGGACACAGTGTCAGACTTTATTTGGGGGGGCTCCAAAATCACTGCAGATGGTGACTGCAGCCATGAAATTAAAAGACTCTTACTCCTTGGAAGAAAAGTTATGACCAACCTAGATAGTATATTCAAAAGCAGAGACATTACTTTGCCGACTAAGGTCCATCTAGTCAAGGCTATGGTTTTTCCTGTGGTCATGTATGGATGTGAGAGTTGGACTGTGAAGAAGGCTGAGTGCCGAAGAATTGATGCTTTTGAACTGTGGTGTTGGAGAAGACTCTTGAGAGTCCCTTGGACTGCAAGGAGATCCAACCAGTCCATTCTGAAGGAGATCAACCCTGGGATTTCTTTGGAAGGAATGATGCTAAAGCTGAAGCTCCAGGACTTTGGCCACCTGATACGAAGAGTTGACTCATTGGAAAAGACCCTGATGCTGGGAGTGATTGGGAGCAGAAGGAGAAGGGGACGACCGAGGATGAGATGGCTGGATGGCATCACTGACTCGATGGACATGAGTCTGAGTGAACTCCGGGAGTTGGTGATGGACAGGGAGGCCTAGCGTGCTGCGATTCATGGGGTCCCAAACAGTCGGACACGACTGAGCAACTGAACTGAACTGAACTGAAAGCTTATACAAGTTTGTGGGACCTCTTAAAGAAACAGCATCCCTTTGAAATTAAAAAGTAAGAATGTGAAGGATTATTTGGAAGATTCCCATCCAAGATTCTCATTCACTTGGAAAATCCACCTCTGCAAACCAGTTGTTATAGTATGGAAATGCTTCTATATAGTTGCTAAAGGGATGCTGTCCCAACTCCTGTCTCCCTGGTCATCCTGGCTCCTATCTCCCTGGGAAAACCCAGACCTTGCCACATTCCAGCAATGAAAGTATGAAAGCTGAAACTATAACATCTGTTCTGATCATTGTGGTGGTTTGTCGCTCACTCATATCCAACTCTTGAGACCCCACAGACTGTAGCCCACCAGACTCCTCTGTCCATGGAATTTTCCAGGCAAGAATACTAGAGTAGGTTGCCATTTCCTTCTCCAGTGGATTTCCTGACCCAGGGATCGAGCTTGGGTCTCCTGCATTGCAGGCGGTCTGCTGCATTGCAAAAGAATCATAGTGGTTGGCAAATATTTTTAACAAGTCTCTGTGTTTAAGGCACTTTGTATATATTTCTTACATGTCGTATATTAATTTGCCATTTGGCTCTCAGTGTTAGCCCCATACTTGAAATTCTTGACAGAAACCTCAAGGTAACCTCTAAATAGTGACAATTAGCAGAAATAATTAAAATCCCTTTTACAATGCTCTCTCTCTGTATTTCCTAACAGAGCTGAGTGGAAGCTTTCATTGCCCAAGAAATACCACGTTCTGGGGCATTTCCAAAAAGAAACCCTAAGAAAAAAGCCCAGTGAGGGAAGTAGTGAGCAATGGTCACAGCACACATTCCCAAAAGATTGGGGAAGAAGACAATAAGGAATTTTCTTGTTTGTTTTTTATCTTATTTTGGTTTATTTTTTAATCAAGAGCCAGTACAAACCTTTCCCCAGGGGAGAATTGAATTATTATTAAAAGAAGAAAGAATAAATATTCAGAGAACAACACACAGCAAATCCGTTCTCAAAACTTGGAGCTCTTTTGGGGTATAACATTGAGAATTCAAAATCTACTCCCTCCTCATTCAGGCACTTTGTGTGTGGGGGTGGGGAGAATGTGCCGATATTTTTTAAATAAAAGAAACAATTGCTATTTTGACTTTGTAACTTGGTTTTCCACAAATCCGTCACCAACTTGGTGTAATGTACCCCTTAGAACACTTGCAACATTTTCAACTGCATCAAGTTAAAAAGAATAGTTTATTAAAGCAGTCACATTCCCCTACAGTTCTCAGAGGGAGATTCATTCGTCTCTAAAGCACCTCCATGTAATTTGTAGCTGTGTGTTTCCTAAGGGGAAGATATTCAAAGGATACGGTGCGAAAATATGCTTCTTATTTAAGCTGTGAAGTGTTGATAGAACTATCGTCTTGGGCACGTGAAAAGCAAACAAACATTGTCTTTTCCTACCCTCTGTCCTTTTAAACTAATCTGTACAAAGTCCACAATTAGGATCTGATATTTTACACACTGAGAAAACATAGTGTGTGGTTAATACAAAATTTAAGAATTTACCTAGCACCCAGCTTGGCTCACAGTGAATGTTTGATGAATGATGGAGTGAATGAATGAATGAGCAGGTCAGGAAGACAGCTTTGAGAAAGCTCACAAACTGAAAAACTAAATTTGCATTCAGGTTCTAGAGGAATGGATGGGCAGCTTTGCTGAATGCATAACTGGTGGCATAATTTCTATGAGGAGAGGAGCCACTGTTCGTAATGAATGCTAAGTGCAAAGACAATGGATGTGAGTGTGTGCCTCTGTGTGTATGTGTGTGTTTGTGCATGTATATGGCCATGAGTGCACTCATAGAAGAGACTCAGAGGAACCAGGAAGAGCATTTTGGAGCTACTGTGCAGTCTGCGCAATCACAAGCAAGGAGTTCAATGCTTCCTGGAGGCACCAAGGTTCCATGGGAAAAGCACAGACAGGGTTTGGAAGCAGGTAGATAAGACCACCAATCTGTGACTTACCAGTTGTTTGACCTTGACCTCCCTAAACCTCAGTGGTGAGAATAACACTGACCTCTCCAGGCTGTTACTTAGAAACTGAAGTGGTGATAGCGAACATTTGCATGGCATTAATTATGTGCCAGGCGCTTCAAAGTATTTAATATAGTCTCCTCATTTAAACTTTACAAAAGCCACAGGGGACCAAGATCTCCCCTCACAAATGAGGAAAACTGAGGCAGAAAGAGGTTAAGTAATTGCCTAAAGTGTACAGCATAGGGTACACTGCACACAGTAGGTTCTCAATGGAATATAATTGATGTTATTTATTTTCACAGTTCTAAGTGCTTCACATTCGTTTTCTCAGTTGGGCCTTAGAACAATGACTGGCATACAGCAGGCATTTGATAAATATTTGTTAAATGTATGAGTGAATCTTTACAGTATAGAAGAATTCACTGAGGCTTAGATAAGAAAGTCATTTGCCCAAAATTACACGCCAGAATATCCTACCAGGTTGATGCTTTTGAACTGTGGGTGGAAAAGACTTTTGAGAGTCACTTGGACTGCAAGGAGGTCAAACCAGTCAATCCTAAAGGAAATCAGTCCTGAATATTTATTGGAAGGACTGATGCTGAAGCTGAAACTCCAATACTTTGGCCTCCTGATGCGAAGAGCCAACTCATTGGAAAAGGCCCTGATGCTGGGAAAGACTAAAGGCAAAAGGAAAAGCGGGAGGCAACGGATGAGATGGTTAGATAGCATCACCAACTCAATGGACATAAAGCTGAGCAAACTCTGGGAGATAGTGAAAGACAGGGAAGCCTGGCGACCTGAAGTGTAAAGACTCAGACATGGCTTAGCAACTGAATAACAACTACAACAAACCCAGCTCCCAGGTCTGTGCTCTTAACCATGCCAGGCACACATGGTTTCTGTCTCCACCTCCCTGGTCACTGAGAAGAAAGGCCCAGGGAGTGGAAAGGACACCATGCCTGGGCGCCTCAGGACCATCAGAACGGTAGCTCAGACAGAACACTTTGTATTTGTTCAGAGAGTGTGGAATACATAGTCTTTTCTTTCTCTTGCTCTGTCTTTTTTATTCTACCCATGACTGCAAGGAGATCCAACCAGTCCATTCTAAAGGAGATCAGTCCTGGGTGTTCATTGGAAGGACTGATGCTAAAGCTGAAACTCCAGTACTTTGGCCACCTCATGCAAAGAGTTGACTCATTGGAAAAGACTCTGATGCTGGGAGGGATTGGGGACAGGAGGAGAAGGGGACAACAGAGGATGAGATGGCTGGATGGCATCACTGACTCGATGGACATGGGTTTGGGTGAACTCCGGGAGTTGGTGATGGACAGGGAGGCCTAGCGTGTTGCAATTCATGGGGTAGCAAAGCGTCGGACACGACTGAGCGACTGAACTGAACTGAACTGATGATATCTGCCTCAGCCTCTAAACAATCTTTACTCTGTGATCCCTAGTTTCTCATTCTGGCTAACAGAGGGCAAAATATTAAAAATCATACTCTGAACTGTCCATCATTTAGCTAAGACTTCTTGAGGGTTCTTAAGTAATCAGCCATTTGAGGCTTAGGATTGTATTTGAGGGGAAGAGGGCTGTAATGAGCTGGGTGAATAAATATGTGATCCATTTTAATACAGTTCTCACAGGCTGCAAATAACAAGGTCCAAAAAAATCTAAATCTTAAAAGAAAACCAGTTTGAAAAAGGAATGATTGAGAAAAAAATCAGAGTATTATACATTGGTTGACCTGTAATTGAACATTAATTGTGAATTAATTAACTTTACATGCATCATTTCTGTAATATTGATAAGGGGACTGAGCTTCCAGAAACTATTTCTTTGATTTGGAATGAAAGAATAGTGGGTCTTAGCTCCCAGCTTGGTGAACTAATTATTGAATGCTCTCATTCTTAGTATTTCAATACCTTGAGGTGATTAAGCATGGATCAAAGCTAAAATTAAAAAGAAAAGCCCATTACCAAATACTAAACAGCTCCAGTAACTTCCTGTCAGTCTCTGAAAGACATTCGTGTCTTGTTATGACAAGGAATTATTCATAATGTGTGCCTAGCATATAGATGACATCCTTTATTTGAAACAATAAAAGAGTCATCCTTACTAGCTGATGGAAATAAATAGGCAGGCAAAATTTAAAGGGAAGGGGGGGAAAATGACCAACCAGTAGGCTTCTGTAATAATTGCTTGTCACCATAACATCAAGTAGTTCATCCTTTTAGGAACTGTTATGTGGCTAAGCCATTATCTTCTCTAGATGGAAAACACGCAGTAATTCATAGAAAAGCAATGCCAGGATTCTGCTGGTTTACCTAATAGTATTGACTAGACAGGAGAATTATGGTTTGTAAGCAAAGAGTGGTTCTATATTTGGAATTGTTCTGTTGTCTTTTTACCCAATCAGAATTTTTTTCATTTAAAAAATATCAATGCCCTTAAAAAAATATCGAAGAGACTGCCACCACTGTTTTGATCTGACTATAAAAGTGCACAGCTCCCAGATTCATTCCCAATTACTTTCTTACTGAAACCTCAGATGTTGCTGGAAGGGAACAGGGAAGAGATGCTAGGCTTTAGTGCCCCTTGCTGGTCAACCTGAAGAAAATCTGAGCATCAGGATTTCCAGAGCCCGGGTTTTAATAAACGGTGTGGCATGTTTTATTCAATGACTCAGAAGCCAAATCGATTGAACCTGAACATTTGTAGCCAGCCTTAACAAGTGTTCTAAGGATGAAATGATGTGTTTGGAAATACACATATGCTTTTAGAGAGGAAAGAGTTCAATATAAAGACAAACCACGTGTTAAATCTTAGCCTAACCTCAAAATAAATCTAGGTAAATATATTCCTGTGAATGCACACTTAAGATGTAACAAACTCTTCCTAACCCCAAAGTATGATTTTTGCTTGATTACGCCTACAAAAGGGCTGGTGGTTCAGATGGTAAAAAAAAAAACCCTTGCAATGTGGGAGACGTGGGTTCAATCCCTGGGTTGGGAAGACCCCCTGGAGGAGGGCATGGCAACCCACTCCAGTATTCTTCCCTAGAGAATCCCCATGGACAGAAGGGCTACACAAAGAGTCAGACATGACTGAGCGACTAAGAACACAGATGTCTACCAATATGTGAGTGGTGTGACTTTTCTGGCAGTCCAATGGTTAAAACTTCACACTTCCAACCCAGGGGGCCACAGGTTTGAACCCTGATGGAAGAACTAAGATCCCACATGCTGCCTAATAAAAAACAGAAAATGTGAAAGCCCTTTCAAACCATAAAGGAAATAATAGATACCCAAAAAATTCCCAGTGGAATTCTCAAGTTAATTTCCAAAAATGATACAGAAACTTCTATCTACAGAGGAATTGTTTAGACACTAAGTCGCGTCCAACTGTTTTGTGGCCCCATGGTCTGTAGCCTGTCAGGCTCCTCTGTCCGTGGGATTTTTCAGGCAAGAATACCAGAGCAGGTTGCCATTTTCTTCCCCAGAGGATCTTCCTGACTCAGGAATCAAACCCACGTCTCCTGCATTGGCAGGGGCGTTCTTTACTGCTGAGCCATCAGGGAAGCCAGTGTATTACTATCTACAGAAATACATTAGGTCATTGATACTATAATTTTACTTTCAGTTCAGGTCAGTTGCTCAGTGGTATCCGACTCTTTGTGACCCTATGGACTGCAGCACACCAGGCCTCCCTATCAATCTCCACCTCCTGGAGTTTACTCAAACTCATGTCCATCGAGTTGGTGATGCCATCCAATCATCTCATCCTCTGTTGTCCCCTTCTCCTCCTGCCTTCAATCCTTCCCAGCATCAGGGTCTTTTCCCATGGGCAGGTGGCCAAAGTACTGGAGCTTCAGCTTCAGCATCAGTCCTTCCAGTGAATATTCAAGACTGATTTCCTTTCGGATGCACTCGTTGGCTCTCCTTGTGTTCCAGGGGACTCTCAAGAGTCTTCTCCAACACCACAGTTCAAAACCATCGATCCTTCAGCACTCAGCTTTCTTGATAGTCCAACTCTCACATCCATACATGACCACTGGAAAAACCATAGCTTTGACTAGATGGACCTTTGTTAGCAAAGTAATGTCTCTGCTTTTTAATATGCTGTCTAGATTGGTCATAACTTTTACTTTATGTCTAGGTTGTCATAATTTTACTTTAATTATACTGTAATTTTAACAAAAGGATTATGGCTTTTTAACTGTTTACCTTTTTTAGGATCTGACAACATTACTTTTATAATTTTGGGGGGTAGCACCATGTAGCTTGTGGGATCCAACCTGCTTCCTCCCTTAGCCCAGAGTCCTAACCCGTGGACTGCCAGGGAATTCCCTATTTTTATAACTTAAAAACAACAGCCATAACATGACTACACTTCAGCTGTCCATCATACCTAATTAATTCTCAGGATTCTATAGTGGACCATCAGACCAAATCTATCAGTCTTATTTGAAACCAGAGTTCAGCTTGGAATTAGATCTCCTCCCTGACAAGGTACCCATCAAGAACTTGGATTAAGCTCTTTCGACCATCTTGGACCCTGTGGAGGCCTGCCGGGGACAGGACTTCTAAAATGACAAATATGTCTGGAAGGCCGTGGTCCAAGGCCATTTTTGCTGGCTGTAAACGGAGTCTACCGAACCAGAGGGAACACACTGCTCTCCCGAAAATTGAAGGTGTATATGCTCGAGATAAAACTGAATTCTCTCTAGGCAAGAGGTGTGCTTATGTGTACAAAGCAAAGAACAACACAGTAACTCCTGGTGGAAAACCTACCAAAACCAGAGTAATCTGGGGAAAGATAAATTGAGCTCATGGAAATAGTGGCATGGTTCGTGCCAAATTGCAAAGGTACCTTCCTGCTAAGGCCATTGAACACAAAATCTGTGTGATGCTGTACCCTTTGAGGATTTCAACTTATTGAAAATAAATAAAAGTGTGGATTTGTCCTGTTTAAAAAAAAAAGAAGAACTTGTATTAACAAGATCCAGCTCTTGGGGCTGGAAAAAATCTATTCAGGCAAAGTAATGCTGAGGCATATTAGGTACCAGCACACGGCATATTTGCAGGTCAATCCCAGATGCCTCAGTGAGCAGATAAATCCTGGCAAGGCACCAGAGAAAGATGACCCTTCAAAAACATAGAGAACTTCAAGGAACCCACAATATCCAAAACAATCCTGAAAAATAAGAACAAAGTTGGAGTATTCACACTTATCAAGTTCAAAACTTAATTAACTACAAAGCTACAATTATCAGTGAGAGTTGGACCATAAACAAAGCTGAGAACCAAAGAATTGATGCTTTTGAGCTGTGGTGTTGGAGAAGACTCTTGAGAGTCCCTTGGACAGCAAGATCAAACCAGTCAATCATAAAGGGAATAATTCCTGAATATTCATTAGAAGGACTGATGCTAAAGCTGAAGCTCCAGTACTTTGGCCACCTGATGTGAATAACTGACTCATTGGAAAAGACCCTGATGCTGGGAAAGATTGAAGGCAGGAGAAGAAGGGGATGAGATGGTTGGATGGCATCAGTGACTTGATGGAGATGAGTTTGAGCAAGCTTTGGGAGTTGGTGACGGACAGGGAAGCCTGGTGTGCTGCAGTCCATGGGGTCACAAAGAGTCAGACACAACTTAGTGACTGAACAACAACAATAATAGCAATGGTACTGGCATGAAAATAGACATATAGATCAATGGAATAGAACTGATAGTCCAGAAATAAATTTTTAATTTATGATTGATTCTTAATAAAATTCCTAAGACAATTCAGTGGAGAAATGAATAGTCTTTCCACAAATAATGCTGAGATAACTGGATATCCACATGCACAAAAATGAACTTGAACCCTTACCTCACCCCATATACAAAATTAAATCAACAGTTATCAAAGACCTAAATGATAAAAGACCTAAAATGATAAAACTGTTAGAAGAACGCATATGAGTAAATCTTCATGTCCTTAGATTTGGCAGTGGTTTCTTAAATAAGACACCAAAAGCATAAGCAACAAAAGCAAAATTAGATAAATTGGACATGCATCAGGATGAAAACTTTTGTGCTTCCAAGGACACCATCAAGAAAGTGAAGAGATAATGTACAGAATGAATAAAGTTTTGCAAATCTTATGTCTAATAAGGAATTTGTATCCAGAACATATAAAGAATAATTGTAACTCAACAATAAAAAGTCAAATTAAAAATTAATGTCTAAAAAACTTAATTGCTGATTAAAAGTAGGCAAAAGATCTGAATAAACATTTCTCCAAAAAAGATACACAAACTGCAATAAACACCTGAAAAGAATCTTAACATTATCCATTATTAAGGAAGTGCAAACCAAAACCACAATGAACTTACTTTATACCCACTGTTGTTGTTGTTTAGTCACTAAGTTGTGTCTGACTCCTTGCAACCCCTTCTCCTCCTGCCCTCAATCTCTCCCAGCATCAGGTTCTTTTCCAATGAGCTGGCTCTTCGCATCAGGTGGCCAAAGTATTGGAGCTTTAACTTCAGCATCAGTCCTTCCAATGAATATTCAGAGCTGATTATAACCACAACAATGGCTATAATAAAAAAGACAGACAATTACAAATGGTGACAAGGATATGAAGAATTCGGAACCTTCATTCCTTGCTAGTGAGAAGGTGAAATGTGTAGACCTTTCCGAAAACAGTTTGACAGTTCCTAAAATGTTATACATAGAGTTCCCGTATGACCCATAAATTTTACTCCAAAATACATATGCCCAAGATAAATGAAAACATATTCACACAAAAGTTTATACATGAATGTCCATAGCAGCATTACTCGTTAACAGTCAAAAGGTTGACATAACCCAAATGTCCATCAAAATGGATAAACAAAATGTAGTTTAGTCACACTCGAGTATTATTTGTCGAATAACACACGAGTATTATTTGTCATCAAAAAAAGAATGAGGTACTGATATATCTTAAAACATGGATTAAACCTTGAAAACATTATGCTAAGTGAAGGAAGTCAGACACAAAAGGTCACATGTTGTATGAATCTACTACATTAATCTACCAGGGCTGCTGTAATAAAACATCACAGACTGGGTGGCTTAAACAGAGGTTTATTTTCTCATGGTTCTGGAGATTAGAAGTCCAAGATCAAGATCTTGGCAAGTTGGTTTCTCACGAGGCCTCTCTTCTTGGCCAGCAGACTGCTGTCCTCTCGCTATGCCCTTGCATGGCCCTCTCCTCTGTGCACACACAGCCCTGGTGTCCCTTCCTCTTCTTATAAGGACACCAGTCCTGTTGGATTAGGTCCCCACCATTGAGTTTCCATTTAATTTAATTACCTGATGACTCAGATGATAAAGAATCTGCCTACAATGCAGGAGACCTGTGTTCAGTCCCTGGGTTGGGAAGATCCTCTGGAGGAAGGCATGGCAACGCATTCCAGTATTTTTGCCTGGAGAATCCCATGGACAGAGGAGCCTGGTGGGCTACAGTCCATGGGGTCGCAAAGAACTGGACACAACTGAGCAGCTAACACACACACACAATTACCTCTCAAGGCCCTGTCTCCAAATACACAGTCACATTGAGGGGTTAGAACTTCGCCCTATGAATTTAGGGGGTTATAATTCAGGCCATAATGTGTACTTACGTGAGATGTCCAGAACAGGCAAATCTATAATGACTGAAAGTAGGTTAGTGGTTGCCAGAGATTGGAGGGATAAGAGGATTGGGGTAACAGCTAGGGGGTGCAAATGTTTCTTTCTCAGGTGATGAAATTTACTGAAGGTGATTGTGGTGATGGTGGGGCTATGAATATGCTAAAAGTCACTGAATTGTACATTTTAATTGAGTGTATTGTATATATATGAATTATATCTCAATAAAGCTATTATCAAAAGCAAACAAACTGACATCCACCCAGAGCAAAAAAGGTCATTGATAAAATCTTTAAGAGGTAGCTGAATCCCATCCATAAGCATGGAGATCAGAGCCAAGATTAGAGTTTTAAAAGATGCGCAGGGAAGAGCCTAGCTCTAATGCTAAACATTCAGGGCAGAAGATCAGGTGCATATGGTCAAGGCTGCCCTGTCTGCAAACTTGGTTTAAACCTGAGTTACAGAGGACCGGCCCCCTTAAGCTTCTGTCCAAGGCCAGCATTTATCTTAAAGGCCAAAGAGTGACCTCCCAGCCCATGGAGAAAAGAGTTTCTAAGGCGGGGAACTTGGCAGGGTGTGAGGCAGGGCCTGCAGTCATCTCTCCTGTGTTTCTGACTTCCCTCTTCCATTCCTTTAGAATGAGCATGTTAGACTGTAATCACCATGTAATCCTTCTGGTATGACGTGCTCTTCTCTTATGAGCTCTGCATTTTCAAAGCGTAGGTCTGCCAAGCTGCCTTTATCAAGCACACTTGCCACATGGTCATTGTTGGTTTATTTGTTGACCTGCTCTACTAGACTTAAGGTCCAAGAAAATGGGAACTGTTACTTTTATTCCGGCACCCTCAGTGGCTCACCCATGGCTGAGCACATAGAAAATGCTCCATGATGCTTGTTAACTGAATTAATAAATGAGTCTTTGGTTTTCCTATGTTGAATTTGTTAGAATGCACATAACTTTCTGCTTAGACTAGGCAATTTGGGGAATTAACAAACTAAAGAATCCTAATTAAAGCATTGATTTTATTTCCATAGAGTTGACATAATTGTGGATAGTAATAGTTTAACATGTATTAAACTTTTCTAGACTGGGCCCTATGCTAAGTGACTTATATATTAGTTATCTCATTTAATCCTCACAGTAAACCCCTGAGTCGATATTATTACCCCCATTTAACAGATATGGACACTGAGGCTCACAGAGGTCGACTTGCCCGAAGTCGTGGAGTTGATCACAGTCAAGCCTTGGTTTAAATCTCAGAACTCCAAAGACTATTCATTTATCCTCTATACAATTATGACTTCTTGGTGGTTTTTTTTTTTTTTTTGGCTGTGTTATGCAGCATCCAGGATCTCAGTTCCCCAACCAGGGATCAAACCTGTGCCTCCTGCAGTGAAAGCACGGAGTCCTAACCATGGGACACCCAGGGAATTCCATGATTTCTCAATATTTCATTTTGTCAACATACGCGCATCAAATGTAAATGGAAAAAGAAGCAAGAGGTGAGGCCTGAGATCGTTGACCTGCCTTTCTTCTAAGCCCTGTCTGAAGGCTTCCTGGCCTTAAATTTAGCAGGTCCCTGCCTTGGTCTGAGATGGTGCACAACTTCATCACAGATTCAGGCTGCGATTTCTGAGGTTACCTCACTCAGGAGGCAAAAATTCCTCCCCTTGCATTGAGAAGGGGATTATGAAAGTAACACACGCATAGAAAGTATGGGTGGTCTTCTCCCCCTTGTTCATGAATTCAGGTCTGAAATCAAGCAAAACCAGAAACCCTTTTCAGATTGTTTTCACTGTCTACTGACTCACAGCTTCCAGTTTTCATTGTATCCTCTTTCGTTCCCCTTATACATCTCAGCCACACTTCACGGCATTCTGCACAAAGGGAGAACTCAATACGAGTTGACTGCTTACCAGAATAGAACATTCTGACATTTCAGAACAACAGGCTCAGCTTGAGGTGTTTCAGAAAGGCATGCATCAAATGTCACAAAGTTGTTATAAGAGATTCAACAGCTTTCACGTTGACCTCAATAAACAAAATTAAATGTTTGCTCATTTCATGGTAACCATGTCCCAATGCAAACAGCTTGGTATTTTTTCTATTTCTATTTGCTGCTGTTACCTTGGCTGTCTGTGTGTTATAACTGGACAACACTCAAAGATTGTTGTCTGCAAGGATGGGGGTGATGTTTATACTCAAAGTGGGACAACTTGAGTTCCAAGGGAGCTGAAATCATTCAAGACCAACAGGTATGATTAGGAAAATTAAACAGAACCAAAGTTAATCCACTGCACTCAGGGTGTTCCTTGCATCTAGGGTTAAGCCAGAATTCTAGGAATGGATGGGGTTGCCAATGCCAATTGTGTAAACTGTCCTCAAATTTCAAATGAACTGTGTGAGCAGAGAGAAAATTCAGATCTCCCCTGGATTCTTCTTTCAGAGTAAGGGCCAATGTCCCCATTTCCCTACCATTCTCACCAATACCCAGGGGTGGGTGAGCTGCTCCTGTTGAAGGCCCTATATATAACACTTCTCCTCCCACTCTGACCCTGGTTCCACTGCCGTTGCTTATCTGACTGTCACTCTTCATTCCGTAAGACAGAATAAAACTATTCCTATGCATCATTGTACATCCAGAACACACTTGACTTAAAGCATGTTTATTAACTGCATTAATGAATCATAAGGTTTATGGAGAAAAAGAAATGGTTGGTAAAAATTTGACTGAGAACTGACTCCCCGTCATGGAGAAGACTTTGCATCTTACTGATGGTGTCTCTTACACCAAGAGTGAGCCAAACCTTTTTATTTTTTAATTTTTTGGCCATACCATGCCACATGCAGGATCTTAGTTCCTCAATCAGGGATTGAACTCGTGCCCCCTGCATTGGAAGCTCAGAGTCTTAACCACTGGACTGCCAGGAAAGACTGCTAGTGACCCAAACCTTATCAGCAGGGGGAAGACTTCAGTTGAAATGATAAGATCTTTTAAAGACTAAGACACTTTTCATCATTCTAATACTCTTTCAATGTCCCATAGAGCTTGGTTTTAAAATTTTTATTTCCCTCGTTTTTAATTTCTGAACAAAATAGCATACTTAAGAATTGACTTTTTAACTCCAAAATTAAATACAATATGTGCATCTATTTGAAATATATGTCTTTTGAAAATATTTAAAGACTAGAGATCAGAGGATACCACTTTCATAATGTTCTTTTCAATTTTCATGAAATTTGAAGAACTTTAACTTTTCAATTATGAAATAGTATATGGAAAAGAGTTCTATTTTGAATCTAAATTATTTTTAAATGTCCCTTACCTTACATGAGGGCTTCCCTGGGGGCGCTAGTGATAAAGAATCTGCCTGCTAATGAAGGAGACGTAAGAGAAGTGAGCTCAATCCTAGGTCAGGAAGATCCCCTGGAGGTGGGCACGGCAACCCACTCCAGTATTCTTGCCTGGAAAATCCTATGGACAGAGGAGCCTGGCAGGCTATAGTCCATGGAGTTGCAAAGAGTCAGACATGACTGAAGCGACTTAGCATACACATAACTTACATTAATCATGTTATAATTGCCTGCTTTCCCTCCCGCCCCCCAGAAAAAGATCTTAGGATACAGCTTATACATTATATATATATATATGTATAATAACATTAATCAGCTTCTTATGTACCTTGTTTTTGCCTAGTAGTTGGTAGAGGTCCTAAAAAGTGCTTTGTAGATATTAATGTATTATCCAAAATTTCTCCCATTGAGGTAATCATCAGGAAGACTTCCACCTGACATTTGAGAGCAGCGTTGATGATAAATCCCTATACAGAGAGTCAGCCCTTCCACCTGTGTATTTCATCCAAATTCAGATTCTCTTGGAGGGACTTGCAGCACCACCCAAGTCTTCCTGAGTCAGAAGCGTGTCTGTTTGCCGTTATTTTCCCTTGTCACCTGTTGGGTCCCTTATCCCTTGCCTTCCTCCCGTTTCTAAAACATGTGCCTAGTCTGCCTAGGAGAAAGCAGAGGCGATCAGAATGTTTCAGCTGCCAAATGGAAATGCCAGCAGGGCAGTGCACTTTAAGTAGAGGCAGAACATGTCATGAAAACGAAGCCTGGGAGAAGAGAGGGGGTTGCCTGCATTTCACAGACTTAGCAAAAGATTTCTAGATACAGGTGGTGGCGGCAAATTGCCTGTCAAGAGATTCACTTCCTAACGAAGCCAGCCATGTAGAACAGCCACATCACCACCAGGGCACTGCAGCTGGCCCGGATCTTTGGGGCTCTGAGCTGGATGGCAGGAATGACAGTCCTGCAGTCCCCAGCAGCAGCCACGTCCCTGGGGGTCGAGGGGCCAGGCAGCAGGGCTCATGCCCCCAGGCATCCCTTCATGCTGCCACTGCCGTTTGGCATCAGTTAGATGGGGACTGGGCATAAGTAGAGGTGCAGGGGTGGGATCTGAAGTGAGGCAGGGGGCGAGGTGGAAAGGAAATGGGAAGAAGAGCACCCGTTTATCTTCAGGAGCTCTGTCATCTTCGGTTATCAGTCCAGAGGAATGCAACGAGCTGAAGGACAGAGGATTGGGTAATGCTAGGTCCTGACCCTGCTGGTCTCAGGCTTTCCTCAACTGAGTGCTCTCAGATGCCCAGGAAAACAAAACACTGCGTGCTTTTCCAAACTCTTTCTCTCTTTCTTTCTCAGACACACACACACACACACACTTGCCAGTGTTGGTCCTTGTATCTGTCTCTATGCTTAAAAAACTGAAATGACAGCAAAGAGACTGACTGCATGGTGGCCAGTGTACTGATCTCCTTTCTCACCATTTAGCTTCTGTGTAAGAGAACAATTTTTCTGGACAGCAAGGATGGCAATGTCACTTTCAAGGTCAGGATTGATCCAAACCCCACTCCTTCCTGTGTGGAGGAGAAACCTTTTTTCTCCTTGTGCCACCATTCCATTCCTGACAGGTTGACTTCACATTGAGAACATAGGCAGGTGTGATGCCCCGTTGGTGGTGGCCCCTGGGTACCTTTCAAAGCCAGTTCTCAGCACCCAGGCATCCACACTGTTTTTGGCAGAGCCAGGGTAGGATGCTAGGCTAACTGCAGGAGCTGTCAACTTTAAGAAAAATCTGGCTTCAAGTCAGATAGATCCCAGAAACCAAGTTGAATAACAAAAAGCTCAGTGAATGGAGGTTTCAAGCTTAGGAAGGAGGAGACGCCAATGGGGATGTGCAATTAAGTTAAACCTTCAACTCTGTAGAAAAACACTGAAATGCTAGGACTAGAGCCTCAGGGAACAGCAACGGAGACCCAAATCTTAAGAGACAATTCCAAAGAAGTTGGAAGAAAAAAATCAGCAATGGCAGAAATACTTGCAGTATATTGTGGTTCAGATGGTAAAAAATCTGCCTGCAGTGTGGGAGTTCCAGGTTCGATCCCTCGGTTAGGAGGATCCCCTGGAGAAGGAAATGGCTACCCACTCCAGTATTCTTGCCTGGAGAATTCCATGGACAGAGGAGCCTGGCAAGCTACAGTCCCTGGGGTTGCAAAGAGTTGGACACAACTGAGCAACTAACACTTTCACTAACACTGGGGGCAAAAGTCCTTGGCAGAGTCATCTCTGACTTCTTCTGGATACCTGCACAGGGTGGGAGCCCAAGAAACTCCTGAGTCAATGAGTGAACGTGAAGTGGCTGAAGCTTTCACTGAAAAAACAGAAGGTGTCAGGCTGAGTTTCGTGTTCTTAAGAAATCCTGTACCTGCCTTTTGAGAACCCAGCCTTCTTGCATTCTTAAGCGTATTTTCTAAACTCCTGTCCTGGAGAAGCAGAAGGCGCCTCTCAGGTTCACTGAGCTAGAACGACATTTTGATACAAACAGACCCCAGCCCACTGAAAGAGTTATGCATTTGGCAGGAACACCACCTTGAGTTCAGACAGAAAGCACATCTGTGCCTCATTGATAATGTAATAACCTACATTACAGTTTTGGCCGAGAGCACCTGTGCACAGCCCAGACAGTCAGCCCAGGGCAACCATTCTGATGGAGGTGATATTAACAGCTCTCATTAAAACTGATGACTATGGCAGTGCCCAGGAGCGCGGCTGCAGTGAGGCGTCTGTCTACATTTCCATGACAAGCCTCTATTTTTGGAGTTCATAACTCAGCCATAGAAATACGCTTTGCATTGAACTGAAACCTGAAAAGGGAGTTTGGGGTAAAGAGAGTTTGACTTTTATTGCTTTCCTGCTCCTGTCTGGACAATGGAAAAAGAAGGTTACATGATGAGGGAGGACATATTTTTGAGTTGGCCCAGGTAGAGTTTGAGTGTCTTAACTTTTATATTTATCAGGAACGCTAAGAGATCTATTATGATGGAAGTGATCCTAGGGGGACACCTGTTTGTTTTGTTTACTGTTACCTGTCCAAAATGAAGAAGCACAGGATTCCTTGTCCTCCAGCTGGGACTTAATGAGGTCTCATATGGCTCTTAAAGAACCTCTTGATGAAAGTGAAAGAGGAGAGTGAAAAAGCTGACTTAAAACTCAACATTCAAAAAGCAAAGATCATGGCATCCAGTCCCATTACTTCATGGCAAATAGAAGTATTTGGGGAAACAATGGAAACAGTGACATGCTGGGGCTCCAAAATCACTGCAGATAGTGACTGTAGCCTTGAAATGAAAAGACACTTGCTCCTTGAAAGAAGAGCTATGGCCAACCTAGACAGCATATTAAAAAGCAGAGACATTACTTTGCCGACAAAGGTCTGTCTAGTCAAGGCTATGGTTTTTCCAGTGGTCATGTATGGATGTGAGAGTTGGACCATAAAGAAAGCTGAGTGCCAAAGAATTGATGCTTTTGAGCTGTGGTGTTGGAGAAAACTCTTGAGAATCCCTTGGACTGCAAGAAGATCAAATCGGTCAATCCTGAAAGAAATCAGTCCTGGATATTCATTGGAAGGACTGATGCCGAAGCTGAAGCTCCAATACTTTGGCCACCTGATGCGAAGAGTTGACTCATTGGAAAAGACCCTGATGGTGGGAAAGATTGAAGGTGGGAGGAGAAGGGGACGACAGAGGATGAGATGGTTAGAATGTATCAGCGACTCAATGGACATGAGTTTGAGCAAGCTCCGGGAGTTGGTGATGGACAGGGAAGCCTGGCTTGCTGCAATCCATGGGGTCAAAAAGAGTCAGACATGACTGAGCTTCTGAACTGGCTGAATATGGCTAGATCTTGCTCACTTTCAACTCAATGCTTCTCTCTGATGAAGAAGAGACCTAATGACATGCACATCACTGACTGCAATTTGAAAGATAACTCTATTATCTTTAATTTTGACCAAGTATTGCAAAATGCATTCCTGTCCCCAGCTAGGCAGGTTGGAGCTTGCTGTTTCTGTTAGTATCCTGTTTAGAATGTAGATGAACTACCGTTCCTCCAGAAATGTGAAGGAAGATTGCTTTAAAATTAGCAGGAGATTACTTGATAATTTCTGCTTTTTTAACAAGTATTGGCTGGGAAGATAAAGGTCATCATTGTCTTCAGTGTCTTTTCTCCACACATGATAGGAATTACATGGAGACATGAATCAGATCATGTTGCTTCTCTGCTTAAAATTCTTCTGTGGTTTCCTCTGGACTTAAATCCATACCCCTTACCATGGTCCAGAGGGCAGTGTGGTCCAGCCCCAATCACCTGATGACATCGTGTCACACTCCCTCTCCCTTGCTCTCCCCACTCCAATTATACTTGACTTTTTCCAATTTCTCAACTGCTCTCAGCATTTTTCCTCACCTTAGAGACTTCGCACTCACAAACTTCTTTGCCTGCAATGTTTTTCTTCCCACACGTAATAGCTGACTTCATATTCTTCCAGTTTGAATGTCTTCTCTTCTTGACTGCTCGACCTGAAGCATAGATTGCAGCATGCCAGGCTTCCTTGTTCTTCACTATCTCCAGGAGCTTGCTCAAACTCATGTCCATTGAGTCAGTGATGCCATCCAACCATCTCATCCTCTGTCACCCTCTTCTCCTCCTGCCCTCAATCTTTCCCAGCATCTGGATCTTTTCCAGTGAGTCGGCTGTTTGCATCAGGTGGCCAAAGTATTGAAGCTTCATCTTCAGCATCAGTCCTTCCAATGTATATTCAGTGTTGATTTCCTTTAGGATTGACTGATCTGATCTCCTTGCAGTCCGTGGGATTTTCAAGAGTCTTCTCCAGCACCACAATTTGAAAGCATCAGTTCTTTGGCACTCAGCCTTCTTTATGGTCCGTCTCTCACATGCATACATGAGTACTGGAAAAACCATAGCTTTGACTGTTCTGGACCTTTATTGGCAAAGTAATGTCTCTGCTTTGTAATACACTGTCTAGGTTTGTCATAGCTTTCCCTTAAAGGAGCACACATCTTTTAATTTCATGGCTTCAGTCACCATCCACAGTGATTTGGGATAATGCATTTTGGATAAGCTTCTGTCGGCTGAGCTAGTAGCCTTATTCTCTTTATAGTATACTTAAAAGAATAATTTCTCCTCAATCTTTCTGTAACTATAACTTTGCAGGAAGTTAGCTAGGATCCCCACACCGGATGACAATCTTCAGAATTGGAAGGATAAAGAGATTCTGTTCTTTTACAGCTTTTTCTCTTTCCATAGCATCAGGAAATAGTACCTATTTCTATAAAGAGTTTTTGTAGCTAAACAGAAGGTGCTTGCCTCGTGAACTTTTAGGCAACCTGATTCTTGACTTGGTTTACTTTGAGTTCTGGGCACCTAAATAAGAAAAATATGTTCTGTACATATAAAGGAATAAATGTACAGTCACTGCCACCTATTAATAAATCTGTAACTTTTTCTGTACTATTAGTGATTAACTATAATGGAGAAATAATAAATTTAATGATGGTGACAACAGTGATGATGTCTAGAATATTTGCTTTCTCTACCAAGCACCATACAAAGCACTTTATTTCTAAGTATAATATATATTTCATTTTATTGTATAGCATCTAGTATCATATATTTTATTTATATAGTAACAATAATAATGGTTTATATGGGCAACAGTGACAACAGCAGCCATATCCAGGACAAGAAAATAAGTTCAGTACTTTGGAAACCTTAGAAAAAGAAAGATGAGAATATTGATTCATTTTCCAGCTGGATCTGGTTCTCTCAGAGCATTAAGCCACATCCTGGATGTGACTGGCTCAAGACCCCACAGCTAATAAAAAGCACTTGGGACTCAGGCTCAAGCCTTCAGATGCTGTCAGTGTATTATGGACTGTCTCTGGGAAGGCAGCGTTAACCCAGGCAGCAGACAAAACAGGTAACTTAGGAATTTGTGACCCATGATTCTTCTATTAAACTGAATACTCATGTTTTTGAATGGTGGCCTCTAGAAGTTTCTGAAAAAAATCTGATCTCCACATTAGAAGTGGGAATATGATTCAGGAAATCTGTAATTGTCCATAATGGCTTTCTCTGAATTACTTTATCAGAGTCTTTTCCTCTCTGCCATTTGCCAAAATCTGGTGGGCTGCAAAGAAAATAGGAAGAGCTTTAGATGAAATAAGAAGACTGCTACATAGGAACGTGACCTTTGGCAAGTCACTTAGTCTTTAAGCCTCGGTTTCCTCATCTGTAAAATGGGAATAATAACCCACCTTATGGAGTCTTTGAGGCAATTAGATAATGTAGGCAGAGCACTTAGCAATGTGTAGAAAGGACCCAATGTTAGCTGCTGATGTGGCTGTTATGCGTAGTATTATTAATAACAATTCTGATGTAAGGGAAGCTCTAGGCAACCAAAAGTCTGGTTTTGTTTTAATTTTAAAGGGAGTCTAGGACAGCTGGTGAGCTATTAAAAAGCAAAGAAGCATAAGCAAGTAGTAGAATAGGTAAGGCAGATCTCACCAATTCTACAATTCTGCTTCTAATCATACCTCGATCAAACCTCTTCACCTCTCTAAGTTTCAGTTTGCTTTTCTGTAAAAGAGGTCTACTCTTCTCATCTCAGCAGATTTTCAAGGATTCAAATGACACATGTATATAAAAGCACATTGAGGGTTTTAAGAATCTGCCTTCCAATGCAGGGGACACAAGTTCGACACCTGGTCAGGGAACTAAGATCCCACATGCGGCAAGGCAACCTGGCTTGCGTGACACGAGTAGCGAAGCCCGCATGCCACAACAGAGATCCAGCACAGCCAAAATAAAACAGATAAATAAAGCACGTTGAATTTCTTAATGGGAATGGTATACGTTGCTTTCACACCTGTTTCACTTAACTGAGTGTCGTTTCTTCAAAATCAGTGATTCTCAACCCTGTCTGCACAATTAGAAGCAACCAGAAGCTTCTAAAAATCCAGATACTCAGGCCACAACCCAGACCAATAAAATCAGAATCTCTATTTTTTTTCTCCCCAAGTGATTCCACACTCCACCTATGTCAGGGAATAAAATATTTCTCAAGCTTGCCCGGTGATCAAGAGCCCCAGAGACCCACCATAACTACAGAATCAACCCTTCAATGAAGGCACTGCGAGTCTGCATTTTCAATAAGCACCTCTAGCTGCCTTTTCTCAACAGACAATTATGAGAAATACTGTGTTGAATCATAGTCTGAGAGTTAGAAAGGATCTCATCTAAAATCTTCACACTTGGTTCATCTCTAAACCATGGGAAACTTTATGAATTTTATGAACAGAAGACTAAACGTTTGAATAGTGTGGAATAAAATAATAAACTCAAGTTGTGGTGTGCACAATGGGAATGGGATAACTAAAATTTTCCCCTACAAAAGATATATATTGCACAGCTCTATAAAACCTAAGTTATTACTTTTAGCTCTCATGGGAAAGTGAGGCAGATCAGCTTTAATGTAAATAACACGGAGGCAAGTTACTATGGCAAATCTGAAGGGAAAAAAAAAAAAATCAACTGCTGATATCCAAGTTGCAAAACACAGCTCAATTCTAATTGTGCATTGCAATAGATAATTCCACTCCTCCTCACTGATTGAAAGCGTCAGACTCTGCCAGAACCACTGATCTGCCAGTTCCCACTGAACATTAGGCCGTTGCCTTTGAAAACCTAAATCTTAGAGAATCTCATTTCCTCTGGGGCCACATCTACTTGCCTGACTAAGGTAGTTAGCTCTAAAAGCTTTCCTCCTTCCTGTTTCCTGCACTGAGTCCTGCCTTTGTCTCAGCTTTGTTTGAGCCATAAATGCTGTCCCTTTTTAGAGACTGTGTTGAATTCTGAGCTTGTTAAGACAAAAGATAATGGAAATTGACTTTAATTAACATATACGTTCAGAATATTTGCATTTCCTTCGTAATGATTTTATAAAACTTACTCACTTCCAAACTTTACCAGATGAGGCATTTGAGAATAATGGTGCACAATCTGGTCTGAATCTAATCTTTGGAAACTATATCAACTTGTTCTATATAATAATGCTTGTTTTAATGTGCATTCACTATGCTCGTTTCTTTGCATTTGCATTTATTTTTGATAAAGTGCTTTAATAGAAAGAATCAATGTAGCCTAACTTTTTGTGATATGAAACAGTGACACAGTACTGCTTCATTTGTTGTGATTTGGTGGAAAGTTCTCAGGATTAATAAGAGGATGTGTTGTAAATACTTGGATTGGCATGCCCTATAGAAAAGCTGGTGGAGAAGGCAATGGCACCCCACTCCAGCATTCTTGCCTGAAAAATCCCATGGACGGAGGAGCGTGGTGGGCCACAGTCCATGGCATCGCTAAGAGTCAGACACGACTGAGCGATTTCATTTTCACTTTTCACTTTCATGCATTGGAGAAGGAAATGGCAACCCACTCCAGTGTTCTTGCCTGGAGAATCCCAGGGACGGGGGAGCCTGGTGGGCTGCCGTCTATGGGGTTGCACAGAGTCAGACACATCTGAAGTGACTTAGCAGTAGTAGCAACAGCATAGAAGAGCTGGTAGGATTACAGAGGTGACCCCCAACTCTTTAGCTGAGTCAGCACATGGCACCTTGAATAAGAATGCAGTCGTGGGTATCCTCCCCATCACTGGACTTCTCTAGGGTTTTATTTATTTATTTATTTTTGTATTTTGTGTGCTTTGTTGAATTAGCTGTGTTATATTGTGTGTTGGAATGCAGAGGGCATTTTAAAAACTATTTTAATAATAGTTAAAGTATTATTTTCTTTTAATAATAAAATAATTTTGATTTTATTTTTTAATTTTCAAAAATATTGCTGCCAATGGCCTTTCTCCACTGACAGCCCAGTCTCAGCACACAGTCGTGGATCACAGCCTAGTTGTGGCAAAGGGGCTTGCATAGCTCAATGAAACTGTGAGTCATGCCATGCAGGGTCACCCAAGATGGACAGTCATAGTGAAGAGTTCTGACAAAACGTGGTCCACTGGAGGAGGAAATGGTGACCCACTCCAGTATTCCTGCCTGGAGAACCCCATGGACAGGGGACAGTACCTGAATATTCACTGGAAGGACTAATACTGAATGAGACTAAGCTCTAACACTTTGACTACCTGATGCAAAGAAAAGACCCTGATGCTGGGAAAGATTGAAGGCAGAGGGAGAAGGATTGAAGGAGGGAGAGATGGTTAGATCACGTCACCGACTCGATGGACGTGAATCTGAGCGATCTCCGGGAGAGAGGGGAGAAGAGAGGCAGCTGGCGTGCTGCAGTCCATGGGGTCTCAAAGAGTCAGACAGTGACTGAAGAGCAACACCCACACAAGGTCATGCACAGTCATCGCTCAGAGGATGCCAGGTGTCATTCTGCTCAATCTGCTGTAACAAAGTAGTTCCACAGATTGAGGGGTTTAAACAACAGAAATGTATTGTCTCATAGTTTTCAAGACTGTAAGTCCAAAATCTAGATTTTGGCAGGGCTGGTCCCTTCTGAGGACTGTGAAGGAAGGATCTGTTCTAAGTCTCTCTCCTTGCCTTTTAGATGGCTGCCTTCCTGTTCACATGGCTTTCTGCCTATAAGTATGTTTCTGTGTCCAAATTCCCCTCATTTTATTAGGACACCAGTCACACTGAATTCACACCCACTCCTAGGTAGCAGTAGTGGTAAAGAACCTGCCTGACAGTGCAGGAGAAGTAAGAGACGTGTGTTCGATCCCTGATTTAGGAAGATCCCCTGGAGGAGGGAATGGCAACCCATTCCAGTATTCTTGCCTGGGAATCCCGGGACCAGAGAAACCTAGCAACTACAGTCCATAGGGTTGCAAAGAGTCAGACACAACTGAAACAACTTAGCAGCCCTGCTGATGTCATTTTGATTAAATTACCCCGTCTCCAAATAAGATTATCCGCTAAGGTATGGGATTGCTGCTGCTGCTGCTAAGTCGTTTCAGTCATGTCCGACTCTGTGCGACCCCATAGACAGCAGCCCACCAGGCTCCCCCGTCCCTGGGATTCTCCAGGCAAGAACACTGGAGTGGGTTGCCATTTCCTTCTCCAATGCATGAAAGTGAAAAGTGAAAATGAAGTCGCTCAGTCATGTCCGACTCTTAGGGACCCCATGGACTGCAGCCTACCAGGCTCCTCCATCCATGGGACTGTTCAGGCAAGAGTACTGGAGTGGGATGCCATCACCTTCTCCAAGGTATGGGGTTAGGCCTCACCTTATGAATTTGGAGGGTGGCAGACACAGTTCAACCCACAACATCAATATTGATCAATACGTGATTTTTAAAATGTTTATATATTATACAAATTATAACTCATATATATATTTTCTCAAAATATATATATATAATCTCAGTATATATATATAATATCTCAAATTATAACTGAGAAATGTAAATAAGTTTATTGAAAGGAAATCTTAATTAGTATGTTGCTGTGTAACAGGACTTTGGGCTTCCCTAGCTTAGTAGTAAAGAAGCTGCCTGCCGCTGCAGGAGACTCGGATTCTATCACTGGGTCAGGAAGATCCCCTGGAGAAGGAAATGACAACCCACTGCAGTATTCTTGCCTGGAACATCCCATGGCAGGCTACAGTCTATGGGGTTGCAAGGAGTCAGACAGACTTAGCGTCTAAGCAATAGCAACAAAAACGGGACTTTACCGGTATATCTGAGCTCTTTTCTGCAGGTTAAGTGGGGATGTCCCATAGTTGGAGAAAAGATTGTATCACAGATTAACTGTGGATCTCTGCCTGATCTATAGTTGTTTTCAGGTGTACACTGAACTGAATTTATAGTCTTGGTTTCAGTGCTTCTGAGAATCAAACTCTAAAATAAAAGCTACATCCTATTGAGTAAAATTTCTCCTTTGATTATTGGGCAGCTAAGAGGGTGGAAAGACCAATGCCCTCCTTGTATAGATGAGAAGATGGACACCTCTAAGGGAGCAGTAAGGCTAAGCAGTAGCAGCCCTAGAACTAGACTCGTCATTCCTGCTTTTTTTTCTTACCACTTCACACTTTCCATCTTCCACACCAGGTGTTCCCCATCTTATCCCCATCTTTCAAAACAACTCACTGTTCACTAACAATATCTGACTTTCCTTACTTCATTCAATTAAAAACAATCAATGAATCCTAATAAATTTGCGAAGTACATTATTAATGCCCACGAGCAGGATGAGAATTCTGAGGAATGCCTTAGGTTACCATTTTCCCATACCCATCAAGCCAATATATATATATGTATGTGTGTATGTGTGTGTGTGTCTGTCTGATTTGAATAAATTGCATTAATAGCATTCTTTACTCTTCAGATTCAGCCTTTCAGCTGAAACTTCCCTTATGGCCATACTTATATGTTTCAAGGCAGAAAAAAATTTGTCTAAGATGTCCAGCTAGTGGTCATTAATGATTACTCTTAAAAACAAAAGAAGGAAGAGGCCTTTGCCTTCTCTTTTCTACCAAGTCTTGATTAATGCATCATTAATGCATTAACCTTATAACTGACATATAAAGTTTGGATTTTAGAAGCTGCCTGCCTAATCCAGCCGATGGAACTGTGGCCTGGGCAGTGGCTTGCCCAAAGCCACTCTAGTGAAAGAGATCTGGGGATAGGTCTCTTTATGTTCCATCCAGAATTCTTAATGCCTCCATATAATGCTGCTTAATTGTTATGTAGCACATGTGTAAGCTAGTGGAAAATTTAATCTGTCTTTATGAAGAGAAACAGTAGTCCTAGTGTTCACTGGTGGGTGACTTTTCGTTACGCCACACTCATTCATGTTAAAGAATAGACTGTGTTTTCTAAATATGTAATTTACTGTGACTATTTTCTAACTCTTCACTAATGTTTCTGTCTGTCTCTCTACTCTGTTGTGTCTGACTTTCTGTGACCTCATGGACTGTAGCCCGCCAAGCTCCTATGTCCCTGGGATTCTCCAAGCAAGAATACTGGAGTGGGTTGCCATCTTCTACCAGGGAAATCGTCCCAATCCAGGGATCAAATTTTTACCTAAACTTATCTGTGTCTGCTTCTATGGGGAAACACACACTGACTTTTAATATTTTAAAGTTGTATGTAAAACGTTGAAAAATTTCATGTAATAGTCTTAAATTTTTGCCCTCAGGTTGTTTTGTAAGTTAGTAGTTTCTTTTAACCTCTTTTCAGGGTTATTAACTTGGGTTAAACTATATTAAGCAACAGCTATCTTTTTTGTGTTTGTGAGTCTAAAATCCTGGTGGATGAGCCAACCCTACAGAGTGTCTCAGAACCAAGCGTGCTTTGAGTTGTAGGCAGTTGGTGCTGTGGGAATGCTAATTGTAGAACATTAAACTTATCGTGTTAAATTGATTTCTGGATGTTTCTCTGTGGAAGTCTTGGAATAGTCCTCCCCTTCCTTTCCTTGAGCCAAGAAAACTCTGAACCAGAACAGTTCAATTTCAGTTTGTGGAAAAACTCTAATCCATGAAACAAACACAGTGCAAAGATAAATGGGGGGAGGAGGGCAGCAAGGGGCGGGGGGAGGGGGAGACAGGAACATTTTGATCACTTTTGCATGTTACTAAAATATCTGAATTTCTGTTTCATTGCTCTGAGATGTATTTACAAGCTTTGTTTCTGGGGAGTATTTGCAAGCTTCATTCTAAAGCCTGGGAACTTCAGGAGCAAAACCTTCTTTTGAGCCATAGTTCTTGTGTTATATGTTAAGCATTTGGAAGGAACCCCAAGGAGGCCTCAGGAAGCAGTTACTGCCTCTTGACTTATCATCCTGAAGGCTATTTGTTTTAAAGTTGATAATCCCTAGAGCTACAAGAGTGTCCCACATCTGCCCCGAATTGAAAACAGATTCCTATTAAGCGCCTTACATCAGCGCTGCGAATTCATTCGATCTGAGTCAGAAAGGAAGTTGGAGAACATTCGAACGTATGGCCTGATAGCAACACGGCAGCTCCCTTCATGGAGGATCAAGATGGCAGGGTATGTAGGCTGTCTGTTTTTGAAATTTAAGACTGTTTTTCTGTAAGGAAGTATCCTTCTGACCTTTGGGCAGGAATACTCGGGAGGGGACTGTGGTAGCGAACAGATATGAGATAAGTTGGTGGTGGGATTTTCAATGCCATTGATAAATCGATCAGAATTCCAAGAGACTGGGAAGCCTCTGCTGTCTAGAAATTCCTCTGCTAGGTTTTGTGTTTTTGTGACTTATCATTTATATAAAATATATTCAAAAATTATGTAGATATTTATGTAAAATTGTGCCCCCAAGACTCTAAAACAATTCTGTAAGCCAAGAAAAGTTTTTACTGTTTAAGAGCCAGAGCTTTTCCACCCTCGGCTTATCTATGAAATTATCTGAAAATATTTCCTCACATGCCAGGAATGAGGGATGGAACTCTGAACTTCATATTCCAAGCCTCAGGGGACCAGGACCGTCTGATTAACTTTTTAGCATTTAATATCCTACTGAAGTCTTCTTCTCAGCTGGCTGAACAACTTTTTCCCTTCCTTTTCTGTGGAAACAGTCTATTATAGAATGTGTGGTTCTTTTTCTTCTAAATTAAAAAGGAGATCAGATTTGCTCATTAAAACTGATTAAAGGAAAAAGAAGAGTACAGGGGTTGTGAACAAGGGTCTGAGAGCCCCATGGCTTGAGGCATGGATTCTGAGCTACGCTCTGTTCCCCTTGCCAAGCCCTCCCCACCCCCTGACTGGCTCCCGAGGTCCTTCTGGCTCATTTTCCCGGTCTGGACTGGGCTTTGGGGAGTGGAGGAGGATTCTCGGGTTATTTCCAGAAGGCTATTCCACTCACCATTTTCTCCGAGAAGCTGAGGACAATACCTAGTCCAAGTGCTATTCAATCGATACTTGTTGAATGAAAATAGAATTGTGGAAGGGAATCCTGGAAGAAGCATCAGTTTGAACATATAGAGCCCGTGAACCTCTGTTTGGGTTAATTTCCACTCCCCTCCTTGAGAAGAATGACTCCAGAACTAAAGCCTAGAAGGTGATGAGTAATTGAGAGAAAAGTGCTAGAATGTCAGTCAGGGCAACTGTGTATAAAATGCGTGATTCCATGGTTATGGTATTAATAAAGTAAAGAAATGAAATATGGGTCTTAAGAGGTAACAATTGCCCTCCGAGAGTGTTCAGGAGTCTGAGTGAACAAACACAGCTGGCCGGCTTCCTCTTCAGCTCAGTACAGATGTGCTCATCAAAAGTGTTCTGACAGCACAAAGCCTGTTCCTGTTACATGTGCTTCCCCCAGTTTCAGAAACAATGTATTAAGAGCAGCCCAGTTGGCAGGTAAGATATTCAGTCCAAATGCCAAAATACTGTCCCCTCTTGACTGGCTGCCCACAGTTCTTGAAAGAGGGAAGGTATTTTGGATGCCAAAAATTGAGTGCAAACTGTGTCATGGGACTATGCCCTCTTAATCCCAGCAAGACAGAGGCTCCCTTTTAGAAAAGGAAGCACATTTGGGTTTTTGTGCTGGAGGATGCAAAAAGATGTATTGATCCACTCAGACAGAAAGAGGAATTCTCAGGCTTAGAAACATCGCTCTGTCCCAGCTAAGGAGACTGGCAAATGAGCCTTGAAATCTATAGAAACAGTTCCAGTTCAGATCAGCCTCCTCTTTGGCAGATGATGCTAGTTATAGAGATATTTATATAGAGATAGATTTATATATCTTAATTTAACTAACCTATTTAACTTCAATCCCAGAGGGTTGGGAAGAAAATAAAAAGTAGAGTGGGTTGCAGAGACATCCAGGTTAAAACTGATATCAAAAATTTAATTACCATTACCTCAAGTAAAATTTGCTTCCAGAAGGCTCTCTTGCACATTTTAAGTAACAGAATAAGCAGCTCTTCATTTGGGGCTACATCTTTCCTTGCCCCATCTTTGAACATCAGGCAGGTCTCTGAGGCTATTCCACCATGCCAAGTCACAAAGAGTTTTGTAAACTGTTGTTTAGAATTCAGAACGCATTATTCCCCAGAAACAAGGTTAGGATCCCAGCTCAACTTTTGAATGCAAATTTACCCCCAAATATAGAGAATCTGTTACAAGTTTCTGGAGATGGACAGAAAGAACATTTACTATTTATTTTAAGGACATTGAAGAATAAATTTTACAATGAACTGTAATTTTTAATGACATAATTTTACAATGGACTGTAATAATGCTTTTGAGAGCATTTTTAATATCCTTGAAAATTAAATTCTTGGCCTTGCACACCAGTCCTTTCTTTATCTAAACCCTAACCACCTGTCCTTGGTGCTTTGTCTGCTCTTTTGAATGATACTCTAAGTTGGAATCCTGGCAAATAATTTTCATGTACTTTTCCACCAACAAGGTTTATTTGGGGGGTCTGAAATATCCTCTTCCACGTTTGGTTTCTGGCAAGCTCTCGATCAACTCAAACATTAACAGAGTTTAAACCCCTCTATATTGCCTCAGACTCCTTTTTCTCTCCTCCTTTGGCACAAACCCTTCTGAGAAAACTTTGCCCAATTTCAAATGGTTCCTTCTCTGACCTTCTAAAATACCAGAGATCCTAGTTTGGAAAGTTTCCCCTAGGAAGAGTTAGAAACACTCCTGCCCACCTCTCCTGCATTTTTCTTATACTTTGTAAGAACCACTACGTATTAATGTTCACCCCAGTATATTGCAGATTTTATTTATATGTTGTTCCTTTCCCTAGATTGAGAATTCCTTAAAGATAGGAACTCATTCAGGACTTATTACAACCCCGGAATATACTAAATAGTTAATAAAAGTATAGATGGATGAATGGATGGATATGTGATTGGATGGATAGAGAATAGAGAGATGATTAAAAAGATAAGTGGGTGAAAGGATGGATGGAAGAGTGAGTTCTGTATAAATAAATGGTTGGTTTATTTAGAGGACTTGGTTTGGTTTAATTAGAGAACTTCTATGTTCTGAACAGGATTTTTTGTTTCAAGGGCATGATATTAGTGAAATTTGACCATTATTATTTTGCTTCTATGGTTATGTAAAGAAGAGATTATGAATAGTGGGAGGAGAATGGAGTTTGAATGGAATGGAATGGAATAAGAATGCATGGGTTCTAACTCTGGCTCTCTCCTTCCCAGTTATGTGGTCTTGGTATATTATTTACCTCTCTATTTTGGTTTTTCTTCATCTGTAAGATGGGAGATAATACCTACCTTCAAGGAGTTACTGTGAGCATTAAATGATAATCTAAAAGCTTTAGTCTAGTGCTTAACCCATATGAGGTAGAAGATAAAATGGTAATAAAATATGGATCTGAATGGGCAGACATAGAACTTTGAATGCAGGAGGAATGTAAGCCCCTCCTATCAAGCCTTGGACTCTCTCATTTTGCAACTCCCCCCTTCATTTTGAGGTAGCTTGTCAACAACATGATTCAACCTTTTATCCACCACTTCCCTTGTCACTTGGGTAACTAAAAATAAGATAAAGTAAATTTGAAAGTGTGAGAGAAAAGAAGAGGGTTCACGGGGGTCATGAGTATCACAAAAACATTTTCCAAAGCAGAGTTAAGTAATCTCTGATGGAGGAAGAGGGTATATTGTACATGCAAAATAAAAAAAGAGGGGATGAGGAGCAAGATGTTTAATGGAGCTGGCTGCAAAGTGAAAGGATGAGAACTTGCATTTTTGGGAAATTGCATTTCCAGGGTTATAAAAGGAGCAATTGCCAGTTTAACATACCTACAAATGCACTCCTATGCTTCTGGAACCAAAAAGCACCTTGTGTAATTTCAAATATGTCACATAAATAATAATGATAGTAATACAATCTTAACTTACACTTAATATACCACTTACCAGGTGCTAGGCACTATTCTTAACTCTTTAGACATATTAGCTCATTTTATCCTCACAAAAACCCAGTGAGGAAGATGCATAAAATCCTTGTTTTACTGATAAGGGAAGTCAATACACAGCTAGTCACATAACTGGCATGTGTGGGAGCCAGTGCTTGAACCGAGGCAGTCCGGTCCCAGAGTCTACAGAATTCACACATGAGTGTACCTGTAGCTGACGTGGCTCCCAACACAAGCAGATGGCCAGTTCAGCCACCATGGTCAGCAACACTGTGAAAAACCACTTTGGTCACCATCCCTATGGCTAGACTTTTCAAAATATAATTCTAATGCCTAAAGAGTTCGAATGATAGAATTTTATAACATGGAGGAACATTTAGTTCATTATGCCAAGACCAGCCAGCTGTTTGGGCTGAGAATTTCCAGTAAGTCAGCCTCAGGGACACTGATCAGAATCTCTGGGGACTAACAAGTGATGACAGTCAGATGACCTTAGCTACCCTCATAGGACTGTAGTGTCAGAAGGATATCATCTTTGTTCCAGATAATATGCAAGGAACTTGAAAGAAATTTTTCTTAAGTTAGGTTGACACCCCAACAGTTTTCTAAATATGAAAATAGATACAGATGTGCTGTCTTTTTTTTTTTAAGAATCATCATTTTCTAAGATATTTGTGTATTTATTTGACTGCACCAGATCTTAGTTGAGGCAGGCAGATCTTTGATCTTCATTGCAGCATATTGGGTCTTTTAGCTGCTACACGTAGGGTCTTTAGTTGTGGCATGTAAACTCTTGGTTACAACATGTGGGATCTAGTTCCTTGACCAGGGATTGAACACAGGGCCAGCTGCATTGGGAACATAGAGTCTTAGCCACTGGACCAGCAGGGAAGTCCCAAGAATCATCTATTTTTTGACCTTAAAAAAAAAAGTAATAAAATATACAGTTTGTGAGCATTCCTAGATTGAATTTGACAGGTCCATGTTCTAAAATAATTACGTTACTCAAATTGCTATGAGCAATTTGATTCCATTTTCTCCTATCAAAGATAGGGACATAGTCAACTAATTAACACTTTTAACTAATTTCACAAATTCTGATCCAAGGATGTGTTAGGCAAGCAGAAAGAATGTAATCCTCCCTTTTGCCACCTGTTTAAATTATTATAAGCATTTCTATGCAAGTGCTGTAAAGTTATCTATTTCTCTGGCTGTTTTAGTCATTTCTATTTTAAGCCATTCGCATGCCCCACTGATGTTTTAGGGAATAGTTTTTGAATGAATAGGTAGGTCAGCTTATTGGAGAAGTTGCCAGAAGTTTTGCCTGCCCCAAATACATCCACTTAATTACCCACCTGAGTTCTTTCCTTTGACCCAAGAGAACAAGAGAAAATAGCATTTGATACCTAGAATCACAAAAATAGGGAGCCAGGAGGAACTTTGTCTCTTCCTTGAATGGTAGTCGAGGGAGAGGAAGGAGGAAAAGAGGGAGGGGGTAGTAAGTGGATTGCTTTGGCTTTTGTCTTCATTTTTTCCTCATCACAGTCTGGTTGGAGAATATCTTATGTAACATCAGTCCCCTTTAGAGCATTTCTACATCCGTTCAGGTGTCCTGGAAGTAAACATTAAATTAAATTAAAACTTAATTTAATTTAAACTCAGAATAAAAGACTTTACATAAACTGACTAAAAAGAGCTTAACTATTCAAAACTAGGTCAGATAGAAGAAGGCACTTTCAAGTGTCCAAAACAATCCCATCGTTTTTTAAAAATCCTGCAAGCTGAAGCAATACATAATAGAAATGCGAAATTAAGTTAGATGTGCCCTTCAAGGAACTAATTTTTTTTAAATCATCAAATGGCTCCAAAATGCCAAGAAAATACAGGACACTAAAATGAGGTCCAGATTCTCAAACGGGGTTGAATTTTAAGCAAATTCTTCAATGAGCAAGTAGATATTTCAGAAACTGGTTTTAGACCAATCAAATACCTAGCAGGATTTTTGTGAAACTAGGATGAGATTTAATGAATTTCAGTCTCCTAGTCCAATAGCACACAGTGAACAGTTGATAATATTTTGCTAAATGAATGCTGAAGAATTTTTTTTAATTTCTTTTATTTAAGCTTAGTTGATTTATGGTGTTAGTTTATGCTCTACTGGAGAAGAAAATGGCAACCAAAGTGATTCAGTTATGCATATGCATATATATTCATTTTCATAGTCTTCCATCATGGTTTATCAGAGGATACTGAATATAGTTCCCTGTGCTAATCAGTAGGACTTTGTTGCTTATCTATTAGATATATATTAGCACCTGCTACACCAAAGCTCTCGATTCCTCCCTCCCCAACTCCCCCACCTTTTATTACCTCAATGAAGAATTAGATCAAAAGAGTGTCGAAGAAGGACATCTTGGGATAAGAAAATATGAAGAGCAGTTGTTTCCCCCCCCTTGGCTACAAGTCTGTTCTCTGTCTGAGTCTGTTTCTTCCGTAGATAAAATTTGTGCATGCCTGATAAGTCGCTTCAGTCGTGTTGAACTCTGTGCAACCCTATGGATTGTAGCCCATGGCACCTCTGTCCATGAGATTCTTCAGGAAAGGATACTGGAGTAGGTTGCCATGCCCTCCTCCAGGGAATCTTCCTGACCCAGGAAACTGAACCTGCATCTCTTAAGTCTCTTGCATTGGCAGGCTAGTTCCTCACTAGTGCCACCTCCAAAGCCCAGATAAAGTTCATTATGTCCTATTTCAGATTCCATGTGTAAGTGATATGTGTTATTTGTCTTTGTTTTTCTGACTCTTTTCACTTAGTATGACAATCTCTAGGTCCATCAGATTGCTGCAAATGGCATGGTTTCATTCTTTTTTATGGCTGAGTAGTATTCCATTGTATACATGTATCACATCTTCTTTACATTCATCCCTCGATGAACGTTTTAGTTTGTTTCCATGTCTTGGCTGTTGTGGATAGTGCTGCTGTGAACATAAGGGTGCATGTGTCTTTTTTGAATTATAGTTTTGGTCTCAGATATATGCCTGGGAGTGGGATTGCCAGATCATATGCGAACTCTATTTTTAGTTTTTTGAGGAACCCTCCATTCTATTTGCCATAGTGGCTGCACCAATTTATATTCCCACCAACAGTCAGGAAGGTTCCCTTTTGTTTGCACACTCTCCAATGCTGAATAATTCTGAACTCATGTAGTCAAGCTACTCAGCTATCCTGTTCGGTCTTAGCTAACACCTTAACACAGGTTATTCCTCAGATTACATAAAAACACCACTTCCTAGAAAGAGCAGATCCCCGGAAAGGAGAAGTCCCAAATTTCTGAAACTGATTTTTTACCCTTTTACAGGAGTAATGCAAGAGACGTGACCGAGTTGATCTCCATTCATTCATTCATTCGCTCTTTTAAAAATTATTGATCACGTGTTTTCAGTGCATCAAGTACTGCTCTTGTGCTTGGGAAATAGAGGTCAACAAGGCAGATGAGGGCTCTGCCTGCATGAAAATTACATTCTCCCACAGAGCTCGTGGCATGTAAGTCCTGTGTCACTGCTGTCACCCAGCGCTCAACACCCCCTGGGGTGGGCAGCAGGCTGCCCTGGAAAGAGCAGTCAGCTTGGAAGGCAGATCGGCACCCAGTGGAATCCATGCTCCACGTCTTGTCAGCTGAGTTTCCCGGAGAAACTTTCTGAGCCACAGTCCTTGTCTGTAAAGTGGGTATAATAATACCTACCTTGCAGCGATTCTGTGAAGATGAAATGAGACATACCAAGGTCCTCAGTAAATGGTAACCTTTCATTATTTTAATGAAGAACTAGATCAAAAGAGTGTCGAAGAAGAAGGACATCTTGGGATATGAAAAGCTGAGAATCAGTTATTTCCTCTGAGCACATCCTACAAAAGATATACCTTTTCAACCATTTTTAAAAAAGAATGTTGGCATGGAGTGTTAAAAGTATAATAATAAGCACAGAAGAAGCATGATGTCTCACTATACATAGTACATTGCATTGGACATATGCTCTTTGTCCTCCTTCCTCCACAACCCCAGTAAAATGAAAATAAGGGGGAAAATAAAACCATAAGAGCAGCAATGATGGGGAAGGTGGATTACAGAAGTGAGAAATGCCAAAAGTTGGGAAGATTGAGCATAGATTGAGGGAAACAGGCTAGAGTCCATAGGGTGGCAAAGAGCTGGACATGACTGAAGCGACTTAACACACATACACACACTAAGAATGCTCAGTGAGGCAAGAGAAAGAAAAACACATTCAGTAAAAAAAATAAATAAATAACTTTCTGAAAACAAAAATGACTTATAAGAGGCTTAGAAGATAAAGTTTGGGAAATCTGCCAGAACTAGATAGAAAAATAGGACAGAGTCTAAGGAAATTAGATGATCAGTCCAGTAGATCAAATATCCAAATAATAAGTTCTATAAAGAGAGAGCTGAAAAAACAAAATGAAAGAAATCAGTGAAATAATAAACAAAAATTTCCCGGAAGTGAAAGACAAGAGTTTCCTGATTAGAGAGACACACCCAGTACCCAACATAGAGAATAAAGCACATTATTGTGAAATTACAGAACACTAGGGATAAATAAAAGACCCTAAGACCTCAGGAATCGGAATGGCATTAACTGCTCAACAGTAACCTGAGAAGCCAAGAACAATAATTTCCAGATTCTGAGGTGCAATGATTGCTGACTTAGAAATGGTCAAATACGGGGTGGACTGAGAGCATAGAAGGGGTCAGATGTTGACATCACTTTCAGCCCTTTCAACAAGCTCCTCAAGACTTGCTCCACCAAATTAGAGAATAAATAAGGCACGATCAACTCCGAATAGAGCTCCAGATGGAGCAGATAGACAAAATAGAGAAACAGCACTGACTGATATACCAAAGGGTTCTGTCACAATGCAGGGTGTTTTATACTCTGTTAGAATATTTGGAGCAGAATAATGGGCAAATACATAGAAAAGTAAGTAAAGAAAAAACTCCAAGAGAGGAAAAATAATGAGAAAAGAAAATACAATTATAGTACACAGTATGACACAGTTATGAACAATATTCATTCAGTCATGATAATGAAAGCGCTGAACACTAACAAAATTATAAATTAGAATGTAAACATGGTGGCCGTGGAGGTGGACCCCTCAGACGTCCCTTCGAAAGACAGCTTGCTTTGGGGAATGTATCCCTCCTTGGGGACCCACTGTTGTCTTCAGGGAAGGCTTGATCCTGGGTTCCCAGCAGTGACTGAGCAGGAGGACCAGAGCTGGCCATGGCTGCACAGTGCAAGACTTCTGTGCTGAGCAGTCTATATTCTGGGTCTCAGCATCAGCCTGGCCTTGAATTTCTTAGAACGACCCTGCAGTTTAAGGCTCTTCCTTCCCAGTCTTCCTTCCTTGCCCCTCTTCTTCGTGGTTTCAGATTGGCCCTGGAACCACCACCTTTATCTTGTTCATTTCATTTTTTTTAAATTTAATTTTGTGTATTTATTCATTGGTTTAGTTTTTGGCTGTGCTGAGTCTTGATTGCTGAGAGCAGGCCTTCTCCAGTTGCAGTGAGTTGGGACCACTCTTTAATCGCAGAGCCCAGGCTTCTCACTGCAGTGGCGTCTCTTCCTGTGGTGCATGGGCTTAGCTGCCCTGTGGTATGTGGAATCTTTCCAGACCATGGGTTGAACCCATGTCCCTTGCTCTGGCAGGTGGGTTCTTAACCACTGGACCACCGTGGAAGTCCAATCTTGTTCATTTGTAGGGCTTCCTTGTTTTCTGCTTCTCAGAGAACCCGAGCGAACACAGTCATTACATTAGGAGGGTTTTTAAAAAGGGAAAATGAGGGGGGTAAGGGAAGGAGGCAGATTGGAATGTTAAATCATCATCCTTCATATTAAGAAATCAATAGATAATATCTGTATGTCTGTAGTGGGGGAAAACGTAAGAAATAGCAGGATAAGTACATAACTTAGGAACAATGACAACAATGCCAGAAACAAGTAAATAAAATAACTAAAAGAGCTAAGAGTGGTTATGTTAGGGAAGGAGGGGTGAAGAAGGGAACTGTGTGGTTGGGGGGGAAGAGGAGTAAGGCCTTGGCTTGATAAGTTTTGCTTATCAATCTCTGCTTAATATTATGAAATTAAAAATCATGTACCTATATGAAAGAAAAGTGAAAAGTGAAGTCACTCAGTTGTGTCCAACTCTTTGTGACCCCATGGACTGTAGCCTGCCAGGCTCCTCCGTCCATGGGATTTTCCAGGCAAGAATACTGGAGTGGGGTGCCATTTCCTTCTCCAGGAGAGCTTCCCAACCCAGGGACTGAACCTAGGTCTCCAGCACTGTAGGCAGACACTTTACCGTCTGAGCCACCAGGGAAGTCCCATATACATTTACATATATATCAAGCATAGATACATACATACATCAAACATCTTTAAATATATTTTAAAATATATATCAAACTATATATAGTTTAAATATATGTAAATATGTATTTTAACTATATAAATACGCTTTGAGTTGGCCAAAATGTTCGTTCGGGTACTTTTGCAACATCATCAAAAACCCAAATGAACTTTTTGGCCAATCAGCATACATATTTTAACATTTGATCAAGATTGTGGTGAGGAGATGCGGGGCCTTTTGTTTGTTTGCCCTCTCCTGAATCTATGGCAAGCCTAGACCTCCCCTCAGCTGCAGCCTCTGCTTCTAAGCATAGCTCATTTCTCTGAGTACACACTGAGAGGTATACCCAGCTTTAGGTAGTTAGAATAGGAAAAAGGCCACCAGCATCCTGGACTCATTTTTCCTATTCTAACTAACTAACATCCAGGAAGCAAGGAAAGACACTCACGGATCCCAAGAAGGAAAGCTGAAGAGATCCAAACCAACTGCTCCCCAGCTCTCTCTGGGGACCCCAGTCCACAAGGCTTATCATGCGCTTGCAGCTCAGCCCAGGTTGACTCTTTCCTTACTCTGAGCTATCAGCAGCTAGTTAAATGCGCCAAACCCTTTCCTCCCCATGTGACTGACGGGGCTGAAGAAGGAGGAGGGGGCATGAAGAAGAAAGAGGAGGGCAGAGCAGCTCCCCTCCAATCCTCCCCGACGACACACACAGCTGCGACTTCTGCCTTGCGGCCACCTGGGCCCTGAGACAGCTGCCCCAGAGGCCCCTGGCCTGCTGCCACATACCTTCCTCCCATGGCGCTCAGGCCGGGTGGAATGTGGGCAGCGACACCGTGGGGAGGCAAGTGTGTGAGTGAGTGAGTGTGTGTGTGTGTGTGTGTGTGTGTGTGTACACCAGAGAAACCTCATACCATCACGTCACATGACCACAGTTCTTCTCTACATTGGTGTGTACCCACCTGGGTCTCCAACTGGGCTTTCCTCATCTCCATCTAGTCTTGGAGTAGGTGACAGAAACCAGGAGACACCGAATTGTTTGGGGACCAGGAACTCCAGAATGCCCTCCCATAGCCCCGTGACTTGCCTTGTCAGCAGCAGCACATTATTTAGGCCAGGAGACACAAGTCATCCCAATTGCCAATATAGGAACCTACCAAAAGACTCTTCTTAAAGCTGTTTATTCTGTACTGGGTATAGCTGATTAACTGGAGAAGGAAATGGCAACCCACTCCAATATTCTTGCCTGGGAAATCCCATGAACAGAGGAGCCTGGCAGGTCGCAAAGAGTTGGACACAACTGAGGTGACCAAGCATAGCTCATTAACAATGTTGTGATAGTTTCCGGTGAATAGCAAAGGAACTCAGCCATACACATACATGTAGAAGATTTTTGATGACAAGAACCTAAAAAAATAGACAGTGAAAGTTTGTGTCTGACTCTTTGTGACCCCACAGACTACAGCCTGCCAGGCTCCCCTGTCCATAGAATTCTCCAGGCAAGAATACTGGAGTGGATAGCCATTCCCTTCCCCAGCGGATCTTCTGAACCCAGGGATCGAACCTGCAGGAAGACAACTTTTTCTCCATTTTATAAAAGTAATACATATTGGGAGTTCCTTGGTGGCCTAATGGTTGGGATTCCGGCCTTTCACTGCTGTTGCCTGGATTCAATCCCTGTCAGAGAACGGAGATCCCAAAAGATCCATGGTGTGACCCCCACCCAAAAGTAATACATACTCAGTTGTTTAAAATTAGAACTTAGAACAAGTCCAAAGGGCCACAGTTGCACAACCCGAGGCAACGGTGCCCACTATTTGCCTTGTTCTTTCAGTCTTTTGTTTCTCAGCCTCTTCCAAAACATGGAAATATTATTTCATGCATAATTTCATTTTCTGTTTTTCCACTTAAAATTTCATCAAATGCATTTCCTTATACCCTTAAAAACGCTTTGTAAGCACTTTTTTAGAAGTATTGTAATATACCAGCTCACAGATGCAGCATAATTTGCCCAATCATTCTTCTTTGTTAGACTTTTTAAATTATTTCAAGATCTTTAAATTAGAAACAACATTGTGATGAACCTTTGGCATATAAATCTTTGTCCTCATTTTAGATTATTTCCTCAGAATAGATTCCCAGAAATGGAGCTGCTCAGTCAAGTGGTATGCACATTTTTAAGGCCAAGTAAATCTTTTTTTAGTCAGACTGTGAAAAAGTTTGTTTAATATTTAATAATATTCATATTTTTCAGCTGGAAATATATAAGCCATTAAGTGCATGCCGATGGTCTGGCTTAACAAGGCGTTTTATTTATACGTCTAAAGCCACTCTCTACCTCTCACCTACCACATCCCTTCTCTCACCAACAAAGATAACTATTATTCTGAATGTGTATTCTCACAGATTTTTAGTATTTATTTTTATTTAGTTATTTAACTGTACCAGATCTTAGTAGTGACTTGTGGGATCTTTGGTTTCATATAAGGCATATGGGATCTAGTTCCCTGACCAGGTATCAAACTTGGGATCCCTTGCATTGGGAACTCGGAGTCACTGCCACTGGGTCACCAGGGAAGTCTCTCTCAGATTTTTTAAGAATCAGAACTTCAATAATGTAGGATGTTGGACTTCCCTGGTGGCACAGTAGATAGGAGTCCACCTGCCAATGCAAGGGACACAGGTTCGATCCCCGGTCCAGGAAGATTCCCCATTCCACAGAGCAGCTAAGTCCGTGCACCCCAACTGCTGAGCCTGTGCTCTAGAGCCCAGCAGCTGCAACTGCTGAGTCCACATCCCACAGCTACGGAAGTCCATGTGCCTGGAGCCCATGCTTCACAACAAGAGAAGCCACCACAATGAGAAGCCTGTGCACCGCAGCGAAGAGGAGCCCCCACTCGCCGCAACGAGAGAAAGCTCGCACACAGCATAAAATAAACGATAGATACTTTTAAAAGAAAGGTATTTTGGTTAAAGAATAAGAGAGGACACGAGAGAAGGGTAGGGACGAGGAGAGAGAGGGAGCAGGAGACTGAGAGATGGAACTGAAGAGAGACTGATTTGTTTGGCCTTGGACCGTATTATGCTGGAGTAATTATAAATTCAGCAGCTTTGTACCCAATCCCCGTTGGACTTATGGAATGCTCATGGGAGGAAGACATCCACGCACACTGAACGTACGTGGTACCACCTCCTCCTCTCCCGATCCAGCCCTTCTCACTTCTCCCCCAACCCCTTCATGGGAACCAGACACACTTGTTAAACCAGTAGGTAAGGTCTAAAATGGGGCTGCCTGCACTTGAATCCAACCTCCAAGAGTTGCCAATCTGTAGCCTTAGAAAAGTGGCTCCACAATCCCCTCTTTTTTTTACCTGGAAATGAGGATGAAGCTAATACACTATCCCCTTGCCACAGCTGTGACATGGGTTCAACAGGATAAGCGCCTAGCACCCTGCTGTGTATGTGTGACTTTACATTGTGGTCCCTGGGTGTTGGGGGACCTAAGAAAAGCCGTTTCCCAGGATGCTAGTCAGAGGACCCTTTACAAGGTTTAGCTGAGGGCATGGTATTGACATTATCCTTGTTTTTCAGAAAGCCATGAGAGGCAACACGCTTCTCTCTTTTCCAGTATTTTCCTTGAATCCCAAGATGTCTGAGTACAATTTTATATGGTAATTCTGGTCGAAGGTTTTCCCTCTTTCTTTACTTTTCAAAGGTAGGAATGGTCTAAGCATCAGTCCACACCTGCAACCCTGAACTTGTCCTTTTTTTCAACAATTAGGCCAAAAAATTCCAATGATTTTCAGTCCATATACACCTAATCAAGGAGGTCAGATGTCTGGATTTTAGGTTTGAGGACCTATGATAATCAGGTGCCTCAGATTCTTCATTGCCTGAACGTCTGGTTGTTTATATGGATCAGAGATGGAAGAGACTGTATGGGACAGGAATTGATGTTTAGTTCTATCTAAATTTAATAATACTCTAGTGATAGTCAATGGTTGTTAACTTTCTTAAATCAGGAACATCTTTTAAAATATGATTATTTTGTTGTTGTTGCACTGTGTGGCTTGTGGGATCTTAGTTCCCCAACTAGGGATTGAACCCACACCCTTGACAATAAAACCATGACGTCTTAAGCACTGGACCTCTGGGAAATTCTCTAAAATATGATGCTTTCCTAAAGAATATGTTCTTTCTCTTAAAAAATGCACATTCACATTAAACGTTTACAAACAAGAAGGGAGTTGAGATTTCCCTGAAACCAATTCACAGATTCTCCAGTAAGAAATTCTGATCTTGTTAGGAAACTGAGACCCAGAGCGAGATATCCAAAGGCTTGCCTCCAATCACACAAACATATCTCAGCAGAGGCAGCATTGCTGCCCAGGGGGTGTGTTGCCCCAGGAGCCAGCAGCAGGGGGCCCACAGGGTCAGATTTCAGGGGTAGGACAGGAGTGGAGGTGCTATTTTGCTCACAGTCTCTGATGCTATCCAGGTGGGGCTGAAGACCCAAAATGCACTGTTTTTCCCCAAAATGCCTGTGCAACTCCCAAAACAATACTGTAAGAAGTCTGTTCCTAAGGGCTTCTTAAGCCTCCATGGGGTGATGAGAGGGAGGGCAGCTGGGGTGATCCAGTCTGGTCCTTCCTTTACAACCAAGACCCAACAGTGTGGTCTGGGTCAGTGACTCCTGAAGCCCTAGAAAATTAGAGATTTTAGGAAAAAATATTTGGAATCTGGTGGCCTATTATCATCTAGCATCCTAGTCTGCCTCTGTTGATGTCCCGTGGCCCCTGCTTTCCTTCTGGATGTGTTTCAGATCTTTTCCAGGATTATTTCCAGTTAGCCATGCCCTCTGCCATCTATCCCCTGCGGTGGCCCAATACCCTTCACCGGAGAGGGCAGCTTACCATTTGTGAGCTCTCCCCTTAATTCTGTATGAAATCTATGCTAATGTTTTCTTTGAAAGTCTGTGTTTAAAACTATTTATCCTGGATTTATTTTCTAAGCAGAAGGTTGCTCCGTTTCCTGCCTTGTATGCATGTATGCATGTAATTAGGGAGTGAGGCTGTGTATGTGTGTTTATTCCTCTGTTGTTTGCAATACCTCCCAGTTGGGGATCATTTGTAAATTCAGTTAATGAGCATTTAACACATTCCCTTTGATGAAGCTGTTAAATCTGGGCTCCACACTGGCCTCCCACCAGACACCGCCCCCCCTCCCAAGCCATTTGTGTTTACCTATTCTCAACTACTTAGTTATGGGTTCTTGTTTGTTGGCACAACGTCAAACTAACCTTTTGTCCTGTCTGGAACACAGAGAGCTTCATTTTTGTGAGAAAATGCTTAAATCTGTATTCAAAGCAAGTTTACTTTACGAGTGGGCTTTTATTTTCACCAAGCAAAATAGGCAGAACAAACATTCCACGGTCACCCATGTCAGGCATGTGGCAGCAACACTTCAGCTACGGCTGTGGGCTTCTGCAAGAACAAATGCCAAGCTCATAACCTGCGGGCTCCAGCTGTCAGAGCGTTTTCCTGGATTTAATTATAACTTGATCTCTGAAGAGGGCGTGTGTGTCAAGTGTGCTTTTCAATCACTTAAGAGAAAGCGGAGTGAGTGGCGGGGCTGCCCTGGGATGTGCCCGTGAGATGAGCCTCCTTGCAGCAGAGGATCATGGGAGTCACGCACAAGCCTGTGCCAGTCCCAGAAGCACAGCTGGGCTCCTAGGCTAGAGACGTAAAAAGAAACAGCACATAGGAGTATTTAAATTCAAAATTCAATATAATTAAAAATACGAAAACCAAGGGAAGGGATTGAACTGCATACTCATCTCTACCTAAAACAGGAATAACCTCTCAGAAAAATCCTTCCATGGCTTCGCTTCTTACCCACCGTGGATGTGTGCCTTATGCACCTTTCCCGGCCTCAAGAATAATAGTTTAGTTCTAGAATGCCCTTGTTGTTTAGTCACTCAGTCGTGTCCTCTTTTGCGACCCCGTGGTCTGTAGCCCGCCAGGCTCCCCTGTCCATGGGATTTCCCAGGCAAGAATACTGGAGTGGGTTGCCGTTTCCTTCTCCAGGGGATCTTCCCCACCCAGGGATCAAACCCGTATTTCCTGCATTGGCCAGTAGGTTCTTTACCACTGTGCCACCTGGGAAGCCCTTTAATTTCCTACCTCTCAGCAAATTCAGCCTCTCGGCAAATTGCACACCAACCCTACAGCCAACACAGACCTACACACACACACACACACACACACACACACACCAGTTTGAACCATCAGAAAAAATGTCCTGGTAGCAATCAAATTATGATTTCTCACCTGGTTCGTGGCAGCTGGCCCCAGAGTCTGTGTTTCTAAATGCGAACATTCAGGTCATTTACATCAAAGCCTCGTTCCCTAACAAAGACCAGAGAGATTTCTCAGAGATTTCATCCTCCAGCCTTTAGTGTAGCAGAGACAGTTAACCAGAGACAGCCAAATCTCTCAAGGTGTGCAATCTTTTTATTTTTCTATTTTACTGTGCAAAACAAACAGATACAAAGCTAGCTAGGTTCCGTGGATGATTTGGGTTAATTCCCACCCCAGATCACCTGACATAGTCCATAATTTGAGAAGTATTTTATACTTTGAGTTAATAGCAGGCAAGGAGGGAGCGGGAGGTTACCACTGGTGTTGGCCCAGGGAGAGGGGACAGTGACTAGCTTTGTGCAAACACAACCATCCGTCCATCCGTGTGTAGAGGTGTGATCCCACCCAATCCTCCCTGATTTCAAATGCCTCACAGTCTCAAACATAGAGCCCTTAACTTTATTTTTGTTGCTCTTTTCCTTTCCTGTTGACTTGAGGGTAAAAGGTAGTGAAGTGGTTAGAGAGAGGCCTCCCTGCAGGAGTCTCCAGGCCTGTCTGATGCATTTGTCTGGGTGGGGGTGCCATGGAGGTCTTCATAGCAGCCCATGGTAGCCTTTGCCATTGCCCAGAATAAACTTAAACAGAAGGCTTTCAGGCAAAGATTTTTTTTGTAGCAGATTAGCATCAGAGACATAGATAATTGTGACTGATAGGCTATTGGATTCGAAGGCCATCTGAACATAGGAACACCGAAAGGAGCATAATGAGTATTATACATTGGGAAATAGGGTTGGAGATGGTACTTCCTTTAATGTATACCCAGAGGGTGATTTGATTTCTATCCTGCCTATGTCCCCTTGTTATATAGCGACTTTGAGTATAAATGAGGGTCATGAATTCTATGAGGAAAGTCTAAGTTTCAATGCACTGTTCAGTTTTATCTCTGGTTGCAACCAACACCCTTAGCTTTTCATCTTTTTTTTTTTTTAATATTCACAGTTATAATTTATGATAGAAAAAGTATATAGAATAAAATTAGCAAAGGAAAAAGGCTTACAGGGTGGATGGAGTCCAGAAAAAAACAGGTACGAACATCACCAATATTCCTCTCCCAAGTGGAGCTGAGACAGTGCATATAATTTTTGTGGCAATAACATGTGACAACCTGTATGAAATATTGCCAATAAGGGAAGCTCACCCAAGTCTTGGTACGTCTTTAGTTTTCATCTTTGATGCTCAGATATATGGTAAGAATTTCCCTTCTCTCTCCCAGTTGAGAACTGGGAATTAAAATTATAGCTATAGATTTCAGTATGTTTTACCAAAGAGATGAAAAGGCATCTTATCTTCCAGAATCTTTTTCTTTACATTATTCTACCCCTACCATTTCTGACATTTTCCTGTTATTCTACTTGACCAAAATATTACTGTTTTTGATAAACACCCAGGATAATTAGGACAGCTTTTTTGTAGTGTTGATTCTCTTTATTGGTGTATTTAGAATATCATTTGGCCCATGCAAGTTCTTCGAAATGTTTCTCATGTGGAAGAGTGAGTATCATAAAAAACACTTGGACTGTGATGTCACATTTTTGGTCCTCCCATTACAACCTCCACTGGGACATCTTCAGAATGTCTGACCCACGTGGTCAGGTCTGAAAGCCAAGTCACTGGGAGGATCAGCCTCCTAAACACTCTTTCATTCACTGAAAGTCCAATTAGATGGTGTCACATTGAGGGGAACATAGTATGTTCTTTTTTAAAAATTATTTCATTTTTTATTTAAATTTTTTAATTGGATCTTTTTAATTTTTTTAGACTGCTGTTGTTTGTTTTTTGGCCACAGCTTTTGGAATCTTAGTTCCTGGACCAGGGATTGAACCCAGGCCCCAGGAGTGAAAGCCTGAGATTCTAACCACTGGACCACCAGGAAATTCCTTTTAAGTGTCTTTTAAATATTGAATAAACCTGAATTTCTGAAATTGAAGGGCCTTTAAGGGATTCCAAAGCTTAACCTATTCTCTCTACCTTTTTGGAATTAAGTTCAAGTTTGTTTAAGTCTTGTTTAGCAAAATTCAGATTATATCAGAGAAGCGGTGAGGGGAAGTTTAACTTTATTAAGACATGCCAAGACTCTGGGTATGGCTGAGAGCCAACACATTTCTCCTGTGGCATGTTTTATCTTGCATTCTTCTCACTAGTTTAAATTATGACCTAACTGGGCCAAGATTGTCCAGGCTACAGAGACTTCTCAACTAAGAGAAAATACTAAGTTTGGAAAGTTTTGTTCTCATTCAATAAAGTAAGAAGCTTTAAAAACAAAGTGATCACCAGTTAAAACATAGTATTATTGAGTTTCCACTAAGATCAATCTTGTGGCTGCTATTTGTATTCAATCAACAGAGTTGACATTGACAGATTTGAGAAGTGAGTTTTGACTGTCCTCTGTCTTTTTTTGTTTTAATTGGAGTATAATTGCTTTACAATGTTGTGTTAGTTTCTGCTGTACAACAAAATGAATTAGCCACACATATACATATATCTGGAGAAGGCAATGGCACCCCACTCTAGTACTCTCGCCTGGAGAATCCCACGGACGGAGGAGCCTGGTGGGCTGTAGTCCATGGGGTCGTGAAGAGTCGGACATGACTGAGTGACTTCACTTTCACTTTTCCTTTCATGCATTGGAGAAGGACATGGCAACCCACTCCAGTGTTCTTGCCTGGAGAATCCCAGGGATGGGGGAGCCTGGTGGGCTGCCATCTATGGGGTTGCACAGAGTCGGACACGACTGAGGCGACTTAGCAGCAGCAGAAGCAGCAGCATACATATATCCCCTCTTCCTTGGATTTTCTTTACATTTAGGTCACCATAGAGTATCCTTTATCTTTAATCAACTATATTTATTCTTTCTTTCCTCATTTTTTAAATACATATATTTTACTAGGCCTATTTTGGGGGGAACCATGCCTTTTAGCATGCGGGATCTTAGTTCCCCAACGAGGGGTTGAACCCGTGCCCCCTGCTTGAGAAGCACGGAGTCCTAACCTCTGGATCACCAGGAAAGTCTCTTCCTTCCTGTTTTAATGGCATTTCTTTCCCTGTTCTTTATGATGTGATATTTTCATTTCTACTTGGACTGCAACTCGTTCATATCTCTACGTTGCCTTCCCCAGTGCATTTTCACTTAAATCTATTTTCTCTGTTTGTAGAATAAAGGACTGTCTGTGATTAAAGAAAGTGCAGATATCAGCATGCAGTAGAGGGAGATGCTTTAAAGGACAGAAAAGTAAAACTTTTGCTCAGTTTAAGCTATTGAAAGACCCACTTAATAGGTGCAATAGGTCGCTGAGATTATATCTACTCCCATTTCTTGTATTTACCTTAATCCTAATACTTCCTCTTCTCTGAGACAACTCTCTGAGATATGGGGGCTCAAAGGCCATTTCAGTTGTGCTCTCTCTGCCCTCTGTTTCACCAGCAGAGTAGACATCTGTCATTTCTATAATCTGCCCACTTCCATAATCCCTTTTCTGATAACAGCATCCAATTTTTCTTTGCAGCCTACTGTTGCCCACTATCTGCCTACCTGGTCTAGTGAGACTGAATCCACCTCCAGCTCTAAAGGTTGTCCTGTGATGGAGCCCTAGCCATTCACAAGACCATCACATGCCCTTGGCCTCTCTGCTTGGAAGAAAGAGGCATAGGGCATTTGCCTGGAAAATTCTTCCCTGGAAAATTACATGGACAGAGGAGCCTGGTGGGCTACAGTCTGTGGGGTCACAAAGAGAAGGACACAACTTAGCAACTAAACAACAACAAAACCTTGTTTCCTTTGGAATCCTAACTCTCTAATTACAGTCACTAAAATCCCCCTGCGATGCAGGAGAAACAAGTTCAATCCTGGTTAAGGAAGATGAACAAGGAAATGGCAAGCCACTCTAGCATTCTTGCCTAGAAAATTCCGTGGACATTGTTGTCTGGAGGGCTACAGTCCATGGGATTGCAAAGAGTAGGTAGGACACTACTTAGCAAGTAAACAAGGGCCATGGAAATTGTAGGTGAACTCAGGAGTTTGTTGAAACTACTGCAAAACAGGTGTTTTATCCTGCAGTTTCTGAGATGGTTGATTTAAGCCTGGAGCTGCTGGTGGCTGTCTTCATACTGTGCAGATACGATTGCCTGAGATTAAATCAGCACAGCGAAGAGCACTCCTTAGGGAAAGGGAAACACAGATCCCCCAAAATATTCCTGAGTACTAGAATTCAGCCCTGACATTTCAGTTGTGGGATCCAATAAATCCCCCCGTGGTTTCAACTGATATGAATAGGGCCACTTGCAGCACTGAGCCCCCACACTTGGTCAGCAGCCCAGGCTTAAGCCCTTCCTTCCCCTTCCTGTTTCTGTTTCTTTCACATTAAGCCCAGCATCACTCTCATCCACAGCACTGGAGCTCAGAGAGTAGTCACTTCAAGCCCTCAGCATCCAGGACATCCAGGGAGAGAAAGGTACAGCTCCAGCAGCTAGGGAGCCCCTCAGGGCTTGAGTCTAGGAGAAGCACGGTAGGAGGGGAGGTTTAAGGGCATTCCTGCAACCCAGGAAACAATGGTCCTGGGCTGGGGTTTGGGGAAGAGAGGAGAAGGAAATTCTTACTGTTCAGGGAAAGGGTGCAAGACCCACACCTGTGCTGGTCAGTGCATGTATGATGATGGTTATAGAGGTGATGACACATGGAATATGGGTACACAGTTCCACACTGATACCCCCCTTTACAGACCTCACAAAACTGAATGTGATCAGAAAAAAAAAACCCTAAAAATCTATGTACAGTCAAACCAATTACAGTTGTTTACATGGAATACATCCCGTTTGTGCCTAATTACCGTGAGACATCATAATGATTATGTACTTCATTAAATATGTGTCACAATTTAATTTCTTACATTTTATTTGATGACATCTATGAACAGGATGGAGAAGGCAATGGCACCCCACTCCAGGAGAAAGCAATGGCACCCCACTCCAGTACTCTTGCCTGGAAAATCCCATGGACAGAGGAGCCTGGAAGGCTGCAGTCCATGGGGTCGCTAAGGGTTGGACACAACTGAGCGACTTCACTGTCATTTTTCACTTTCATGCATTGGAGAAGGAAATGGCAACCCACTCCAGTGTTCTTGCCTGGAGAATCCCAGGGATGGGGGAGCCTGGTGGGCTGCCATCTATGGGGTCGCACAGAGTCGGACAGGACTGAGGTGACTTAGCTGCATGAACAGGATAATTTCATGCTCTGGGTTCCCGGTTTGTTTGTTAACATGTACTAATCAGTCATCTGCCAACAATTTTAAAACAAAATATAATGCCAAAACATTTCTACTTGAGGAAATTAGGGACCGCAGACTGGTAAATAAGTGGTACTATTTGTTCCTAGTTCCCTTATCACTGGGGAGACATCACCATCATGGGTGATTATGGCCCCATGAAGATCAGGTGGTAGATAACTTGTCCACATTTGATTTAGGGAAAATCACTTGAAAAGGAATATTAGGAAGACCTTTCTAAAACATGAGAAGTTGGTGAATTCCCTGGCGATCCAGCGTGTAGGACTCAGTCACTTTCCCTGCAGTGGCCAGGGTTCAGACTCTGGTCCGGGAACTAAGATCCCACAAGTCCCGAGGCTCGGCCCCCCCTCCCCCCAGAAAACAGTGAGAGGTTAATGCAAAGATGAAACTGGTGGTAGAAGGAAAGTGCAAAGGAGGAGCCTCAGTGTTCAGATCTGTAAAATGGGAGTCGTAAAGTCCTACCTCATGGAACTGATGCAAGGATTACATGAGAAGATGCAGGATTATCCAGCAAATGCTAGCTATTATCATCTTTAGAAAAATGTGGAGTTCAGCAAGAAGGTAGCCTTCAGTGAGGAAGATAATCTTATTCTCTGCCTGAGTAGATTTTATAGGAAAATTGTGATTCACTGTGTAAATATGAGCCTAAAACTCCTGTATTCGTTTAAACCACATGAAGTTATTTTTATAGGCCAAAAAATAGTCTGGTATTGGCAAATTCATGTGATCCAATCTGATATGAATAATGAAGTTTACTTCCTTCCATCTGTCCATCCTCAGTCAGTCAATTCAGTCACTCAGTCATGTCTGACTCTTTGCAACCCCATGGACTGCAGCACACCAGGCTTCCCTGTCCATCACCAACTCCCAGAGCTTACTCAAACTCATGTCCATCAAGTTGGTGATGCCATCTCATCCTCTGTCATCCCCTTCTCCTCTCGCCTTCAATCTTTCCCAGCATCAGGGGCTTTTCAAATGAGTCAGCTCTTTGCCTCAGGTGGCCAAAGTATTGGAGTTTCAGCTTTAGCATCAGTCCTTCCAATGAATATTCAGGACTGATTTCCTTTAGGATGGACTGGTTGGATCTCCTTGCTGTCCAAGGGACTCTCAAGAGTCTTCTCCAACACCACAGTTCAAAAGCATCAATTCTTTGGTGCTCAGCTTTCTTCACAGTCCAACTCTCACATCCATACATGACTACTGGAAAAACCATAACTTTGACTAGACGGACCTTTATTGGCAAAGTAATGTCTCTGTTTTTCTTCCAAGGAGCAATTGTCTTTTAATTTTGGCTGCAGTCACCATCTGCAGTGATTTAGGAGTCCAAAAAATAATGTCTCTCACTGTTTTCTTTGTTTCCCCATCTATTTGCCATGCAATGATGGACCCGGATATCTTGATCTTACTTTTCTGAATGTTGAGTTTTAAGCCAACTTTTTCACTCTTCTCTTTCACGTTCATCAGAGGCTCTTTAGTTCTTCTTTGTCCATCCTCAGTGCCTCCAAATTATGAGAACCATGCACTCATCTGATGAGATTGACTGAGCTTTCTCCACGAATGCTAAGCAAAGCTAAGAGAAAACCAAAGAGAGATTAGGGGGGAGAGGCAAGATGTGACTGATCTATTAGGTACTGAAATGCTCTTTGAAATCAAATAAAAGCCAAAAATAAGGGCTAAGATTAAGAAAGCCGCAGCTTGGGGCATACGAGACGTATTGTGATTGTTATCTTTGTTGTTGCTGGTCTCCTGGAAACATTTGAAGACTCAGTATAAGGAAAAGGACTGAAAAATCCAGACATGGCAAAGGAGAGAGGTTTAGAACCAAGAAAAATAGACACTAATATTTAAAAGAATTTAGTTAAATTCTTCCTGAAAAAGAGCGCCTAGTATCTTTAACACTGCTAACAAGATCAGGCAAAAAGGAAAAAAAAAAACCAAGAACACTGAATAGGGAACAGGAAGTATCTTTGTAAAGTGTCCTTAATGAAGTGTCTTTAAGTATTACTTGAGATTAAAAGGTAGTCAGAACTGTCTTCTGTGATGCTCTTTTCATAGAATACAGCTGGAAGAGAGAGTCTTATTTCTTGCCTCTGGGAGCTATATAACTAAGCCATCCAATTTGAATGGTTATCTAATTCACTTTTTGAAAGGTTTTAAACCGCTCTTTTCTGAGTCCCGAGCTTGCCTTTCACCCACCATGGGCAGAAGGTGCCATCCGTCTTCCCCAGATCCCAACCCTGCATCATGCTGGGATATGGACTAATAGAGCCTTCCACAGAAACTAGATTTTCTTTGGTGTATGGATATCATTACAGATATTAGCAACAATCAGCTTTCCATCACATCTGAGTACACTGGCCTGTGGGCTGTGTGACTCAAGCATAGCTTGTGGAAGTCTCCATACCTGGAAGAGAGCTGTGAATGACATTCCACTCAAACGTTGAGTCTCACGGGAGCTCAGTCACTAAGGATGTGACTCTCAAGCCCAGAGATGAATGTGGGCAACTTGCTTCTCTCTCCCAGAATTTCGCATCAGGGCACAGTGACAAAGGCAAATGATATGTGAATTTCATCAATCATAGGCTCTATGCCAGGCTGTAAACGGTCCTCTGAAATCAATAGGACCCCAGAGTGGGAGATCACATCTACCATGATCTATGAGAGTCTGGAAGGGCTCCCTGAACCTGGATGTGGGTACACGCAGAGTGGCCGCAGAGCATCTCGCAAACACGAGATGATTCAAACCCTGTAGGTGGTCGGTAGTGCTGGCAATGACCCTTCAGATGTGCTCAGAACCAGACTGCTCCTGGACTACCGGGAAGCAGAGAACTCGCTTTGTCTCCTAGGCGTGCTTCCTTGCCCACAGCAAGGACTCAGCAGCCTAAGAAACATCCCCGATGGGGATTACAATCCTATTCAGACAAATGCCATGTTGGAGGACATGTCCTTGAACTGTTTGCTTCTTTTCCTTTCAGAATGAAAGTGTAGGGATTGTCTTGCAAAGCCTTCAGGGGACCACTAGCTCTGTCTGGACACTGGACAGCTCTGTGAGTGCATCCTTTCTCCCTGCCCGGCACTCCTGCCCTTCTCCACAGCTGCTCTCTCCCAGGTGGTGATGCTGGAGCCCCCAAGTTGCCAAACCTTGGAGGGGGAGGGGAGTTTGAGAAACCTTATTTATGCCACTGATATGGTTGTTGTTTAGTCACTAAGTCATGTCCAACTCTTTGTGACCCCATGGATTCTCTGTTCATGGGATTTCCCAGGCAAGAATACTGGAGTAGGTTGCTATTTCCTTTGCCGGGGGATCTTCCCAAACAGGTATCAAACCCATGTCTCCTGCATTGGCAGGCAGATTCTTTACCACTGAGCACCAGGGAAGGCCAATGCCACTGGTGCTAGTCTCCAAATTCTCTTTTTTTAAAAAATTAATTAATTTACTTATTTGGTGTCCTGGGTCTTGGTTGCAGCACACAGAATCTTTTATCTTAGTTGCAACATGTGGGATCTAGTTCTCTGACCAGGGATCGAACCCGGGCTCCCTGCATTGGGAGTTCAGAGTCTTAGCCACTGGACCGCCAGGGAAGTCCCAGGCTCCAAATTTTCTATAATCTGCATGCACCCTGTAGCTTGTCCAAGAGGCAAAGTGAATTAGAATCCTGGGGGAGACCAGCTAGAGAAGTCCCATGAGTCAGAAAACACTATGCTTTAGAACTGGGCTTTCACATGGCCCTTACCCTTGACTCAACCACACCAGTTTTCCTGGAAAGAAGAAAAGGAAAGGTCCTATTCCTTTGTCAGAACTTAGGAAGTATTTGCTCTTCTTATACATGCAAAGAGTGTTAAGATTCATCAGCGGGCAAGAAAAACCTGAAGCATCATTGGCCTAGTTTGGGGCTGAATGTTTCACAGGAAATCTTGTCAATGGCAGTTGGGCCCTTGTCATGGTTCTCAGAAGACAAGGGGACTCTCTGAACACAGTTGTCTGCCACAACTGGCTGGCCCCATCAGAGAAGGATGTTCACGTGGCACTGGGCACGGCCATGTTTCTGGAGTGGCTCGCTTAGATTTTGCAGAGAGAACTCTAGTTCCATGGCCATGAATTCCTTTGCAGATGTGTTGTGGCCATGAGAGAAGGCAGACAAAATTGCAAATGAGGCTGCACAGCCAGGAAGCAGTCACAGGGCTGGCAATCAAATGGAGACCAGTGGCAGAAGCCAGGAATGGTGGAGACAGGGACTGCAAGGTCAGAATTGTACAAATCCTGGGTCCTTCTGTTATTAGATAAGACCTTAGACAAATTACCCAACTCCACCTGATGCAAAGAACTGACTTATTTGAAAAGACCCTGATGCTGGGAAAGATTGAAGGCAAGAGGAGAAGGGGACGACAGAGGATGAGATGGTTGGATGGCATCACCGACTCAATGGACATGAGTTTGAGTAAGCTCCTGGAGTAGGTGATGGACAGGGAGGCCTGGTGTGCTGCAGTCCATGGGGTTGCAAGGAGTCGGACACGACTGAGAGACTGAACTGAACTGAACTTTTGGTAAGACGTTTGCCTAGAACCCAGTCTAGAATATAACTACTTGATATGTGGTGGCTGCTATTACTTTTATTGGTATTGTTTCACAGAAAAGTCAGCACGCAGCGTGAAACTGCTAATGTCCCATGTTTTAAATAATACTTCATAAATAGCAGTGCAGAGCTGTGAACCTCAGCTTATCTGATCAAATCCCAAGCCTTCATTCATCATGGAGAAAGAGCATGGAGCAAAAAAATGGCTTGAAAATTTCCACTGCCTTTCTATCTTATAGGGTGGAAAGGCACCTGGAAAAGCACCAGATTTCTTCTAAAGTGGTTCAACACCACAGTAGGGTTTTCTAGCCTCAGTTCTCTGTGCTGCATATTGACATTTACCTTTTCCAAATAATGAGAGTTAAAACCCATTGCCATAGCTACTTTACTGAAATGTATAGAATCTGGTTCCCTCTTTTGAAATACGCAAAGGAAAATGTCATGAATGCCTAGTAAGTCCTTTGGGTTAAGAGGACATTTACATACACAGAGTGCTGAGTATTCTTTGTGCTTTGCCAAGTTGCTTCAGTTGTGTCAACTCTTTGCAACCCTATGGACTGCAGCCCGCCAGGCTCCTCTGTCCATGGGATTCTCCAAGCTAGATTACCGGAGTGGGTTGCCATGTTCTCCTCCAGGGAATCTTCCCCACCCAGGGATCAAACCCACATATCTTATGTCTCCGGCATTGTCAGGCAGGTTCTTTACCACTAGTCCGGGACTATGCTTTGCTTGTGGGTAAGTCCAGATCTACTATTTTTGTTTCATTAATATAACAAGAGAGCATTTTGGATCTGGAAGGGTCTGAGGTTGTGTCTAATCCAGTGTCTTCACTTTACAGATAAGCAAACAAAAGTTCAGGATATGAACTAAATGAGTCCTAGATGTCCCACTTTAAAGGTGGTTTAAATGTAGCTTTGGGGGAAATAATGAGTTTTGATGCCTTAGTGGGGTGGGCAGGCTCATTACAGGGGGCTATCTTGAACCCTTAGAGAAAGGAGCTCTCTGTTTGCACACACGCGTATACACACACACACACACACATACATAATCTCTCCTTACTCCCAATTTTGCTTTGTCCCCAAATTTCAGAGAAGGAGCTGAAGTAAACACATCAACAATCAAGGCATTTTTTGAGCAGAATAGATCCATTATTCTTTGAGTGAGCAGGGTCCAGATTCTCATTTCTCTTCTTAACTCAGCTTCTTCTCCCTTGAGGAGAGAGAGAAATGGAGAAAAACCACAAGAGCCAGTATTCCGAAAAAGAACTTTTCACCTTTTCAAGGACTGATGTACAGGGCAGCCACCCCACATGACAGAGGGACATTTCCTCAGTGGCCTGTGGTTCACTCAGATTAAGCCGATGGTCAGCACCGCGTTGGAGGCGGGCAGAGGGGCACTCTCCCCTCATTTGAAGAAGCACAAGTGCCTGAGGAAGACTATGGAGTTGTTCCCAGCATGCCTTTCTTCCTCGGACCCCGCCCAGTTGAGCACTGCGTGATGACAGGGCTGCTTCACCTGCCGGTTGGGCCAACTGCTGTACTGCCTGCCCCTCAGTGAGACTGCCTATGTCTGACCTTCAGAAGTCTGTGCTCCATCCTCCACACTAGTGCAGTGGAGACAAGGACACTCTGCAGTGCTTGGTCATCTCCCTGTCAGTGTCGGGAAGCCAACTGCTTAGCGTTCTTCCAAACAGTGAAACTGAAAATTCCATGTTATTCTCGTGGGCTTCCCAGGTGGTACAGTGGTAAAGAATCCGCCTGCCAATGTAGGGGGCACAGGAGACTCAGGCTCGATGATCCCTGGATCAGAAAGATCCCCTGGGGTTGGAAATGGCAACCCACTCCAGTATTCTTGCCTGGAGAATCCCATGGACAGAGGAGCCTGGCAGGGCTACACTCTATGGGGTCACAAAGAGTCAGACATGACTGAGCAACTGAGCATAGCACGTTATTCTAGTACCACTCACATGCACAGACTTTATTAAGCCATTTCTAGTTGCCATTGGAGAAGGCAATGGCACCCCACTCCAGTACTCTTGCCTGGAAAATCCCATGGACGGAGGAGCCTGGTGGGCTGCAGTCCATGGGGTCACTAAGAGTCAGACACGACTGAGCGACTTCACTTTCACTTTTCACTTTCATGCTTTGGAGAAGGAAATGGCAGCCCACTCCAGTGTTCTTGCCTGGAGAATCCCAGGGACGGGGCCTGGTGGACTGCCGTCTCTGGGGTCACACAGAGTCAGACACGACTGAAGTGACTTAGCAGCAGCAGCAGCAGTTGCCGTTAACACCTGTTGAAAATTCTTGTTGCAGTAGAGAGTACTGCTTGTTAAAAAGCAAATTTCTATGGATATTTGCATATTCTTAATTTTGTTTTTTAATTTTTTAGTCACACCATGTAGCATCTGGAATCTTAGTTCCCTGTTTACAAATGGAACCCATACCCCTGCAGTGGAAGCATGCCGTCCTAACCACTGGACCACCAGGGACAACCCTATTTGCATATTCTTAAATACATTTTATATGAATCATAGTGACATTTGCTTAGCATTTGCTATGTTCTTTGGCCCAATATTTCATGTAACCGTAGGGTCCACCTGGTATTCTTAGCCCCATTTCATAGACGAGAAGACTGAACCTCAGGAAGCTTGAACTGCAGACTCAAGGATGATTAGCTTAGAATGCTGCCCTGTCAGGAATTCCCTGGCAATCCAGAGCTTGGGGCTCCACACTGTCACTACTGAGGGCCTGGGTTCGCTCACTGGTGGGGGAACTAAGATCCCACAGCATGCCAAAACCAGAGAAGGATGCTGCTCTGTTGAGCTCTAAGTGCAGCGCTGTAGGAACTTATCATCTCCCAGGGCCCGAGTGCCCAGAAGTCTGTGTGCTCGGTGAGCAGTGCTTCTTCGGGGGCAGTTTGTAGGAAGGAGGCAAGGGCAAGCAAAAGACATGTGCTGAGAAGAGGAGGCATACATGGTGGCTCTGACTTTGCCTCTTGTTTAAAGGACTTTTGCAAAACTTTGAAGGCAAACATTTTTATACTTGTGAAGTCAAAGGTCAAGAGTCGAAGATGCGCAGTTGTGAAGGGTTAACCTCTGTGTGAGGTCAACCTCAGGGAAGGAAGGTCTTGGGGAAGAGAATTTCTTTGTTGCTGAAATCTACTATTTCCATGTGTTCAGGGCTGCTCTTCCAGAAGAGGAAAGAAATTTCCGGAAAAGAATACTGAGAAGGGCCTGTAATGTGAAATAGGATTCATTCATTCACAGAGGGTAGGATTCTGGGCCTGGGTGCAACACTGCCCCAGGGAGCCACTGCTGACTTCAGGGAACTACAAAGGAGAGGCCCCGTGGAGAATCTCATCACTGCCGTCACTAGGAAAGCCATCTTCTTCCTTAGTTTGTTTGTTTTCCTGAGAAGAGATGATGATAAAATAGCTTAGATTAAAGACATTGTGTTTGAATACAGTCAGTTAAGGGTTTATTTATTAAACAAGTTTTATTCGATTGTGACAACACTTTAAGATGAGAGCAATATTTACTTTGAAGCTAGGGTTGTCGAATTTAGGGAAAAAAAATACATGATATCCAGTTAAATTTGAACTAGAGACACAGATTTCACATATATGTACACTCTGCAATATTTGGTAGTTTTGTACCAATTATTTTGCAGTTCTTTGTGTTTTATCTGGTAACCCTATTGAAACATCAATGTAATACATCAGTACTACCTTCTGCAAAAATTAGTGTATGGCTATAACTTGAGCAGATTTTGAGGGAAATGCCTGCGTGCTTGGTCTCTAAGTGATGCCTGACTCTTTACGACCTCATGGATTGCATCCTGCCAGGCTCCTCTCAGAGAAGGCGATGGCACCCCACTCCAGTATTCTTGCCTGGAAAATCCCATGGACGGAGGAGCCTGGTAGGCTGCAGCCCATGGGGTCATGAAGAGTGGGACATGACTGAGCGACTTCCCTTTCACTTTTCACTTTCATGCATTGGAGAAGAAAATGGCAACCCACTCCAGTGTTCTTGCCTGGAGAATCCCGGGAACGGGGTAGCCTGGTGGGCTGCCGTCTATGGGGTCACACAGAGTCAGACACGACCGAAGTGACTTAGCAGCAGCAGCAGCAGCAGCAAGCTCCTCTGTCCATGGAATTTCCCAAGCAAGAAGATTGTAGTCGGTTGCCATTTCCTTCTGCAGATCTTCCCAACCCAGGGATCAAACCTGCGTCTCCTGCACTGGCAGGCAGATTCTTTACCGCTGAGCTATCTGGGAAGCCTTTAAGGGAAATAGCATTCATAAAAAGATAATACACTGAATTGTTGACTTGAAAAACATTTTACCATAACTCCTTATTTGTCAACTTCCCACTTTCAATAGGGGGCTTCCCTGGTGGCTCTGAGGTAAAGAATTTGCCTGCCATGCAGGAGACCGGAGTTTGATCCCTGGCTGGGGAAGATCCCCTGGAGAAGGAAATGGCAACCTGCTCCAGTATTCTTGCCTTTAAAATCCCATGGACAGAGGAGCCTGGCAGGCTACAGTCCATGGGGTTGCAAGAGTCAGACATGACTTAGCAACTAAACAGCAACAGCACTTTCAATAAGTCTATAAATTTCCTATCAGAGAGCCAACAGATAATCATAGTTTTTCTTGAGTGGAAATATTGTTAAGTAACTCATAAATAAAGCATGCAGGGCATTCTGCAAACATTTAAAATACTTTGCAACTATAGATAATTGTTTATGTGTTAAAGGAGAGAATTCATTCAAAGAATACAACAAATAACCATTGAGCACTCCTTCTATCCTAGGGAATGAAACTTCACTTGCTAGCCCTCTGCTCACCTCCTGCAGTGTGGTCAGGTTCCAGTCCATGGCTCCAGGGTTGGGGACCCTTGTTTAAGAGAATGGTTTTATGAGACTCTGTGAATTTTTGATTATAACCAATCCCAGGAAACTTAATAATATTTTATGGGTAAATATGACATTGTAAAGATTTCTTTCTCATAATTGAGACTTTAGATACTTACTTTTCAGCATTTATTAGTGCTATGAGATTTATGCATCCTGATATCATTTGAGTCCTTTAAGAAGTTCTCAGGGTTTTTTTCCTGAGAAGTACGTACATTTAAGAAGCCTTTGGAGTGAAAGGTCAGACTAAATTGGAGGGGGCACAAGAAGCAAAACATTACTTCAGGATGTTGTCTTTAGTTACAGATTCTCAACTCTTAAATCAGAGTAAATTTACAGGGTGCCTATCCAGTCCTTCCTCACATTTGAATGAAGGTTTCTAGAATCAGGGAATGTAGTCAAGATGCTGAGGAGGAAATGAAACTTCTAACTTCCTAGGACTTGTTTCCACTGATGCATGGATATTGGTTAAGCAACACATTGTAGTTCTTATTCTACACTTGAGAGGTAGTAAATTGCTTTGGGGTGGAAATGAATTAACTCTTTCCTATGACCACATTACCATAACATACTGTCAGAAATGATTTAGTAAACTGAATATGGAAGACTAAAAACCTTAGTATAGTTCCAAGAAATAAATTGACTAATGTGTCCTTTTCATTAGTATGATCAGAGTCACAGAATGATTTCATAACCTCTATTGTCTAACTCAGCAGACTCAAGGTTGGAAGGATATAAGAGGTTATCTAGTCTGACCTTCCTGTGTCCATCAGATGCTTATTTCCTTTATAACGTCCTCACCAACTGGTCTAACATTATCAGGTAACTAGAATACATTTCAGGGATCTGGTTTTTTAAAAAAAACTTCTTTGCCCCTGCCAGAAATAAAATATTCTGTTCTCTTCATTTAGAGCAAGGAAACAAGATCAGGCCAGAGTTTCAAAAACCTTGAAGCACTGCCAAAGATTCCCTGTATCTTCTACTTGAGGGAAGAAAAATTAATGATAAACCCTTCTTTGTTGGTGGTAGTATCAATTCTACATCTAAAATCTACCATTCTATATCTAAATAACCTCCATATCTAAAAAACAACTCATATGTTTATTACATATCAAACACTATGGTAAGTCCTTTCCATGTTCTTTGTTATTTTAAAATGTCATCATTTAATTTTCGCAAGAACCTTCAGATAGTTTCTTATGTTCTTGATTAATAATGATGATCAGAGTCAGAGTTAGAGAAGTTAAGTATCAATGATTTATCTACCATTTTAATACTAGAAGAGACCTCTGGAATCATAGAATCCAGTCTCCTAATTTTCTAAGATTTTCCTTGAAATATGTGAGTGGTTCTAGTGGTGAAGAACTTGCCTGCCAATGTAGGCGATGTAAGAGATGTGGGTTCGATCCTTGGGTCAGGAAGATCCCCTGGAGGAGGGCATAGCAACCCACTCCAGTATTCTTGCCTGGAGAATCTCCATGGACAGAGGAGCCTGGTGGGCTACAGTCCATAGGGTTGCAAAGAGTCACATATGACTGAGGCAACTTATCACCCATGTACCTATGTGTCATAAAGTCAGAGTGGGGAGTCTTAGATTCATTGTGTTATTACTTCATACAGCCTTATTCTCAAAGTCATATGATACGTCCCCATGCTGCAAAAAATAGCCTATACCTATGTATATCTATATATCTATACTTATCTATGTATCTAATAACATGATTAAAATTACTCTTCTTCTCCCAATTTAACCATGGTCCATGCACAGAGGAGCATGGGAGACTACAGTCCATGGGGTCACAAAGAGTCAGACATGACTGTGTGACTAAGAACACAAGGAAAGAAGATGTGTTTGATTCCAGGCACCTCTGTACTTTAAACCTGATTGAAAAATAAAAAATGACATCCAGCAGCCACATTTATCTCAGCACAAGTGAAATTTTATAGTGGGCCATATGCTAATCCATAAAATAAGACTCAATATAAAAAGATTGAAATCATACAAAATATGTTTTCTGGCCATGATGGGAATAAACTAGTGAAGAAAATTTGGTAAATTTATAAATATAGAAAAATTAAATGACACACTTCCAAATACCAATGCATCAAAGAAGAAATTGTAAGAAAAATTAGAAAATGTTTTGAGGTGAATTAAAAGAAGAATACAGTGTACCAAAACTTATGGGATGCAGCTAAAGCAGTGTTTAGAGGGCAATGTATAGCTATAAAATGCCTATGTTAAAAAAAAGAACTAAAGTTCTCTGGGCTCAGACCTAGTTTGCAACAACATATCTCAATGCACCAAGAAGGACAAAATTGTTGTAAATACAGGATCCATCATGGTTTCCTCCCTTGGGAAACTGGAGAAAAACATTGAAATCAGCAGCATTCTGAGATAATGTAGCTGTTGGATGTCATGTTTTTATTTTCTCACTTTTGTGACAAAACCAAGATAAAGAAATGAGCTGTGAGGATTTGGCATTCTAATTTCTACATGAAAACAGGAGGAGGTCATGCCTGGACCTACACACCACTTCTTCCATCACAGTAAAATTCATCATCAGAAGAGTGCAGAAATTTAAAAACCAGTAGAAGCTCTACCATTTGAAACATTGCTAACCATGATAAATGGATTAATTTATATAACAAAAAGAAGGAGAAAGAAGAAGAGGAAAAAGGCAAAGAAGATGAAGAAGGGAGAGGGAGAAGGAGAAAGGGTGAGGGGGAGAAGAACAATAAAAGAAAGAGAAGTCAGAGGGATGAAATTTAAAGACTAGAGCAGAAATCAATGAAATGGACTTTGAAAAATGCTAGAGAAAATCAATGAAACTAAAAGTTGGTTCTTTGATAAAATCAACAGAACTGATAAACTTTTAGCTAGCCTATTCACAGAGAAAAGACTCAAATAATTAAAATTAGAAATGAGAGAAGAGATATCGCCACTGACCTAGGTAGTGGAAATAAAAAGGATTATAAAAGAATACTGTGAACAACTGTGCATTGAACAATCAGATAACTTAAATGAAACACAGATTCCTAGGAATATGCAAGTTACCAAAACTGACTCAAGAATAAACAGAAACTCTGAATAGGCTTATAACTGGTAAAGATATTAACAGAGTAATATTAAATCTTCAAGCAAAGAAACCCAAACCCAGATGGCTTCACCGGTGAATTCTACAAATCATCCAAAAATAATTAACATGAATCCTTCATAGACTTTTTTTCAAAAAATAGAAGATGAACACTTGCAAATTCAATCTAAATTCATTCAATAAGTTGAGTATTACCCGGATAGGAAAACCAGGAAAGATATTGCAAGAAAACAAACCTACAGACCAATATCCCTTATATTAACATCTTACAAGTATAGATACAAAAATCCTGAGCAAAATACTAGCAAACTGAATTCGGCAATGTATTAGAAAGTTTCTATATGTTGATCAAATGGGATTTATCTCAGGAATGCAGGATTGGCTTATGATCCAAAGTTAATTAATATAATGTATCATATTAATCTCTGGAGAAGGAAATGACAACCCACTCCAGTACTCTTGCCTGGAAAATCCCATGGATGGAGGAGCCTGGTAAGCTACAGTCTATAGAATAAGGGATACAACCATGTAATCATCTCAGTAGACACAGAAAACACATTTAACAAAATTTAACACCCTTTCATGATTAAAATAATTTTTTCTCAACATTCTAAGAATAGAAGTGATCTTCCTCTGCCTGATATGAGGCATCAGCCAAAAAATTCATCATATCTAATAGAGAAAGAATAAATGCATTTCTCCTTGGAAACAAAATAAAGATGTCCACTTCTATTTAGCATTTTACTGAAGGTTCCAGTCAGAGTAATTATACAAGAAAATGAAATAAAAGCTTTTCACATCATAAAGAAAAAAGTAAAACTACCTATATTTGCAGATCACATGATTTTGTACATAGAAAATCTTATGAAATCTACAAAAAAACTATTAAATAATAAATGAGTTTAGCAAGATTGCAGAATATAAAATCAATATAATTCTGTACACTAACAATAAATTTTTGAAAATGAAATTAAGAAAATGTCATTAATATCATAGCATCAAATAGACTAAAATACTTAGGTATCTGGCTTCCCAGGTGGCTCAGTAGTAAAGAATTTACCTGCCAATGCCCAAGATGCAGGGAATGCAAGTTCAATCCCTGGGTCAGGAAGATCCCCTGGAGTAGGAAAATGGCAACCAGCTCCAATATTCTTGCTTGGGAAACCCCATGGACAGAGGAACCTGGTGGGCTACAGTCCATGGGGTCCTAAAGAATCAGACATGAGAGTGACTCAGCCTGCATGTATGTACTTAGGTATAAATTTAATAATAAGAGTGAAAGATTTATACACTAAACACCACAAAACATTGTTGAAAGAAATTCAAGATATAATTAAATGGAAAAACACCCCATGTTCATTGGTCAGAACGCTTAATATTTATAAGATGGCAGCACTCCCCAAATTGAGCTACATTTTCAACTCAGTCCCTGTAAGGAGACCCAGAGTAGCCCAAATATTCTGAAAAGAAAAAGAACAAATTTGAAAGACTCACAATGCCCACTCTCAAAACTTACTCCAAAGCTATACTAATCAAGACAGTGGTGCTGGTATAAATAAAGACATATAGATCAATGAAATAGAATTGAAAGTCCAGAAATAAGCCCTAACATATATGGCAAATTGATTTTTTAAATGAGGATATCAAGACAATTCAATGGGATAAAGAATAGTAATTTCAGTATATGGTGCTGAAACAACTGAGTATCCATATGTAAAAGAATAAAGTTGGACTCCTTCCTCACACTCTGCACAAAAATTAACTCAAACACTTCATAATTCTAAATATAAGAGCTAACTATAAAACTCTTAGGAGAAAACATAGATATAAGTCTTTTTGACCTTAGATTAAGCAATAGTTTCTTAGATATTGAATATGATGCCAAAGTGACGAAAGAAAGTATAAAGTGGACTACATCAAAAATGAAAGCTTTTATATGTACACCAATGCTGACTCATGTTGATGTTTGACAGAAAACAACAAAATTCTATAAAGCATTTATCCCTCAATTAAAAAATAAATAATTTTTAAAAATAAAAACTTTTGTGGTCCAAGAAATAACATCAGGGAAGTGAAGAGACAACCCCAGAATAAGAGAAACTATTTGCAAACTATATATCTGATAAGGGACTTGTAACCAGAATATGAACTAGTGCAATTTAGTAATCAAAAGACAGCTCAATGTTTAAATGGCAAAGAATTTGAATGAATCGTTCTCCAAAGAAGATATCTAAATGACCAGTAAGCACACAGATAGATGCTCAACAGCATTTGTCATTAAGGAAATAGAAATCAAAACCACTGTAAGACACTATGCCACACTCATTAGGATGGTTATAAACAAAAAGAGACATTATAACGAAATTTGATGCAGATGTAGAAAAGTCGGAACCCTTGTTCCTTACTGGTAAGAATTTAAGATGGCACAGCTGCTTGAGAAAAACAGTTTGGCAGTTCCTCAAAGATAAACAGAATTACTATATCACTCAGCAATATCACTCTTAGGGGTATACCCAGGAGAAATGAAAACATGTGTACACACAAAAACTTGTATGAGTGTCCAGAGCAGTATTATTTTTTTTAAAAAATGGAAACAATACAAATGTACATTCACTGATGACTGAATACATAATATCCATACAATAATATATTATTTAGAAATAAGAATTAAAGTACAGATATACATCCTGACATGTACCAAGGGATGATTCTTGAAAACATTTTGCTAAGTGAAAGAAGTCAGTCACAAAACACCATGTATTGCATGATTCCATTTATATAAAATATTCTCAATTGGCATATTTATAGAGACATAAAGTGGATTAGTGGTGCTTAGGGCTTGAGGTAAGGCAGTGGGTGAGGGTGAATGAGGATTGCCCGCTGATGGGTACAAAGTTCCTTTTCAAGGGCATGAAAATGTTCTAAAATTAGGCTGTAGTTATTGTAGTTATGTAGTTATTGTGGTTATTTACAACCCTAGAAATGTGCTCAAATGCAGTGAATTTAAATGGATGAATTGTATCTCAAAAAGAAAACTTCTAAAAAATGGAACATAGCATCCCACTTTATTCCTTCCTAAATCCACCAGTATCCATGTGCCTGCATGTGTGCTCTGTACCGAAGTTGCATCTGACTCTTTGTGACCCCATGGGCTATAGCCCACCAAGCTAATCTGTCCAAGGGATTTTCCAGGCAAGAATACTGGAGCAGGTTGCCATTTCCTCCTCTGGGGGATCTTCCCAACCTAGAGATCAAACCCGCATATCTTGCATTGGCAGATGGATTCTTTACCACTGAGCCACCTGGGAAGCCCGCCAGTACTCATACTATCTTTCAAGTCTTTTCAATAATTTTATTATTGGGAATTCTCTGGTGGTCCAGGGGTTAGGACTCCATATTTTCACTGCTGTGGGTCAAGTTTGGTCCCTGGTCAGGGAATTAAAATCCCGCAAGCTACACAGTGTGGCCAATAAATAAATGATTGCTCTTTCAAGACACAGTTTTAAAATTCACAACTTCTAGAAAACTTTCTTAAAATATCTCCTATGATCTATAGTAGTCAGTTATTCAGAATGTATTCAACTGCTTAACCCCTGCTTATATGATTTTGGCAATTGTTTTAGAGTCATATTCCCACTGACAGTCCTGAGCTGAGGCTAATTTCCCTAAGTGCTTTTACCTTCATTACCTTCTAGCGCAGGATTCCCTGCAGTAAAGCTGATGATTCCATTTGTTCTTGAGTTTACAGTCAGGAGCTCACCAAAGCTCACACTCAACCCGGGGAAGCTTTGACCTTCATCTCTATCTCAGGGGGTCCAGGCAGTAAACAGCAGGCTGATTCAAAAGGTTTGACAAGAGTTGAAGGAAGTGCTGTTTCACAGAGGTGTGGGTAAGATGAAAGAACAAGGGATGTGAAAGCACCAGATGCTAGCAACTGCGGGAAGCCAGTGCCACCTGGAAGACTGAAGGGAAAGTAGTTGTTAAATCAAGAACCATCAGTGGAAATGGGCCCACTTCTGCTAAGTCCCAGGCTTAGAGGAAGGTAGCAACTGCTGAAACCTTGGCAGGAGTCAGCCACTAGTAGACACTGATAGGCATCCCCTACCCTCCTTGTCTCTCCTTTCACTGTCCTATCCTCTACCATAGACTTGAAGCAGTTTGGGTGTCATTCAGGGGACTCCAAGAGCTCTGATACCATAGTCCTTTAGGTCTCAGTGCAGACAAGAATTCAGTGAGAGGCAAAATGATACATAAGAAGTGATTTGTTAGAATAGGACCCTTGTGAGGCTTACAAGTGGGCAAGCAAGAACTTACTGGACTATAGTTTTATAATCAGAAGAAAAGTGGGGAGAGGGAGAACTTTGTCTTTCTTCAGTAGACGTCATGTTTCCATCATCCACTCCTCCTCTAGGTTGAGCAGGGGAGTTTTCTTGTCCCTACATGGTCAAGGTAGGTCTACAAATTATTGTTTTTATGTGTGCAGAGAGCATGTCCTAGGGATCATTAACTTAGTGAGCTCACTGGGCAGGAGGTGCAACTCAGGCCACCATTGTTTTATTGTTTGGGGGCATGTGTTGTGCCTCTGTTGCATGGTTTTGTTGCTAAATGAATCTGCTTAGTTTTGTGGTTAAGCAAACCTGCTTTCCTGACTAATCATTTACTTACAGGGTCTCCTATATTTTTTCTACTTATAATCCCCTGGTGGGGTTAACTATTTAATCACCTGCTTTGTCCGTTTACTCTACACCTATCAGACTCAAACTGTGTTTCCCTGGTGGCTCAGATGGTAAAGAATCTGCCCATACTGTGAGGGACCTGGGTTTGATCCCTGGGTTGGGAAGATCCCCTGCAGAAGGGAATGACTACCCACTCTAATATTCTTGCTGGAGAATTCCATGGACAGAGGCGCCTGGTGAGTTGCAGTCCATGGGGTCGCAAAGAGTTGGACATGACTGAGCAACTAACACGTTCACTATCAGACTCAGCCCAAAGGAAGCCAGAAAACCAGGACTCAGGGGATGGTTGATAGATGTCAATCTCTCAGGGGGAAAATGACAAAGAAGGGAGAGATGGGTCTAGAGGAGACCAACCAGGATCACTGGCCTCTGAGTGCCAAGGTTCCAGCCTCTAGTTGGGTTTTAGGAAGTCACTCCGTGATGGTCAAGGAGCATCACTGCTGCCACTTCACCATTGCTCGTGTTGTGCTCTGCTTCATACTTTGCAGCCCTTTCAAAAGCAGCTGTTAGTTCAGCCCCTATAGGTCTCTCCATGGGGTCTTTGATCTTGTCGACGTGGGAGGGCTGTCTCTCTGAGCTAGCGTTTACAACACTTCTTTGGGTTTACAGAGTAAAAGGCCTCAATTTTCACAGCCTCCTTCCTGTACCTGGGAACACAGGCAGGTGCCCTCAGGCCTGAACCAGGGGCACGTTTTCTTCTCCATCCCTCCATTCCCCCTGAGGGTGAGGCCGTGGAACTTATCACCCAGCAGCCCCATCAGAACCATTTCTAGTTGGCAATCATTGATCATCCTGTATCCCATGCTGAGCTATAAGTCCTTTTGCACTCTCACATCTAGGGGGTATCCTTGTTGGCTGTTTTATATTTTCTTTCTTTTTTTTTTTTAATAAATTTATTTTCTATAAGAGTGTAGTTGCTTTCCAGGTCATTTTGTATTTTCTTTATTTGATGCTGAGGCAGCAGTGGGAGGGAGTTGCTATAAGAGGAACCTTAATATTTTAGGAAAATTAATTAATGTTTTGCTTGTAATATAGTGGTGACCACAGGGGCTAAGTGAAAGTGAAAGTGTTAGTCGCTAAGTCTTGTCCGACTCTTGCAACCCCATGGACTATACTGCCAGGCCCTTCTGTCCAGGGGATTCTCAAGACAAGAATACTGAAGTGGGTAGCCATTCCCTTGTGTTTTGCTTGTAATACTGTGGTGACCACAGGGGCTAACACCATGTCAAATAGGACATTTTGCCCTGACAAATAATATAGCTTGATGCTTGTGCCTTCCTATTCTTTTGTCATCTTGAAACATGTATTAAGCTTATTTTGCGCTCAGACCTAAAATGTTCTCTACACTGCCCACCTCTGCAGAGTACCATATCTTTCTCACAGACCCATTTTAACAATTTAAGGACCTATTTACCTTGCTACTGAGTTTGCAACTATGTTCCAAACCCTTGAGGTTACTGAAAGCCTGACCTCTATAAAAGTGAAACATTGTTGACCTCACTGTTACTTTTTTCTTTTACTATGTAATGATTCAGTAGTTACTGAATTCTGAAGGTTCCAACAAGTGTCAAGTTGAAAACAAGTAGGAAATGTTATCCAAGCAAATGTAGATGCAGTGGCTCTCAGATTGTAGTTTGTGAACCTGCAGCATCAGGACCACCTGGGAACTTGTCAGAAATGCAGGTTCTCAGGCCCAGCCCAGACCTACTGAATCTGACACTCTGGGAATCCTCCTGCTGCTGCTAAGTCGCTTCAGTCGTGTCCGACTCTGCGCGACCCCATAGACGGCAGCCCACCAGGCTCCCCCATCCCTGAGATTCTCCAGGCAAGAACACTGGAGTGGGTTGCCATTTCCTTCTCCAATGCATGCAAGTGAAAAGTGAAAGGGAAGTTGCTCAGTCGTGTCTGACTCAGCGACCCCATGGACTACAGACTTGCAGGCTCCTCCATCCCTGGGATTTTCCAGGCAAAAGTACTGGAGTGGGGTGCCATTGCCTTCTCTGGGGAATCCTCCAGAAGGTGCTAATGCAGAGTAAAGTTTAAGAAACACTAGTCAAATGTACCAAGGGAGGACAAGGAATATGCTTTAGGCTGGGTTCTCTTCAGTGCCCAAATAATGGACATCACCATTGAAAGTAGCCTTTGAATGAGCATTACCATACCCCTGCCTTGTTACTTTTGTTTCACTGCCCAAAAAGGAAGGCCATGTGGGGCTCCTCTGAGTTTGTTCAGAGGCATCACAAGCAGTTAGCCCACTGAGTTGCAGAAACCAGCTGTGCCCAAAGACTGGAAAAACTCCATCCAGGCCACAGGACTTGGTCAGTACCTCTGGGAATCAAACTTTGTGCAGTGTGCTCGGTGGATATGGGTGAGATGACCTGACCTTGTTGCTTTTAAGCATATATGGTGACAGTGTCTCTTAGTTATCCTTGGGTGCCCTGGCCAACTGGCCACTTGCCACATTCTCAGCACAACCCTCAAAGGCAACTAGAGAGGAAGCTAGGAGCCCTGTCCTAAAAGATCTTACAGTATACCAAGCTGTCAAATCCACTACAAAATGATGTCCTCCTGGAAGAGATATTTATGAACCAGCTTCCATGGCTGCCTCATATTCTCTATTGTACTCACTCTCTTCCACCCCCTGCTGCTTATTCTCAGGCTTCAGAAGAGGGTGTATGATTTGTCCTAAGAATCCAGCTCTACCAGAATGGCCTGTCATCTCCCTCATGTTGTTCATGGGCAGCTGCTTTTTTAATTAGATGATTAAAATTTTTGCTCAGCCTCTGAGTCAACTTAACTTGACTTTATTTTGTTTTGATGGAAAGCAAATCACTTGGCTGATAGAATTTGGTTTAATTGGTCACTTGGCTCGGGGTTTGATGACTTTTCCATTAATGTTTATTCAACAAATATATTTTATTTAATTTTCCCTGAAATAACCCAGCTGACTCTGAAATGTTCACATGTGCAGAGTACTGAAAAGGAGCTCTGATCCCAGAATCTCTGTGATAATATGAAAGTAGAGATCATGACAGAGAATTCCTGAGGGCTTGGAAATACAACGTGGGATAACAAGACGTGCAGCAGCCAACCACAGTGTTCTATCTTTCCCTCTCATTTCTTAATCTCCAAATCTCTCTATATTTCTCCCTCTGTTTCCAGTGTCTCATTTGTGTGTGCACATATGCATATATGCATGTGTGTGTGTACATGCATTACATCTTATACAAAATACAATAATGGCATTGTACACAGTTTTTAAAAATAGTAAAAAAGCAAAATTGCATGATAATGACTAACAATATGGCATATCTGAGAACTTACTCTGTAATAGGCCCTAGGCAAAAGGCACTTATGTTATACAAGTGTTTACCAAAAGCTTGAGAGATTTTAAAGATAGTTTCTGCTTTCTGGCTCCATGGTTTCTCATGTCTAGAAAATGGGACTTCCCTGGTGGTCCAGTGGTGAAGATTCTGTGCTTCCACGGCAGGGAGCATGGGATCCCCCTGGTTGTAGACCTAAGATCCTACATGCTGTAAGATGCAGCTAGACTTTTTTTCTTAAATAAATAGAAAATGCAGTTGTTCCTTTTCAGCCTGTGAGAGTCTCTTCCTCTGTGTGGTCCCGTAAGACATGATTTGGTGTTTGTCATTATGGTGTATGTGGAAAGAGAGAAGTGGAATATTGAATAAGAATTATAAAGGAAAATGGCATAAAAACGTACAATCTTAGGTGGACTGTGCAAGAGTCTCTTGCCTCCTGAGTGGCAAAGACCAGGCTATGGTTTACTGGCCTTGCCCTCTATGAGTTACAGAAAGGCCTTGGCTTATAAGTCCATGGAGCTGAAGGTCATGCAGAGGGCCTGCCCACACTAGCTTATTCACTCTAGGATCAGGCGCCAGATCTCAGTTAATCTCAGTTCTACTAGTGTTGCACATTTCCCGCCTCCACCCATATCCGCCCACTAGTTCTGGCCCCAAATTGCTCCTGAACTTGCCCTGCCTGTTGGCCAGAACGGACTGGCAAAGGATCATTCCTCAGGACAGCCAGAGCTTGTATATCAGGCTGGAATGATGTCAGAAGAAATGCAATCATCTGCACACCATTGGTAGACTGGAATCCATGTTAACAGGAAGAAAAGACTAGTTCCTCCATCCTTATATTAAATGGCTTAGGGTATGGAGGTCAACACACCTGCTGGGTGGGTCAGAGCTCTGAACACACAAGCATCATGTATGAGGATGCTGTTTCTTCCTTGGGCAAAGGAGAATAAGGACTGGACAGTTTTGAATGATTGTTAGTCCACCCTCTGTTTAAAGAGTCAGTCCAGGACTTCCCTGACAGTCTAGTGGTTAACACTCTGTCTTTCCAATGCAGGGAACATGGGTTCAAACCCTGGTGGAAGAACTAAGATCCTACATGCCTTGGGGCATGGCCAAAAAAATAATAATAATTATTATTATTAATAAATAAAGAATCAGTCCAGGGGTAATTAGTGAGAACACGCTGTGTTCAAGGAGAGCATCCGTGGGGGCTCAGTGGTAGAGAATCCAGCTGCAATGCAGGAGGCTCAGATTCGATCCCTGGTCAGGAAGACCCCCTGGAGAAGGAGTTGCAGCCCACTCCAGGATTCTTGTCTGGGAAATCCCATGGACAGAGGAGACTGGTAGGTCACAAGGAGTCCGACATGATTGAGCAACTGAGCGTGCAAGCACAGTATGTTCAAGGCCTTCTGCTATGGGGCAGGGGCGGTGGGGTGGTGGGGAGAGATGTAGACAATTCTGTCAAAGAGCGTATGATCCAGCAGAAGATTAAAAATATACATAAAGAGAAAATGTCTCCTAAAGGAAATCAACCCTGAATATTCACTGGGAAGGCTGACAAAAAAAAAAAAGAAAGAAAGAAAGAAAATGTCCTGGTTGTCCAGTGAAGCACTAGGACTCTGTACTTTCACTGCCAAGGTCAGTTTGATCCTTAATCAGGGAACTAAGATCCTACAGTCTACCCCCAACAAAGGGAAAAAATATATGTGTGTGTCTATATATATACACACACACACATAAACACAGAACAAGAGTTGATGTGGTAAAAGCTTGACCTCTGGAATCAGAGAAACTAGAACTCAGATTTCTGCTCTGTTTTTCTAATAAGTGGTACTGTACCACTTGGAAATCCATAAATGACAAAACATAAAAACAAAAAAACCTACAGACATATATATTATGTAAAGTTTAACTTAAAATAGATCATAGATCAAAATGTAAAAATCTAAACCTAGAAAATTTTCTGGATGAAAACATTGGAGAAACTTTTTGTGACTTTTCTTAGAACAACAAAGTAAGACTCATAAAAGAAAAAAAAATGAATAAGTTGGAATTAATCAAATGTAAAAATTATTTTTGAAAACCAGCACATAAAAAAGCAACCACAGACTGAGAAAATATTTGCAAACCACATTTTGGGTGAAGAACTTCTATCTGATGCTGAAGCTCCAATACTTTGGCCAGCTGATGCAAAGAGCCAACTCACTGGAAAAGACCCTGATGCAGGGAAAGACTGAAGGCAGAAGAGGGTGACAGAGGATGAGATGGTTGGATGGCATCACCAATTCAATGGACATAAACTTGGGCAAACTCTGGGAGATGGTGAGGGACAGGGAGGCTAGCATGCTGCAGTCCATGGGGTTGAGAAGACTTGGACATGACTTGGCAACTAAACAACAACAACAACATCCAGAATATATATGCAGATGTCTTAAAATTCAGTAATAGGATGATAGCTCGATGTTTTAAATGAGCAAGATATTGAACAGAGCACATGAAAAGGTATTCAACATAACTAGTCATTAGAGAATTGCAGATGAAAACCACAATGAGATACCTCTAGACACGTATTAAAATGACTGAAAAATAAACCAAGAAAAAATAATTAGCAATACCAAGTGCTGGCAAGTCTGTGGAGCAAAGAAAACTCTCACACATTACTTATCAGATTGCAAGATGGTACAGCCACTACTGAAAATCATTTTGGTAATTTCTTGTACAATTAAAAACACACTTACCCCTATGGCACAGCAAGCTCACTCCTGGGTATTCACCCAAGTAAAATGAAAATCTATGTTCACACAACCCCTGTCCATGAATGTGTAAGTGGTTTTGTTCATAATCAACAAAAACTGGGAAATAACCAAGCATGCTTCAACTGGTTAACCAGTGAACTGTGGTATATCCATGCAATAGAATACCACTTGGCAATAAAAAGGAACAACCTGCTGATACTCACAGTAACATGATGAATCATAAACGCTTTACAAAATTCAAATGCTAAATGAAAGAAGCTAGCCTCAACAGGCTACAGGCTATATGATTCCACTTATGTGACAATCTGAAAAAGGTCAAACTGTAAAGGACAAAGATCAGATCAGTGTTTCCCAGACCCTAGGAGTGTGGGAAGGGGTTGATGACTGCAGGGCATGAGGGAATTCTTTGGGAGTGATGTATTGCTGCGGTGCTGTGCTCAGTTCTGCCTGACTCTTAGCAACCACATGGACTGTAGTCTGCTAGATCCCTCTGTCCATGAGATTCTCCAGGCAGGAATACTGGGACAGGTTGCCATGCCCTCCTCCAGGGAATCTTCCAACCCAGGGATCAAACCCATGTCTCTTACATCTCCTGCATTGTCAGAAGGATTCTGTTACCACTGCACCATATGGGAAGCCTCTTGGGGGTGATGTAACTGTTCCCTATTTTGATTGTGACGGTGGTTACAGGACTGTAACACAGCAATGGGCAGCAAAGTGAAAGGTATGAAATTTACCATATTTAAACTATACCTCCATAAGCCTGACTTGGAAGAAAAAGAAGTAACATTAAAGGCAGTACTCACTTGTCAAAAACTAGAAAGGTGATATTAAAATAAAATAGAGGTCCACTGTGGCACTTAAGCTGAGTAAGTGGTTTGGGGCAAGTTTCTTATCCCTTGTAAATGTCTATTTGTTCATCTTTAAAATGAGAAGAAATAGTAGTAGCACTACATAGACAATATATTCTAAGAATTAACTGACTCATGAGATAAAATTTTCTAGTTTATTCACCATTTATTCTGTACCAGGCTTTGGATATGACTTATCTAAGTCAATTCTGAAACCCTCAGGAGATAAAGGGTTTCTCTGGTAGCTCAGCTGGTAAAGAATCCACCTACAATGAAGGAGACCCTGGTTGGATCCCTGGGTCAGGAAATTCCCCTGGAGAAGGGATAGGCTACCCAATCCAGTATTCCTGGGCTTCCCTGGTGGCTCAGGCAGGAAAAATCCATACTGTCAAGAGATAAATTGTATTATTAACGTGCTAAGAACAGCGCCTGTCATATAGGGAGTGTTCCACAGGGTTGATTCTGTTTTACTTTGTTTTACTCTGCACTAAGAAGCTCTTCTTTTCAGGCACTGTGCTAGGCACTAAGAATAACAAAAAAGAAAGAAAAAACAAAACAAAACATGGAGCCCCTGCCCTCAGGGAGCTCACAGTGAAGAAACAATGAAGCAAATTAAGAACTAAAATGCTGTGTGTTGTTTACTGAAATTGCTGTGGGGATAATTTCATAATGTATTTTTAAGATTTATGTGTTGTACACCTGAAACTAACATAATATTATATACATCAATTATACTTCAATTTTTTAAAAAAGACAATCTTTAAAAAGTAGTAAAATAAAATGAAATGCAGTGTGTTAGGTGCTGTGAGAGTTTGCAGGGTATTTCTCTGGGATCATAGAGGAGAAGAAGGAGGCTCTTATTGGGGAGATGGTGGTATTGCCAAAAAAAAAAAACTTCCTGAAGGAGGTAGTATTTGATGATGTCCTGAAGGACAGCTTAAGTGTCAGTAGACAGAGATCTAGTGAGGTGTGGAGTGACTGAGGAGTGAAACACCTATTTTTCGTTGTTGTTGTTTTGTTTTCTGCTTTTTGGCTGTACCGCCGCATGCTGGGTCTTAGTCCCCCCATCAGGGGTCAAACTCATGCCTCCTGCAGAGAAAGCATGATGTCTTAGACACCAGATCACCAAGGAAGTCCCAAGAGACACGCTTTGAATGATAACCAGAACTCTTCCTCCCCACTCCCCACCAAAAAAAGAAAAAGGTCATGGGAATTAGTGGCAGATAAAGGAGACACCGTTTTAGCCAAACCCCAAAGCTGGACTTAGATATTACAGGGAAATTCCATGAGCAGAGCTGGATAGAAGCTCACGTAAGCTGACATGACTGTGTGATTCTGATACACTTTCTACTGTCCAGATCTTTGGAAAAGAGCTTCAGTCATCTCCATCGTCATCCTAGTGTCTTAGATTCGCTCTGACTGAGAAAATCCATCTTTAACTCCCCTTGGAGTTAAAAACCCCTTGGCTGCAATTTTTCTTCATGGTTGTTGGTGAAGGCATGTGGAGGATGGTTCAAGAACAACTTAGCCTGTTCATTTTTTTCCCTCCTATTTGAGCCATGGTCTGTGTTTCACAATGTCCTGTGATTCTCCAGGCTTGGTATTTAAATACAACTAACACTCTTTTGGGGTGTAAAATTCCACTGCGAAACTATTCAAAAGATTTCTGGCAAAGAAGAGGAGTAGAGAGTGGAAGTCAAGGGAGAACACTGAATGAAGCGGCTCTCTGTGCATATAAATACACAAACCTGCGTCGAGACTCTCTATCCTTCTACTGTCCCCACAGCCCTTCAACAGGTGGCACCAGCTCAGCGACATTTGTGGAGCAGATGGGATGTCATTTTAATGTTGCTTTTAATTGACAAGGGCCTCAGTGACTGTGTGCGTGCGGCTACATGCCCGGCGTAGGGTGGGCAGTGGAATTAGAAATCGCTACCTGCTCCTTCTGGCCAAGAACCTGGAGCTGTAATTGTGTCAACTGGCTAGCACACATTGTGTTAACTCATCATCAAAGGTCTTATTTTGCTGATTTTATTTCCCTTAACTTGCCAATCCTTCCCTCCCCCTTGCATAGCTCTGAATTTTGGGCAACTTGAACAAGGAAAGCTTGTTCGTCTGAAAATTACCTTTAGCACAAGCTCCGTGTTTTCCTGTCCAACTTTTCATAAGCAATTCAGGTTGCATTAAATTTATACCAGAAATGAGCTTGTGCGTCTCAGAAGTGGTCCAAAGAGGAAGTGAAAAGGGCTGGGAAGTAGCTCAAGCGGTCCTCGGTGCTGACAACGTATTCTAATCAGAGGATAAATAACACAGATTTGGAAGTTCTGTCCCCGAGCAGCCATATTTTTTACAATTCTCATTTCATAAACCATATGGTGAGTAGAGGAAGCCCCAATGCCTGTAGTGAACACAAACAATGTCAGGACTACAGCCACATATACTTCATTCGGCATCCATGAGGACCTCGCCCACTAATTAGAATACTTTTGTTTATACAAAACAAAGCAGAAAGCACTTACTGGATCAGTTTAGGAATGGTCTTTTAAATTGTATGGGTTTCCTTCAATCATTCATCTTCTTAGAAGAAAACAAATTCCAATTATTAATCATATCCTATTAGATCAGCCTGGAAAACAATTTATATGGTAATGAGGAATTTACAGAGCCGGCTGAGTGTATTATTTTGTGCCCGAGTCTAGGGGTTATTTCTCAGACATTTGTGGTCATTTCCCTCTAATCAATGGCATATGTTTTCCTGTTAGACCCTCAAACCACTTTTGGAAATCAATGCCATCTATTTTCCTTCTCTCTTCTCCACCCAACATCATTCTGTTGTTTTCTTTGTTTAGTCACTAAATCATGTCTGACTCTTTGTGACCCCATGGACTGTAGCCTGCCAGGCTCCTATGTCAATAGGATTTCCCTGGTAAGAATACTGGAGTGGTAGCCATTTCCCTTTCTAGGGGATCTTCCTGAACCAGGGATCAAACCAACATCTTCTGCACTGGCAGGTGTTTTTTGTTTGTTTGTTTGTTTTTTTACCACTGAGCCACCAGGTAAGCCTATTGTGTCCTTAGCTCAAGAGGAGGGAAATGAAGATCAAATTAGAAGAATTTAGCAACTTAGCAGCAGCAGCAATCTCTTCTGAGCCCCAAGTCTACTAATGGAAAAGCATATAGACGGTTTTCTAAAAGCAGCTAATGATCTGCAAATATTCAAGGGATTCTGTGGGCTACTATTTATCATTAGTATTGAACAGAATTGAAATACAGTTTTAATAACCAGTATTCTCATTTATTCAGTGCTTCCTTTAAGCCAAGCAGATATTGTGTTGACTGCTTTTCCACATAATAATAATAAAAGTAGATAATATATTTTATTGGTCATTACTACGTGCCACCCATAGCATCACATTCTTTGCAATGTATCTCATTTGTTCTTCTCATCAACACTATATCACAGACTCTTTCATTAACTTGATTTTATAACTGAAGAAGGTGAGGCTTAGAGAGTACTTCTTAAAGGTTGAGCTTGAGTAGTCAAAGTCTTTGTGCTCAACCACCATCTTAGATCCTTTGATGAATCCTTAAATGGACAGATTAGGTTGGTTTGTTTCTGATGCAAGTTACTCCAGTGATTAATTGGTGTTATATAAACTCAAAATATTTTAAGTTTAAAGGATTTTCTTACCTTGGTTGTAGGAGCTTTCTTAACCTCTCAAAAATCTCAGAATAAGAATAGCCGGCCACACCCCTGAACATCTCTGCCTTCGAGAATCCTTGTTCTGGAGTCCCCAGACTCTTCCCCACTCATAGCTCGGAAAATAGTCATCCTTCTCTTCCCTGACTTCCTGGCATATCAGTGTTTTCAAACTAGAGTCAAAACAAAGTCTGAACATTACTGCTGCCTAGCTTGATTTAAAACTTTCATTATTTTTCCAAGGGATTTACTTAAAATATACTACTACTAGAGTCAGATCCCTGTGTTTACTATTTAATGTCAAGTTTTGCTCTTATTTTACATTTTACCGGTTGGAAGCAGCTTCCACGGTCTTCCCTCCATTTCGCCCCTTTTCAATGGGAGAGACTGATTGGAAAGCAACCAGCATCCCCAGCAGAGGTGATGGGAGGGGGCAGACTGGTCTCTTTATTTTTAATTCAGTGACTATGAAGGGAGCCGCTCTGTAGCTGTTTTCAGTCTAGACAGGATATGATGATAATAGCACAAATAAAAGTCCATGTAGTCCAGCCAGGGACAAATTAAGTGGGTGCAGGGCATAGATATGTCATGCTGTTAGTGACATGGAACAGCACACAACCCACTTAGAGGCATGGTGCCCAGATTAATTGGCTTGCCCAGGATGCGTCTATGATGAGAAGAAAGTGCTCAGAAAATGCTGGACCTTGTGTATCTGAACTCTCAGTTTTTCTCCTCATAGGCACTGAAAGTTAGACATTTTATTTTATAGACCAGGAAAGTGAGTGGCATTTAACACCATGGTTTTATGAAATGTTTTCTTGGTTTTCCCTCATGAGTTACAAGTATTTCCAGGAGAAACCAGCCACCATATGTAGAGATGATGCAAGGAATATTTATTGTTGCTTTACTGAGATGGCCAAGCTCTGGCACACTCAGGGTTTCTAGAATGATGGGTGTATCTTGAGTCTATGTATGTGTGAATGATCGAAATGAGGCTCTTTATGTCACACAAGCTACTGAAGTAGAACCCCTGAGATTGCTATGCTTAAAAATACTGTCGTTTGTGCCTTGAGGAGTGTAACGGTGATCAGACATGGCACCTGGCTGCCTGTACTTTACTCTGAATCAGCTGGAAGGGAAGGAATCAGGAGAAATAGCAAGGGCACAGAGCAACTTCAAAAACAGTGTTTCTCTGTGGAAAAGCTCAAGGTGACTAGTAAAGAAGGTAGACTGTGTATCCAAGTAAAATCAAGGGTAAAATTGCTTGTGTTGCTGATGAAAGGTTAAATACGTCTTTTGGAATCAGATGAACCATTCCAGTGGGTTCCGTGGAACCTGGGCACACACAAGCCAGTGATAAAATTCAGTCCAATAAAGAGCTCTTGTTAATCTGTGACACCATGTTTACAATCAAACCTGCAAAACCAGGAAAGTTAAACACTATGGATGGATCAAAAGAGGTGGTTCCTGAATATTTGTTATTATTAAGGAGATTTGAGGAAATATCAAGAAAACCTTTTAAAATGTGACTCCCAGCAGCTCCTGCTTGCCTTTTTTTTTTTTTTTTTGATGCTGGGTCACTTCAGGTTCCATTCCTTAAAAATTTGCCATAGTGCATTCCTGTTGCTCTTTGGAAAAGCTACAACATGTAAAGTTTTTGCAGCACGTTCTATTGTCCAACAGTGAGGCATTGAAGAATGATCAGAAGTAATTGAAGGAGACAAGGTTTTTGAAAAGAACTCTTTCTCTCCCAG
>NW_024070188.1:72540530-72594220 GCF_014754425.2 Oryx dammah
AGAACTCTTTCTCTCCCAGCTTCAGGAACTCAATCTTTCCAGTTCTTTGAAGTTATTTACATGGAGAATCTCAAAGTCTAGGATTTTTGAGTGAGTGCTGAGAATTCCTAGCCATACAGCACACCAGAGACTGTGTGGTTTAAAGCACCAGTATCTGGTGCTTCAGTCTCTCCACTCATTCATGGAGATATGCACTCATTCATTCACTGAGGTATGCATTCATTCATTCATTCAAGTCTGGCTGGCATTGAACTTGGTTCCATGAAGGCTTGAATCTGGAGGTGAAAATATAGCAGGCTTGTTTCAGAAGGTAATGAAGAGATAGCATTATAGAATGTGTTATCTATAGGACCGAATCTATACACAATAAACACTTAATAAATGAGTAACCTCTATTAACTTTAACTCTGATCATCATTAAAAAACAATAACACAGAAAATTTTTCAGTGATAATTGAATTCAATATCCTGACATCCTAATACATTGCCCGTTTTCATTTCACTTGGTTTATTTATTTGCTCAAAAGATATTTACTGAGCTTCTACTAGAATGCAAACACTTGCATATTGGTAGAGCCTCATCTCATGTTTGTACATCTGCACTCCTCATTTCCCAGAGTTAAATTTTTCACACAGAGGGTATTTTTTCATGCTGTTACATGTTCTTTATACTGACATTTTTTAATGCTGATATTTTAATCAGCAAATATTACTCCTTCAACATCATTATTTATCTGACCATTCTTCTCTTGTGAAATGTGAAGCTTCTTTCTAAATTTTAAATGTTCTTTTAAAAATGCAGCAGTAAGCTGGGCACAGAGCTTCTCATTCCCTTCTGACAATTTTCCAGGATAGATTCCCAGGAATCTAAATACTGGATCAGAAGATTGAATGTTTTTATGGGATTTTGATGCATCCTGCCAAATTTCTGAATCTTGTAGCCATTTACATTTATAATTTTGTTTATATCAGTCACATTCCATTGCCACCTTCATGAAGATACTGCTTGATTTCTAGATGCAGAATTGAGGCACACTCTGCTCTCATCAAGAATGTATGCATCAACCATTTCTTATAAGGGGTGTCTTCCAGACAGCTTGACCCACCCATTATAAAATTCCTTCCACTAAGCAGGAAAGCCATTTTCCTCCTCCCCGGACTTTTAGTTTCTCTTTACTTCCTTATTCCCCAAGACAATCCCTACACCAAAACATTCACTCATAGTTATACAGAACGGTAGAAATGGAAAAGACCTCAAGTATCTTTTTTTACCCCCTTCATTTTACAGTTAAGAACTCAAGAACTAGGGAGATGCTGAATCACTTCAGATTACAGAGTTGGTGGGGGGATTTAGGACCTCTGTGTGAAGCTGATGGGTGCTGCTACTAGGAAATGTCAAGGGGGCGGCCCATATACTAATACTGGAAAGAAAAAGAAAGGATCATTATGCCTTTGGGCATGTATGACCTGTACATGAGTGAAGTGTTCCAAATTTTACTCGCTCCCTGACATGCCCATGGCTTTCCATCTATGTACTCTGTTACTGCAGGTAGTGGCATTGCCAATTAAGCCCAGGGACTCTCAGTGGTACATGGTGCACTTGGCAAGTAAAATGAAGGTTATTGCTGTTGTTATTTCATTGTTAAGTTTTGTGTGACTCTTTTGCCACCCCATGGACTGTAGTCTGCCAGGCTCCTCTGTCCATGGAATTTTCCAGGGAAGAATATTGGAGTAGGTTGCCATTTCCTCCTCCAAGGGATCTTCCCAGCCCAGGGATGGAACTTGAATCTCTTGCATTGGCAAGTGGATTCTTTACACTGACCCACCAGTGAAGCCCAAAATGAAGACTACCGTCCCCGAAAGGAAATCAGGAAGCATTAAAATACAGAGGATACCCTCTCCCAGAGCCTTAAGACTAACCTTAGTTGAGAGCAGACAAGGTGCAATGTGACTGGCCACCTTGTTCTCTGAGCTTTGGATCTAGCCATTTCCTCACTGGCATTTTTTAAAACAGATAGCATCAAGTTTCTCTGACACATAATGTTATTGTATGTCTTTGTGCTTTTTGTTCCTGTTGGTCTCTGAAACCAGCTTAGCCTCCATCTGACTGGTTAATTTCAACCTTTCCTTCAAGACTATTTTAACTCAGATGAAACCGCTTATAGGAAGGCTCCCACGATGCCTCTAGGCTGCCATGACCCTCCAGTGTCTCAGTTCATAAATGGCCTATGAATTCTTTTGTCTGACTGCGTTGAGAATATTTATGTGTCCATTTCCTTCAGTAGACTAAGTTCATCAAGGTCTGAATCTGTGACTTTTCATACTTCCCAATGCTTAGTACAGAATTTGTTGTTTACTTGCTGTCATGTCTGACTCTCTCTGCCCCTGTGGACTGTAGCCCACCAGACTCCTCTGTCTATGGGATTTTCCAGGCAAGAATATTGGAGTGGATTGCCATTTCCTTCTCCAGGGGATCTTCCTGACCCCAGGATCTAACCTGCCTTTCTTGCTTGGCAGGCAGATTCTTTACCACTGAGCCACCTGCGAAGCCCTTAGTACAGGATAGACACTCAGTAAATACTTACTGACCTGAAATATCTGAAATGTATGAATGAGGATTTGTGAAAATCCTAAAATTCATTGAAGATGATCTGGGTCTAGCATTGGTAAAATGTGACTGGAATGCGATTCTTTCTTAGAATGCTTATGTCTTATCAACTATATTGTATTCAGTTCAGTTCAGTCCAGTTGCTCAGTTCATGTCTGACTCTTTGCAACCCCATGAATCGCAGCACGTCAGGCCTCCCTGTCCATCACCAACTCCCAGAGTTCACTCAGACTCACGTCCATCGAGTCAGTGATGCCATCCAGCCATCTCATTCTCTGTTGTCCCCTTCTCCTCCTGCCCTCAATCCCTCCCAGCATCAGAGTCTTTTCCAATGAGTCAACTCTTTGCATGAGGTGGCCAGAGTATTAGAGTTTCAGCTTCAGCACTAGTCCTTCCAATGAACACCCAGGACTGATCTCCTTCAGAATGGACTGGTTGGATCTCCTTGCAGTCCAAGGGACTCTCAAGAGTCTTCTCCAACACCACAGTTCAAAAGCATCAATTCTTCGGTGCTCAGCTTTCTTCACAGTCCAAGTCTCACATCCATACATAACCACCGGACCATAGCCTTGACTAGAGAGACCTTTATTGGCAAAGTAATGTCTCTGCTTTTGAATATGCTATCTAGGTTGGTCATAACTTTCCTTCCAAGGAGTAAGCGTCTTTTAATTTCATGGCTGCAGTCACCATCCACAGTGATTTTGTAGCCAAAAAAAATAAAGTCTGACACTGTTCCCACATTTCCCCATCTATTTCCCATGAAGTGATGGGACAAGATGCCATGATCTTAATTTTCTGAATGTTGAGCTTTAAGCCAATTTTTTCACTCTCCTCTTTCACTTTCATCAAGAGGCTTTTTAGTTCCTCTTCACTTTCTGCCATAAGGGTGGTGTCATCTGCATATCTGAGGTTATTGATATTTCTCCTGGCAATCTTGATTCCAGCTTGTGCTTCTTCCAGTCCAGCGTTTCTCATGATGTACTCTGCATAGAAGTTAAATAAGCAGGGTGAAAATATACAGCCTTGACGTACTCCTTTTCCTATTTGGAACCAGTCTGTTGTTCCATGTCCAGTTCTAACTGTTGCTTCCTGACCTGCATATTGTATATTGTATTACTGAGTAGGAAACATGTGTTAATAGGAAAGGGGTACTCTGTTCAGCACTGTATGAGAGAAACCTGCCAACAATAATTTCTCAAAAATGTAAATTATTATTATCATCACCATCATCTCCTCTGGGATCTTATTATAGTACTCTCTTCTCTTAAGGGCTTCCCTTGTGGCTCAGCTGATAAAGAATCTGCCTGCAATGTGGGAGACCTGGGTTCGATCCCTGGGTTGGAAAGATCCCCTGGAAAAGGGAAAGGCTACCCACTCCAGTATTCTGGCCTGAAGAATTCCATGGACTGTACAGTCCATTAGGTTGAAAAGAGTCAGACACGACTGAGCGACTTTCACTTCACTTCACCTTCTCTTAATTTCCAATCTCTTCTCCTTTACTATTCCTTTTCTGCTTGCCTTAAAAATTTGCTCAAATCTTTCACATGCTTAAAAACATTTCTTCAAACCCTGTGATCCTTTCTATCATCTTTCTTCACCCATTTTTCTCCCATCATTTCCTCACTCCTCTGCAATCTTGTTTTTGCTCCTTCCACTATGATGAAATTGCACTGGCTAAGTAGAGTTACCAGTGACCCCCAGAATGAACGCTCAGTTGATATGCTCGCTGTTGACTTTTCCATAATGTTAGACATTGCTAATGTTAGGCATTGATCCCACCCTCCTTCCTATAATCCTCAGCTCCCTTGACATCATGCCATCATGATTTTCTGCCCCTGGGACTACTCTCACTGAGACATTATGTCATGACCCCATCTTGTTCTCTGTTTTTTAAAATTTTATTAATTCACTGACTTGTCTGCACCAGCTCTTAGTTGCAGCACATGGGATCTAGTTCCCTGACCAGACTGAACCTGGGTCCCCTGCGTTGGGACCATCCAGTCTTAGTCACTGACTACCAGGGAAGTCCCCATGTTGTTCTCTTGAATGCTGGTATTCCCCAAGTTCTGTCTTTCTCGGTTTTACAATCTCATTTACACCAGTGGATTTCATTCTTTGCTACTCATCATAACGACCTATACCCTTTCAGAAAATAAGGATACCTGAGAAAAAGGAACATTTGTGGACTGTAGATGAGAATATAAATCGTGCAGTCACTATGGAAAACAGCATGAAGTTTCCTCAAAAAAGTTAAAAATAGGACTACCATATGATCCAGCAATTCTGCTTCTGGGTTTATATTCAAAGGGAATGAAGAAGAATCTCAAAGAAATATCTGCACTCCCATGTTCCTTGAAGTATTATTCACAATAAGCAAGATATGGAAATAACCAAATTATCAATAGATGAGTGGATAAAGAAGATGTGTTTTATATATATATATCCAATATTATTCAGCCATGAGAAAGAAGGAAATCCTACCATTTGTGACAATACGGATGAACTTTGAGAGCCTTACTAAGTGAAAGAAGTCAGAGAAAAATGAATACCATATGATACCACTTATGTGCATGTTTGTGCTAAGTCGCTTCAGTCATATCTGACTCTTTGTGACTCCATGGACTGTAACTCACCAGGCTCCTCTATCCATGGGATTCTCCAGGCAAGAATACTGGAGTGGCTTACCATGCCCTCCCTCCAGGGAATCTTTCCCACCCAGGGATCAAACCTGTGCCTCCTGTGACTACTGCATTGCAGGCAATTCCTTACCACTGAGCTACCCAGGAAGCCATGATGCCACTTACATGTGGAATCAAAGAGAAACGAACTCATAGAAGCAGAGAGTAGAACGGTGGTTCCCAGGGGCTAGGAGTGGAGAAACTGGGAAGATATTGAACACTGGGTACAAACTTCCAGTTATAAGTTCTGGGAATCCAATACACAGCATGGTGATTAATGTTTTATAGTCCTGTATTACATACAGCAGAGAAACCTGGAATATACTACTGTATTATATACTTAAAAGTTGCTAAGAGAGTAGATCTTATAGTTCCCACCACAAAAAAGATGGTAATTATCTGATATGACTGGTCATAAAGGTGTTAGCTAATAGCGTGGTGGTAACCATTTTGCAATACATAAGTGTAACAAATGAACACGTTGTACACCTTAAACTTATACAATAAGTCAATTGTATCTCAACAAAGCTGGAGGGAGAAAGCAGGAGTATTTCAGGAAAAATGAACAGACTGAACAAAACGGAGAAGCATAAAATAGGAAATTCAGAATGTGGGGCAAAGTAGATAAGAGCCTTCCAGAATAACTCTGTGTTGGATCACAACAGAAAATCAAGCTGGAAAGCAGTGTGGGATCAGGCAGGAACATGAGCTAAGTGTCCCCATTGTTAATGCTGTTAGCCTCTTGCTTAAATTAGTAGGATGACTTGAAAAGTTGTGTTTTCTCAATTTGCACCCTCTTCTAGACTCCATATTGCCATTGATTATAAATTAAATGGGACAATTTAACAAATTAATTGCAACAAAATAAGGATTTTACACTCCTGATTAGATGCTCCTGAGAACCAGGGTTATCTTTTTTCAATACCTAATATGATGTCATATGTAACCAGAACTCAATCAATATTTATTGCCTGATGAATAAACAAACAAAGGACCAAAATCACTCTGATTTGAACACATAGAAGAAAGACTAGTTGAAATTATGGAATATTATCAAAGAATACCAAAAGTGTCATAAATGTGGGTGACTTATTTAGAAGAATCACACATGAAATGTTTTGTGGCACTTCTGAGTGCCAGCATGTCCAGTTGCTTCAGTCATGTCTGACTTTTTGCGACCCCATAGACTGTAGCCCACCAGGCTTCTCAGTCCATGGGATTCTCCAGGAAAGAATACTGGAGTAGGTTGCCATGCCCTCCTCCAGGGGATCTTCCCAACCCAGGGACTGAACCCATGTCTCCTGCATTGCAGGCGGATTCTTTACCACTGAGCCACCGGGGAAGCGCTTATGGTACTTTTAATCAGCTTTAAAAGACTGGTTTTTATATGTTGATTAAGCATTCTTTGTTTCTCTCCTTTTTTTTATACTGATTTTTGTTTTTTTGGTACAACCAAGTAGCATGTGGGATCATAGTTCCCACCAAGGCTCGAACCCATGCCTCATGCATTGAAAGCACAGTCCTAACCACTGGGCCACCAGGAAAGTCCACTTTCTCTTTTTAAATTTTTATCCTGTTAATTTAGTTAGTAAACTTTCCCCCTACTTCCACTCGTCATAGTACAAAAGCAAATCTGGGCCAGCTGGGGATGAGCCATCATGAACCGTAACTAGTCTTTCTAAAGCAGATTTATTTATGAAAGTAGGATTGAATGACTGACTTGTCCCTTTGTAATCACTAATCCCTAGCCTCTTAATTTTACCTTTCAGTAGTTATTACAGAAAGAAATAAAATTTTCACACGAGTATTTTACTGTTTTTATTTTTTTCATCTTGATCACTAAAGAGTAACTTTTTTGGGGAAAAATTTTGGGAGGTCCCTGGTAGTCTATTGGTTAGGACTTGGCACTTTAACTGCCATGGCCCTGGGTTCAGTCCTTGGCCCGGGAACTAAGATCCTGCAAGCCTCACAGCATGGCTTAAAAAAAAAAAGGAAAAAAATTGTATTTTTCATCTCTTTTCCTTTCATGTGTGTTCCATTTAGACCAGGAAATTGACATTTCAGCCCAGAAGACTTAGGCCAGATGTTAGTTCACTGGCTGAAAGATGGATTTCCTGCCCCAATAGGTGACCTCTGAAAGCAAAATAGGCTTTTTCTTAATGGATAGACTGTCCAAATGACCTCATTTCTAGAACAAGGGGCCTTTGTTGTGTCTCTTTGCAATTGGAATCAACATCATCTGATTTTTGAGAACATTCATTAGATAAAGAGAAGCTAGAACCTAGTTGTTTCATTTGTAAGGCAAAGAAAAAATTTATGCCTAGGCAATCCATTTATTTGTTCCTTTAAAAATATTTGTGTTCCTTGAGAGGGAAATGGTGCTAAAATCTAGTGCCTGCTTACCCATATTAATATTTCTCTTAGATTTCAATCCTCATTCCAGCCAGCACTCACCACAGGAACAGAGCGTGTAACGTGCTTCCCAAGACAGGGAATCGTTTCACTAAACTTGACCGAAGCTCTATTTAAAGAAATAGCCATGACACTCGTGTCCCGGCACTCAACCTTCTCTCTCTCTATGTGAGAAGCTCATTGAGACATTCTCATGGCGCCACCTCTTCTGATGAGCTCTTCACCAAGTTCATTTATTTTTATCTTCAATTGTATAAGGCAGCTCAGAAAAAAACCTGAGATCACTGGGCCTTTGTGTGTGCGCGTGCGCGCATGCGTGTGTGTCTCTGTATATGTCACAGGAAATGCAGTTTGAAAGAAAGTACCCAGAAGAGGAAAACGGCTTTGAATGACTGAGGAGAGACTGAAAAACTTGCTACGCATGGAAAGGAAGGGAGTTAGACTGTGTGAGAAGGAAGCTATGCTTCTGAGATTCTAAAATGATAAATTTTACAGCTAAAGGGAAAGTTAAGACATTCTCTCTCTCTCTCTTTGTCCCTTCCTTCTTTCCTGTCTTTATTTCTCTAGAAACAAGAATATGAGTTTCCCTTTAAAACTGCCAACATATAACATTTTAGAAGTATAAAAACCTTGCTCCTTGTAATCCAAAATACTGGCTCCTTCATGAAAGACATAGAACAGAAAAAAGCCAATCTGTATACAGTTACCATCAGGCTGGGCAATGCATCTAAGACTCATGGTTCTTCTTCAAGTAATTTATATAGTAAATATATGACACTTAAAAAAAAAAAAGAGTAGTAAAAAAGGATAATAACACTTTCCTTTGTTTTAATGAGTCAGCGCATACTTTTTCCAGAATGCTATACTCAGCTCAACACCCCCCTCCTTTGTTAATAGTCATATGCAAATATCATTAATTATAAATTAATATTTATTGTTGTTCAACCAGAGTATTCTGGATAATATTTCAATTCTGGATAAGATTTATAATAGTTTTCTGTGGTTTCTGGGATTGATTTTGTGCGTGAGCATCTTTTGTTCTATGTCTACAACATTACTTCAAAGAAGCAGAGCCATAGTCTTAATTGGAGCCTTTGAAAGTAATGGGGAATAAAAAAATATTTTTCATGACCACGTTTAAGCAACAGAGACAGCCAAGTAGGCTTTGGGTAAAGTTTATAAAATACACAAGACTGATGAAGCACTTTGTTTGGTGGATGATACTTCCCAGCTGTGCTTTTTAAGACTTTCCTTGCATAATTTGGAAATATTTAACATAGTCTCTGGTCCCTTATTAACACATTCCTTTTTTTTTTTATCTTACACTCTCCTAAGTTAAAAATGAATAGCAGGGAGTATGATTCTACAGACCATTTGCTCTCCATGCTTCCTTTTTTTCTGCTTTTCAGTGTCAGGTAGCTCTCAGAGAATCTCACAGCTCTCCACAGGAGATACTGCTCCCATGTTAATTCAGAAGTTGTTTCATGGTGAGTTGAAGTCTTTGGATTCTTTGCCTTAAGCATTGTGAATTCAGTGTTGGAAGGGCTTCACTGGTAGCTCAAATGGTAAAGAATTTGCCTGCAATGCAGGAGACCCCCGTTTGATACCTGGGTCGGGAAGATCCCCTGGAGAAGGGAATGGCTACCCATTCCAGTATTCTTGCCTGGAGAATTCCATGGACAGAGGAGCCTGGCGGGCTACAGTCTGTGGGATCACAAAGAGTCAGACATGACTGAGCCGCTAACACACACACACCAGAACCAGCCCACTCAGAGCCTTTTATTTCTTGTCTATAATATGTATTACTGAATAGTTCAGAATGGGTTTACAAATCATCTTTTCTGACCCAACTATGCAAACTGAAATATCGGTCACATTGTCTGTCTGAGGGAATAATTCCCAGGCAAAACCTTGGTGTTTACAGAGCATCAACACAGAGGAAAACCTAACTGGCTAGGCTGGTAACCTTGCTTATCAGAGTGGGAGAAGAGATTTCAGAGAAAAGTATTTATAGCTCTGAATCATCATTTTGCTTATTTACCTTCTCTGCACAGCCTGTTTGGGCTGTCTTCACTTGGTTTTTTCTTTTTAGTTTGCTCTTAGTTCTTCTCTCCATCTCTCTTACCAAATACTTCAAGATGAAGACTTTTAAACAGGTAATGATTTAGCAGGGATTTAGCTCACTTTTAAGGTAGTTGTGGAAAAAATGTGTTTGCGATTGTTAAGCAGAAAAAATGTTTTGGCATTTTAGTATTTCCTTGAAGTTAGTCCCCTCCACCCCCTGAGGCATTGTGGAATGCCCAGGGTTGGAGTGCCAGAGAGCATTGCTGACCTTAGGCAAAAAGTAAATGAGCTTATCTATTTTTGTAGATCAATTTCAGAAGGCAGTATGGTAAAAAAATTAATTAGACTATTTATAATCTTTTGGATTTAACATCTGCTTAATCTAACTTTTTTTTTTTTCCTGTAGGAAATGTGTTACCTTTAAAAAGTAACAAGTATTTGGGGACTTCTCTGGCAGTCCAGTGGTTAAGACTGCATGCTTCCATTGCAGAGGCCATGGGTTCAATCCACAGTCAGGGAACTAAGATCCTGCATGCCTTGTAGCATGGCTGAAAAGTTTTAAAAAAAATTAATAACAATGAAATAAAAAATAACAAGGTTTGAATGAAGCTGTGTTCCTAGAACATGTGCTATTCTTATGGATAATACAGTTTATTCCAATAAATACATTTAACATTTTATTGTCTGTCCTTAAATGTCTCTGAGTATATGATTTGGGGAACTCCATTCACATATCTCATGATGGTTTCTTTTACCAACTAATTTTAAAAGCCATCCACTGGTTTAGTTTTTCAATAGATTATATTTTAAACCTTTACCTTCCCTTGGCATTTCCTTGGCAATGTGTTCCTTTCTTTATTCTGACAGTCCCAAGTTCCTAGAGGCTCTCAAATTTGTGTAGATATCACAGTCACCTGGGGGGGGGGGCAGTTGTTAAACTGCTGATCACTGTGTCTGACTCTATGGACTTGGGGGCTGGGGCCTGGAAATTTGCATTTCCAACAAATTAGGTTATGCTAATGCTTTTCTTCTTGAGTCCACACTTTGAGAAGCACTGATCCAAATAAAGTAATCTAAAAGATGGAGCTAGTATGAACTAAGGTGGTAGTGGAGACAGAGAGAAGTGGATGAACTTGGCATACATTTAGGAAGTAGGGTCCACAGAGCTTGTTCATGGTTAGAAGGGAGTGATGGTGAGGTGGGAAGTAATCAGTCATGTCTCTGAGGTTGGTAGCTTGAACCAGTGGATGGATGTAATGGGATGTGAGCAGGGTGGGATGGACAGATTGTAGTGAGAAGTCATAAATTCTACTTAAAGTTTAAATAAACTATTTTTAAAATGTCAGTCACTTGACATAAAGTTGATTTTCAATAAACATTGGTATTGCTGTTATTACTACTTTCAAAATTGAATAGTCCTTATCACTCCACTCTGTCTCCCAGATCTTTTACTCAGCAGCCACACTCCACGGCTAGGAATTCTTTTTTGCATGTACTAGAAAACTTAGCATGTTTATAATGTGATCCAACAGACAGGTATGGACAAGGGCATTTTATAGATATAAACCTCATGGTATGAGTGGGTAGGTGGAGGGCAAAAGGAGGGAAAAGAGAGAAAAAGTTCTAATTCATAGAGTTACTACCTGCACATTCACACACAACCTCATAGCTACTGTATTAAATAGCTGAATTCTCCCACTTTACAAATGAGATAAATAACTTGCCCAATATTTTACAGAAACCTGAGTGAAATTCAAACTCAACTCTGTCCTGAATCCGTTATATTTGTGCTGCTGCCAAACTCTACCTTCACTGCCAGGCATCATGTCCTAGGGCATCCCTGGTGGCCCAGTGGTTAAGAATCTGCCTGCCATTGCAGGGAGCACGGGTTTGATCTCTGGCCCGAGAAGATCCCACACTCTGCAGGGCAACTAAGGCCATATGTCGAAACTGTTGAAGCCGATCCACCTAGAGCCTGTGCTCTGCAACAAGAGAAGCCACTGCAATGAGAAGCCTAAGCACAGCAAGAGAGTAGCCCCCACTTGCTGCAAATAGAGAAAGCCTGCCCAGCATAGCCAATAAATAAACATAAATAAATTTTTTTAAAGTTGATAGCTGAGGATCAGGATCAAAATCATGAAAAAAAAAAAGATGTCCTAAATAGGCTGCAGGCAACACCTTGTAACTTCTAGATTACTGGCTTTTATATTTGTAATCCTGCCACATAGTCAGAACCACTTTTTCACAAAGCAATCCAATATATGCATTTATATGTGAATGTGTGTATGTATGAACTTCTGTGTTCCATGTATTGTGCAGCTGTATGACTGAGATTTGGGCTCCCCAAGTGGCTCAGTGATAAAGAATCTGTCTGACAATGCAGGAGACTCAGATTTGATCCCTGGGTTTGGAAGTTCACCTGAAGAAGGAAATGGCAATGTTCTTGCCTGGAAAATCCCATGGACAGAGATACCTGGCAAGCTACAGTCCATAGGGTTGCAAAAGAGTCAGACGCAACTTAGCGACTAAACAACCACTGAGACTAACTTTCCAAGAAGTAACACTTATTGAGATAGGTGTATTTCCAGTATGTACTTTCATTCAATACATTCTAATAGTTCATTGCAATAAATGTTTATCAGAACACAGAGAACTGATTTCAGTACACTTTTGGGTCTCTACTAGATGTCTAGAAAATCCTCTTCTAGATCCCTTTCTGTCCTTGGAATTCACTTACCAGTGTTGTGACAATCCCAGTGAGTTGGATGAGGGAGAGCCTTGATGGAAAGACAAAAGGATTCCTATGTGTTCAGTTCAGTCACTCAGTTGTGTCCAACCCTTTGCGACCCCATGAACTGCAGCATGCCAGGCTTTCCTGTCCACCAGCAACTCCCAGAGCTTGCTCAAACTCATGTCCATCGAGTCGGTGGATGCTTTCCATATCACATCTTTAATGGTGAATCTACACTTGCCCACCTTACAGAGCTTTGTGGGAATCAAATACATCACAGTGTAGATGAAAGAATTTTTAAAAGTACTGAAGTCATCTGACTTTGAGTCTGCTCCTGTCCCTTTGTTCACTTGCAGTGATCATTCAAGTCCTCCAGAGCCCATTTCTTCATCTTCAATATGAGGGATTTGATCCAGATCATCTTAAAGGCCCTTTTCCACCCTCATGGGGGTATAATTCTATTATAAAAAGCTCTTTGTGAATGGTACCCTAGGGGACTCTGAAATAGTATGATCATAATCATGATGTTGCTGGTTGTTCTTTATATTTTGTTAAAACGCCCTTGAAGGAATTTTTTTGGAAGAATTGACTGTGGAGAAAAGGCTCAATGTGGGAGAAGTAATCAGAATCATTTTGAGTAGAAGCGTCATGAAGTTGATCCGTGAAAAGGTTCAGCTTCATTTTTCAAATGTCAAAAAATTGTGTTCTATAAGAAGAAAAATGACTGCTCAGAATTTCATATTTATGTACAGACAGCAAAATTACAGGTACCAACATTCCTCCTCAAACGTATTATTTATTTCCTTATCCATTTATTAGGCAGCCCCAGGAAAAGGACCTCAAATATCTAGGGTAGCTTGATTCTCTGATTGCCAAAATGATGGCTAAGATTTAATTATACTGAGAAATGTTTGTATTGTTGCTAAATAGTACCTTATCTTTAGATGACCCTGAAATGTAATATCACCTCTGAGGAGGTAGGTGGCAATTAATGTGGCCTTGCTTTATCTAGGATGGGGAAATAGAAATGCAGAAAAGTTCATTGCTTTGCCTTCAGGTCCTCTGATGAGTCAGGAAGAAAGACTCATGCTTGGCAATGGAGACCGATGCTCCCACCATCCTTCTTGTTTGGCTTCATGCTCGGTCCCTTGCCATAATGTGTTTATGCAGCCCCAGTAGAAGCAGCACTGTTCTTTGTATTCTTGGATTGAGTAAGATGTTGCTGTTGTTTAGTCGCTAAGTCATGTCTGACTCTGCGACCACATGGACTGTAGCCCACCAGGCTCCTCTGTTTATGGAATTTCCCAGGCAAGCATACTGGAGTGGGTAGCCATTTCCTACACCAGGGGATCTTCCCAACCCAGGGACTGAACCCCAGTCTCCTACATTCCCAGTTCTTAACCAGGGAAGCCACCAGGGAAGCCCACTGAGTAAGGTACCAAATGGTTAGTACACTGAAATTCTTAAATTTACATAAAATCAACTCAGTGGTTATTTTACCTTTTTTTCGTCATTTACTTATTTTCATGTCTTTATAGAGGTGATGGTGATGATGATAATTTTAAAAAGCCCAGCACTGCTTTAATGAATTTATTTGGATTCCCAGAATTTCAGAACACACACCTGGCACCAGCATCAACCCAGGAGAGCACTAGGCCTGGTCGTATTGACTCTGCGCCCAGCATTCCACATCAGCACAATGCCTTCTGACTATCAAGGGAGAGCTTTCTCATTCCTTTTCTTTCCTTTCAAAAATATTGTCATTGGGGATTATGCTTATAAATTTAATTACCTTTGGGGGAAAAAAAAAAAAGCTTCCTTGGTGGCTCAGAGGTTAAAGCATCTGCCTGGAATGCTGGAGACCGCAGTTTGATCCCTGGGTAGGGAAGATCCCTGGAGAAGGAAATGGCAGCCCACTCCATTACTCTTGCCTGGAGAATCCCATGGGAGGAGGAGCCTGGTAGGCTACAGTCCATGGGGTCACAAAGAGTCGGACACGACTGAGTGACTTCACTTTTTTTTTGGAAAAAAATTTTTTTTTCTTCCAATTTTGAACTTTCCTCTAAGGGCTCTTCATTTATTGGATTTTGGTAATTAATGCTCGAGGGAAGGGATTTCAAGGACTTGCTCTTTTGCCTCTCCTTTTATGTGGACCCAGAAGGAAAAAAAACAAAAAACAAAAAACACCAGGGAGGTGCCCCAGGGAGGACTCTCTCTCTCCGAGGGGTATCTCACTTGGGTTTTTGAAGCACTCCTTTAACAGAGCAGTCCTTTAACAGAGAGGCGGTTCCTTGTGTTTGCTGAACTGCTTCACAAAGTGATCAATCACCCAATCCAGTGTGGATCGTCATTTCCCAGGGAAAGTTGAGTGGTTTTTAAAGAAACAATCACAAAAGGAGAAACACCTCTATAGGGCTATTTCCCTCATAAAATAAATCCGTCATGGATTTTGTCCTTAGAAAAACACACACAGGGCCCCAAGTGTGCTGGTTTACTGGTTACAACCATAGCACTTCCTTTTGAAAATCCGCCTCCCCACTCGCCCACCCCACGCCGGTCCTTACATTAAAGAAACCATTAAAACCCAAGGCGCATTTCCCCTAAAGCGCGGAAACCCCTAGCAATGCAGCGCATTGCCGGCACCCGGGAACTAAAATGTCCCCACTCGTAATAAATATAATAAACACGACCCAAACAATGGCTCGTGCCCAAGCTTTCACACTTGTTTTTTCCAAGTCTCGGCTGCCAGAGGCAGAGAGTTGTAATTCCTGAGGTCGCTTGACTTCGGGAGGGGCGAGGTGTGCGTTGTGACACTCACTGCTTGGGAACTCTTTTGGGTAGGACTCGCTTAAAGATTAACTTTCTCGAGTTTCTGGGACCAAGACTGTGTCGGTGAATGGCGTGATTGGAAACTTGTGCAGGCGGGAGGCTGCAGGCGGCCGCTCTTTCAACAGGCGATTTGTTCTCCTGTCTGTGGCTCATTTCCATGCAAAGAGCCTGACATCAGAGCACCTTTTGTTGCTAAACGCTTTCTTTAGCGTCGAGAGGAGAGAGTCATGTGGAGCTGGAAGAGCTCATTTTGAAGAGAGGGGGCCGGGGAGTTCCCTCCAAGTTCCCGAGGCAGCTCGGTCACCCGGCGGGGCTCTGCCCAGACGTACTGGAAGCACTGAGTCGCGTGCCCAGTTAGTCGGTCCAGGCCGCAGGAAGAGACGCCTTTGCAGCGGCGTGCATCGCTGCTGGGGCCGCCAGAGTTCCCCGCGGGTAAACTCAGTGGTGCGAACTTTGCCTCCTGCTGCCCGGCCGCCGAGCCGAGCCCGGGCTGGGAAAGTTTCCGGACTTGTCAGTCGCGCGGCCCGCAGCCACCTAGAGCCGAGGAGCGGCCGCCTGCCCCGGAGGGCCCCCGCCGGGTCGGAGGCCGGGGCCGCGGGGGATGCGGCGCGGGGGCGCGGCTCGGTGGTGACGCGGCGGGCGGGGACCGGCTCCCGGGGCCGGGCGCGCGCGGCTGCGGGGCCAGGGCGCCCCGGGGACCCGGCCATGGAGCAAGACGCGGGAGCCGCCGGCGCGGCGCCTGAGCCGGAGCCCGAGCCCGCTTCGGAGCCCGAGGTGGGCGCGGGCATGTCCGAGGCGTTCTCCCGGCTCTGGACCGACGTGATGGGCATCCTGGTGAGTTACCTGGAGGCGCGGGGTGGGCGGGTCGTGGGTCCCCCGGAGCAGGGCAGCCTCTAGGGGACCTCGCGTTCCTGCGCGCTCGCCGACTCGGCCAGCCCACCCCTTGGGGGTCGTCCTTCTCCGGCTCTAGTTCTTAAGGGGTTAAATCCACAAGGTTTAGGATTTCAAAAACCTAATTAAAAAATAACCAGCCACAGATCACATCAAAGATAGATGTTTTAAACAATCGGGTGTGGTGTTGCACAGTGTAATCTGGGACACCTGCTGAGAAGTTGGTGTGGAAAAAGACAGAGGAAGAGTCTTTCAAAGACTGGATGTAAATAAACCGTGTTTGGCGGCTGTGGATTTGGGAAGAGGTTGATTTTACTGATGTTTATCTCTGCACCATTTGTTGTCTGAGCTGGAGAGGAAAACAATTACCTCCTTGCTCAGAACCACAACAAGTTAACTGACATACTCTGCAGTTTTCAGTTTGTAGAATTACAGGATATTTGTTATGTGTTTGGAGCTGAAAACAATAGGGCTTATTTTGCTAAATCTGTATTGTCATGTATTTTGAAATGTCCAGTAACTAAACCCGCCCCTGGATTTGGCATAATTTCTGAAAAATAGTTTTTAGGCATGGAAGATGAAGCTTTAACTTGTTCAGGGTTCCGTGCCTTGAGGAGTTTAGTAGATTTGCTTTGATGGCGCTGTAGAGAGGCAGGTAGACTGGAATCAGATGGATGGTAGGTCAGGCACCTTACTCCACACATAAGTAAGTATGTCTGGCATCTTACTCCACATATAAAAAGTCAACTTCAATGTAAAGATTTGGAATTGGCTATTTTGGAAGCCAATTGGAAGAGGGCTCTGTATTTACTTGGAGATTTTTTTTTTCAATAGAGCAAGACGCGGGAGCCGTCTTTTTTTTAATAGGTATAGTTTGTTGAAAGAAGCTCTTTGGGAATGATGAAACCATTTTTACCACAGTGATTCAGCTCTTAGGCTTTGTAGTGAGTGAGCCTGGATTCAGATCCCAGCCCTCCTATTGACTGACTGCATGATCTTGGCCAAGGTACCCAGCTGCACTGATGTTCTATTTCATCACCTGAAAAGTGAAGCAAAGATCTGCTTCTTGGATTTTCTGAGATTTAGCTAAGTTGATATATAGCTAGTGCTCAGCATACTAGTATTAATAGAAGGGGGCGGCAGAGGAAGAGATGGTTAGACGGCATCTGGGACGTGAGTGAGCAAACTCAGGGAAATAGTGAAGGACACGGAAGCCTGGCATGCTGCAGTCCATGGGGTCGCAAAGAGCTGGATACGACTGAGCAGCTGAACAACAATAAGTAATGGCTGTTTTTTTTTTCTTGCGAATAATCTTGTGGCTCATCTTTCCAGAGATCCTAAAAGTCCCAGTTATTCCATCTTCCTTTGGTATTAATGATTATTCCTATGCAAAGAGCCAGGGAAGGTCGGTCAAAGATTTCTACCTGCTCTTCTCACTGATATTTTATTTTACTTATTTTTTGAAAGCAGATTTGTTCAGGGAAATACACACTCCATAGACAAGAATGTGGGCCGTCCCACAAGGGCGCTCCAATATTTTAAAAATATATATTGAGAAACACTTCAAGTTATGCTATTTGCATTTTCTGAACATTACTGATGAATACGGGCCTTCAGTGAAATTCCAGAAAACTCAATGAACATATATAAAAGTTGTGATAGACTGTATTTTAAGTTCATCCAGCAGAAGCTTATCTTGCTATTTCTTGCTTAGGTCTCACTCTAAATTTTCAGTCGCTGAGAAAATTGGTTTGCATCTCTTAGTAGGGTGTGGGCTGGGGAGGGAAGGCTTGGAGGGGCTTACTTATATTGAAGTGTGGGCTCAGGGTCGTTCGGGGGTAGGGGTGGCATGGAGCACTTTCTGAAGAGTGACTCTCCCTTCCCTGGCAGATTCCAGCACTGTTGGGTCAGTCGTAGCAGAGTGTTCTTTGGCTGAGTTAGAAGACGGGGTGGGGCTCAAAAAGCCCAAACCTGTTATTCAAAAGGCCGATGCAGGAGAAAAGAAAACATGTACTTCTTACAGAGCTAATATTTAGTTCTTTGTGAGGCTGAAAGACGGTAACGGTTGTCCTAAACAGGTAGTGCTCACTCCTGCTTTCCCATCTTTTATAAGATCTTTTTTTCCTTTAAATCTTGGGCATCAAGATTGTTCCTCAGGCAAAAGGCAGACGCAGAGGACATAGCTTACTTCTCCTCTGTGCGGGCCTATGAAAAGTCACTAGGGGAAAAGGATCTTTATTCTGTGTTGAGGATGCTGTCATCCAAGTGTTAATAAGAAACTATCTTTGGAAAAATATATCATGACACAAAACTGACATCAGACTTTGTTCTTACAGAGATAAAAGACACTATTTTCTTCATTTTGTATTTAAAACGTGGGATTTTACAATCATCTCTCAGCCTAGACAGGCAAAGTGATTTGGGCACTAGAGGCAATGTCAGGCTGCACCCCAGGTTTCTGACCTTCACCAGTCAGGAGCATGTTGCTCCATAGTTAACTGTCCCAGATCAGCTTAGTAGAAATGTGACTACATCTGGTATTGTAGGCAAAGGCGATATGGAAGTTTGTGGACCTGTGGTCAAGAATCCGCCTGCCAATGCAGGAGACTCAAGTTCTATCCCTGGGTCCGGAAGATCCCCTGGAGAAGGAAATGGAAACCCATTCGAGTATTATTGCCTGGGATATACCATGGACAGAGGGGCCTGGCAGGCCTTGGGGTCTCTATAGAGTTGGACACGACTTAGCGACTAAACAACAACAACAAATTTGGAAGATTCTTTTTACCTGATAGCTCAGTTGATAAAGAATCTGCCTGCAATGCAGGAGATCCCTGCATCCCTGTGTTCTATTCCTGGGTCAGGAAGATTCCCTGGAGAAGGGATAGGCTACCCACTCCAGTATTCTTGGGCTTCCCTTGTGGCTCAGCTGGTGAAGAATCCACCTGCAATGTGGGAGACCTGGGTTCGATTCCTGGGTTGAGAAGATCCCCTGGAGAATGGAAAAGCTACTCACTGCAGTGTTCTGGCCTGGGGAATCTCAGAGTCAGACAGGACTGAGTGACTTTCACTTTTTTATTAGAGAACTTCGGAGAGGAGTAAGAGGTAGAAGGGGAATTATACATCCAAGCTCATACTTAGCAGATTTCAGGCACAGTTGCTGCTTTTATTTTTTAGATTCTTCTTAGTGTAAAAATGTGAACTTTAAAGCCTATTAGGGTTTTTAATTGAATGAGCACAGCTCCCCTTTCCCGAAGGGGCAGTATAACAAGGAACACTCACCATCTGTCTCCCATTCCCCTCCTCCCCATCCCCCAGCCCGGACCCCCCAGCCCCGAACCCCGACCCCCGGTAGATTTTGTTGGTTCTGACCCAGGGGAGGGTGTTACCCCAGAGGCATTGATCTCAGTAAATACAGGGTGGTTGTTTGAGTTCATTAGGGCACATTTTGCATTCAAATTAATTCAGTCCTGCACAGTTCAGCACCAACTAGTTGCTTTTAGATAGTTGTTAACAAAACGCTTATTTAGGGAAGTAACAGTATAATTTATGGCATGAAAATGAGTGTGCTGGCATGAATAAAATGCTAACAAGTGAATATATAAATAGAGAACCCCTACTTACTACGGATTGTGCAGACCTAGAGGGCATTTAACTCAATTTTCTACCTCCAGGGTTTGGGACTTACTGACTGGCTGTTGAGAAAATGATTTTGTTGAGTGAAAAAGGAAAAAAGCATGTACTCTTAAATGCAGGAGCCACTTCAAAATACAGTTCTGTACACTCATGCCCTGGCTTATAATGGGGTGCTTTTATGAAGAATAAATTTTTTTTTATGCTGAATCTACCACTTGGACAGTTCCGCTGTGCAAACTCAAATTCTGGCACTTCACTGAAAGCGTATTGGCAAACTGGGAAATGTTTGTAAACCCTGAGCAATTAAACCGTGGTCTTCTAGTCAAGTACTCTGTTCTGTTCTCTAACTCAGCAACGTATGGTCTGCTTGGGTTTTCATAACCTGACCTTTCAGGATGACATTCTTAGACTTCTGTTGAGATGTACAGAACCAGTTAGAATCCTCTGGGGGTTTTACTTTTATTTTTACTCCCTGTTATTCAGTTGCTCAGTCATGTTCAACTCTTTGAGACCCCATGGAGGGCAGCACACCAGGTTTCTCTGTCCTTCACTACCTCCCGGGGTTTGCTCAGACTCAGGACCATTGGATTGACTATGCCATCTAACCATCTCATCCTCTGAACCCCTGGTTACAGACAAAAACATTCCATTTTTGTTTTTCGGGTGAGGGAGCCTAGTTTTTTGGTTTTGTTTTTGTTTTTTAAGAGTAGGAATTGTTGAGGTTATTAGAAGAGGTGGATCATATTTTCAGGCCCAAGTATCCATTTGGTAAATTGTGATGGTTCATAAAGTTTTCCTCCAAAATTGGAATAAGCAGGCATTTTAAAACTTCTCCTTTGCTGGGAAGGGAGAGGAAGGGAGTTAGTAAGTAACTATTGTTTGCTAGATCCTGCAAGATGCACCTCCCCCAAACCTTACATTTCCCTGCTGTGTTGCTACAATTTACACCCATTTCCTAGCAATGCTTAGAAAATACCCATTGTGTAGACAAACTACACAGATGACCTTCCCCTCTTCTAGTTCCTGTGCAGGCTACAGAAAAGTGTAGTAGGTTTATTTAAGTTAATAAACATAATAAATAAACTCTTTAGGTTATCTGCTAGGTTTATTGTATCTTGCTGTTTACTAAAGCCCTCTTCCTTTCAAAGACTCTCCTTCACTCTGTGTTTAAGTGTGGGGGAGGGAAGAGGCCTGTGAGATCCCTAGGGGGCTTTTAAAATGCAAACACCTTTGCACCAACCAGTGTGTAATTTACATATTGTTGGGTGGCGTCTTACGGTAAGCCCTTTAGCTAATGACTTAATTTTAGGTCTTGGAATCTGAGCGTCAGCCCTAGTGTCAAGTATTCTGACTTCATCTTGATTTTATGTTCCTGTTAGGCAGCGGAAAGCCTATGGCTTTTACATAGGCACTGACTAAAGAGACCCTGGATGTGAGCCCTCAACTCCTTCATTTAGATAGGAATGGAAGGGCTTGGGACAGCAGAGTAGAGGCCATAGCTCAGACCTCTCAATTTTCAATTATCTGCCAAAGACAGAATTAAGCCTTATAGTTCTGGCTGGGGCCCTTGATTTGCTATCAAAAAAGACCCCCAGGGACTTCCCTAGTGGTCCAGTGGCTAAGACTCTGAACTCCCAATGCAGGGGACCCAGGTTCCATCCCTGGATCCCTGTTCAGGAAACTAGATTCCCACGTCACAACTGAGAGTTTGGATGTGGCAACTAAGACCTGGCACAGCCAAATAAATAAATAAAATGATCATTTTTTTTAAAAAGAGGCCCCTGTGTTAGGGGAAGCACACTGATTAAAACCGCCCACCCTGGCCAGGCACCATAGTAACTATTTGCATGAGTTGCTTTATGACAGGAGATCCTGATAAGGAATACGGAACTAATAAGCCACCACCAACCGGAAGAGTTCGGGAAAGGTCTAAAGGAGACACTGCGTGTCTGTCCACTTCCCAGAATCCGTCTCGCTAGCATCCATCTTGGCTGAGCGATGCGTGCGCCACCAGGAAAGACTCTGAATTTGAGTGATTGGCCAAAGACCACCCGGAAACTAATCCCATCACCATAAAACCCTAGACTGCGAGCCACACAGCAGAGCAGTTCTCCTGGGTTCCCTTACCCTACTGCTCTCCACCCGGGTGTCCTTTCCCAATAAAGTATCTTGCTTTGTCAGCACATGTGTCTCCTCGGACAGTTCATTTCGAGTGTTAGACAAGAGCCCAGTTTCGGGCCCTGGAAGGGGTCCCTCTTCCTGCAACGTCTGCACTAAAGTGGCAGTGCATATTCCTAGCCTTCCAGCATCTTGCTTTCATGCTTTCATTTGCCGCTCTCTATCCTGAAACATTTTCCCCCGCCCACCTGGCTCGTTCTGCATCCTTTTCAACATCCTGACTCCAGCTTCTGACCAGAGGATGTCACCATGTGGGGAGAGGGACTGAATCCCAGTGCTAGGCGGGGCCCTTCCCATACTTACCTTACTTGGTCTTCTCATTGTGACCACTGAGCAGTGTTGTCCCCATTTTACAGTGGAGAGTTAAATGTGCACATCCTGAATCACACAGATAGTGAACAGGGGAGCTGGGATTTGAATCCCCTGATATTTCCTGGAAATTAACTCACAGTTGTAATTTTATAGTTCATTCTTTCACATCTCTATTGGGACACTTCTTGAGTATTGGAAGAAAACTGATAACAAAACTAGACAGCCTCTTAAAAAGCAAAGGAATCACTTTGGTAACAAAGGTCCAGATAGTCAAAGGTATGGTTTTTCCAGTAGTCATGTACAGATGTGAGAGTTGTACCATAACAAAGGCTGAGTGCCAAAGAATTGATGTTTTTGAACTGTGGTGTTGGAGAAGACTCTTGAGAGTCCCTTGGACTGCAAGATCAAACTGTCAATCCTAAAGGAAATCAGTCCTGAATATTCATTAGAAGGACTGATGCTGAAGCTGAAGCTCCAATCCTTTGGCCACCTGGTGGAAAGAGCCAACTATTTAGAAAAGACCCTGATTCTGGGAAAGATTGAAGGCAGGAGGAGAAGGGGATGACAGAGGATGAGATGGTTGGATGGCGTCACCGAATCAATGGACATAAGTCCGAGCAAGCTCTGGGAGTTGGTGATGGACAAGGAAGCCTGGTGTGCTGCAGTCCATGGGGTCTCAGAGAGACATGACTTAGTGACTGAACAACAGCAAATGGACTGTCAATCTTTTTGCTAAAGTTTTTAAACTATTAACTGTACATACTCCTGGCTTCCAGAAGGACAAACAGCATCCACCACCCTTTCCTTAAATACCTAGTCGTGTGGTGCAGTGTGTAGAATGCTCCAAGGAGGCTGGAGGATAGAGTGAGGGGGTGGGGGGTGGTCAGCCACGGTGCTGGTGCAAGCAGGTCAGTCCCAGAGATGCCTTCCACCTTGGGTCCTGGCAGTGAGTAGGTTTCCCTTGAGAGGTGTTCCCCAGTGAGGGTAAGGAGGAAAGAAGGGAGGAAGGGCCTTTTGGACAGAGCTGAGGGGAAAAGAGACGGGAGAGCACAGCACACTGAGGTGGGTACTGGGTAGTGAGAGCTGAGGTAGCTGGCATCATTCTGTAGTCTCCAATGAGAAGCCATTGCAGAATTTTAAACTGACATATGACATGATCACTTTCTAGAAATGTGACTTTTGTGGGTGATGAGTTGGTGATGAATTTGGAAGAAGACTAGTGGTCTAGGCAAGAGAAGATGAGAGGTTAAACGTTTGTGAAATGTACTAGTTCATCTATCATCTGGCTTCTGTTTGTCTCAATATTTTTCTCTGTAAGTAGTCAAGAATTGCTGCTGGTAACTTGCTTTTGATAAATTCTTTTCAGCTCAAGAGTAGGCTGGGTTAATGCAAGAGATTTTTAGAGATGTTGTAGTGCTGTGACTTTTTCATTCTAAAGAAAAATTGTCTATCTTGACACATCTATGTGTACACATATTTGCTTACCTGTCTTTGCCCTGGAGTGAACGATTTGTTTCCTTAAAAAGGAGATATATTATTTATAACTGCACACACAATGCTATAACCAAAGGATCTTTAATTCCATCTTTTAAAAGCTAATTCTAGAGGACAGTGAAATAGAGGGAAATGCTCAGTTTGGCATGTCATGTGTATATGCTCAATCCTGTCTGACTCTTTGCGGCCCCATGGACTTGTTGCCCACTAGGCTCCTCTGTCCATGGGATTTTTCAAGTAAGAAGTAGGTTGTCATTTCCTTCTCTAGGAGATCTTCCTACCCAGAGCTTGAACCTTAGTCTCTTGCATTGGCAAGTGGATTCTTTACCACTGAAACACTTGGGTCGAAGAATACTTTATGCTTCAGACTTAACCATCATAATCCTGCTATATTATGTGATGAGCTTACCCAGGGTTTACACACATTCTTTTATTAGGGTAGGATTAAAATTGATTTCAAAATAATGAATTTAGATGTGTAGAGGCTAAAGCTCTAAGAATTAACTGTACCTTTTAATACCAATGTAAGACTATAAGCAGTAAACCTTCAGACTGATTTTGAGATAAAATGTATTTTTATGATGACATGGAATTGTTGTTTCTCAAATAAACGTATACTAATTTACTAATTAACTTAATTTAGTAATGACACCTGAAATGTGTGGGTCTGCTGGTCATTAGCTTTGCTGTTAGCCAGCTGTCTAGTGTCCCACCTTTTGTTTCATAAGATGTTTCACTGGATAGCATTAATTCTTTATGAGTTGAGATGCTTCCTAGAGATAACTTACCTTGTATTTTTTCTTGCTTGTCAAGTCCTGTAATAGAGAATCCGGCATGGAGGCTGGAGACTCAGGCATTGGAGTATCTTAGAGACACAGAACACAAGAGCTTGATAATGAGATAGTTTTTCCTCTCTGGAACCCGTATTCTTTGTTTTTTGAAGGGACCTCCTTTTGTCTTTCAACTTTCTAAGCTGATTGGTGAAAACATGGATACGTTTGAGTTTATAATGATTGCTCTGTAGAGTCTTGTTCTGTGTGTCCATAGAAATACTTGGCAGCTCTCCTTGGTGTCTGTGATGCAGATTTGATTCATGGTTGGTTTTGTTGCTTCATCCACTGTTTGTTTGGTTTAAAGCAAGTAGTGAATGAGGAAGGTCCAATGTGTCCACACATCACTCTGTGCCTGTTAGGGCTTCATTTTCTGTCCTGTTATGAAGAATTGAAAGTGGAATGAAAAGTGAAAGAAAAATAATGCCTATAATTGTAATCTTAACTAAAAGTATTATTAAAGGGCAGAAGAAAAACGTGTTTTTTTTTTAGTTTAGTATGTATCCTTAATCTTGGTTACTTTCAAAATTTATCCTAATTTTGTGGACTTGATGACTTTTGCCTAAGACTTCTTATCAACCAACACTTTTTTTTCCACACTCGAGGTAAAAAATGTTTTTATGCTTTTTTGGGCACTCTTAAAAATTGTTTCAGTATTATTTGTTATTAAGAAGAAAGGAATGTTCTAGTTTAAGAATAAGTATCTGTGCTATAGGCTTACATTCATTTTCAGAGGATTTTAAAGGCCTCTTTATAAGATAACTGCTTCTTGGCCTTTTGGCTAAAATCAAGTCTTGTGATAAGAGGGCTTCCCAGGTGGCACCGTGGTAAAGAATCTCCTGCTAATGCAGGCAATGCAGGAGACACAGTTTCAATTCCTGGATCAGAAAGATACCCTGGAGTAGGAAACGGCAGCCCACTCCAGTATTTTTGCCTGAAGAATTTCACAGACCGAGGAGCCTTGTGGGCTACAGTCCACGTGGTCGCAGAGTTGGATGCGACTGAGCACAGACATAAGATAAAACGTTAACAATTTTACAAGTGTCCTTGTTTGGAAATATGAAGGTTAAAAAACATTTTTTAAACAAAACAGCAGTGAGATACCCCGCACACCTTTAACAATGGCCAGAATCTGGAACACTGACGATATCAAATGCTGAAGAAGATGAGGAACAACTGGAACTCTTGTTCATTGCTGGTGAGATTGAAAAATGTTACAGCCACTTTGGAAGACCATTTGGAAATTTCTTACAAAACTAAGCCTTATGCTTACCATCCAGTCCAGCAATTGCACTTCTTGGTGTTTGCCCAAAGAAGGTGAAAACTTAAGTCCTCCAAGCAAAAAACTGCATACATCTATTTATAGCAACTTTATTCATAATTACCCAAACCTGGAACCAACCAAAATGTCCTTCAGTAGGTGAATGGACAAGTAAAGCTTGGTGGAAATTATCTAGGGATAAAAACAAATGAGCTATCAAGCCATCAACAGATGTGGAAGAACCCTAAATACTTATGACTAAGTGAAAGAAGGAAGGAAGGATTGAGGGCAGGAGGAGAAGGGGACGACAGAGGATGAGATGGCTGGATGGCATCACGGACTCAATGGACGTGAGTCTGAGTGAACTCCGGGAGTTGGTGATGGACAGAGAGGCCTGGCGTGCTGCGATTCATGGGGTCGCAAAGAGTCGGACACGACTGAGCGACTGAACTGAACTGAGGTGAAAGAAGCCAAATCTGAAGAGATTTTTGATTCTTACTGTATGACAGTTTGGAAAAGGCAGGACTATGGAGACATTGAAAAGATCAGTGGTTGCCAGGGTCGGGGGAAGGGACGGATGAATAGGTGGAACATGGAGAATTTTTATAATGATGAATAGATGTTCAACAGCAAGAGTGAATCATGTTGCATGCTTTGGATTTGGGGTGATTATGATGTGGCAATGTAGGCTGTAACAAATATACTTACCACTCTAATGCGTACAATGGATTTATTTCAATACCCCAAGCAATCCTCAGATTTTCAGTGGACACTGAGTTTCCCACAAATTTAATTCAAATCTGACATTTTTCTGCTAATGTTAGGTCCTGCTATCTACTAGCTGAGTCCCAAAGACTGCCCCTATTACAGTTGCCAACTGCAAGTCCGGATTGTTATGTGTGCTTTCGATTAGCTGGCTACTGGGTTCCATTAATTTGCTAGGGCAGCACTCAGAACTTGGGAAACCCAATTTACTTGCTAAATCAACCGGTTTTTACTTACTGGATTATGGGATTATAAAGAGATGTAATTTAGGAAGAGCCAGTTGGAAGAACCTTGCTTAGGGCTAGTATATGGGGAGAGGGTAGAGCTTCTGAAACCGTTTACCTCAGACTGGGACTTGAACCCACAGGCCAGGACTTGAACCCAACCAAAACCCAGTTTGGGACTCTAACCCACGCAGCTGGGACTCGAACCCAGTCAAAACCCTGCTTGGGACTTGACCCAATAATCTTTAAATTAGAATTACTCACCTGTTCTTTGTGTCTTTGCACAGAAGGAATTCAGTGAGAAACAAAGTGATTGGTAAGAAGTGGATTTATTCAGAGAGAAACACAGTCCACAGAGTGTGGGCCATTGCAGAGGGTGAATGGGCCCCGAATTGTGCCGTGGTTAGCTTTTATGGGCTGGGTAAAAGGAGTGGAAGGATTATTCCAACCTTTTTTGGGGAAAGTGAGGAGATTTCCAGAAATTGAACCACCGCCCATCTTTTGCTCTTTGCTGATCAGCCTAGGAACTGTCCTGGCACCTCTGGGTATGTCATTTAGCTTGCTGATGTGTTACAGTGAGCATACACTGAGGACCAAGGTCTAGATGAAGTTGACTTGTCTGCCATCTTGGACCCATTTGATTCTAATCAGTTGACGTTGTGTCCTCGGGCTGTGTTGTTGTTTCAAAGATTGTGCCCTGCCCCCTTCTCTGCTGTTTCAATTCCATGCTCTTTAGGGCACCTCTCTCCTTGAATCTCCACATAGTCACCAGTCCAGAAGCTCTCTGAACTCTGTCCTTTTAGGTTTTTATGGGGGCTTCATTATATAGGCAGGATTGGCGTTTGGTAACTGCACTCAGTCTCTAGCCCCACTTCCCTTCCAGGATACCGAGAATAAGATAAGACTGCAACTTCCTAATTTCTAACCACTTGGTCTTCTTGGTGGCCAGCTCCATTCCGAGACTATCTAGGAGCCCCAGCCTAAGTCACCTCATTAACAAAAATTCAGATGCCTCTGAAGGGACCCCTAATGAATGACACAAGATGCTCCTGTCATTCCAAATTCAAGAGTTAGGAGCCCTGTACCAGGACTGGGAAGAAGACCAAGTATCTATTTCTTTTAAATCACAACATAATTGTAGGGGATATTGATAGGGGACGTGACTGAGTGACTTCACTTTGACTTTTCACTTTCACGCACTGGAGAAGGAAATGGCAACCCACTCCAGTATTCTTACCTAGAGAATCCCAGGGACGGGGGAGCCTGGTGGGCTGCTGTCTATGGGGTTGCACAGAGTCGGACACGACTGAAGTGACTTAGCAGCGGCAGCAGCAGCAGCATGCATTTTGGGGCAGGAGACATATTGGGAATCTATGTTTCCTTTAATTTTGCTGTCAGTCTGAAGCTACTAAACGATGATACAAAAATAATTAGTTTTTTTGTTTGTTTTATCAAGAGAAGAGGAACAGGATGAGCACGTTTAGAAACAAGAAAAAATTGTTTCAACACCTCTTAGAAAACTGAAAGTTTGTTTTGTAGGGGAGTAAAAAGCAAAGGAAGCAGTTCAGAGTGGCTTTAGATCTTGGCTTCAGCATTTCGTGACCTAAGCAAGCTCCTTAACTGTTCTGTGCCTTGGTTTCCTCTCAGTGAAATGAGGACGATAGCCACTTACGTTATTGGGTCTGCTCAGATTAATTCAATCCCTAGAACTGTGCATGGCATATGGTAAGCAGATCATAAATGTTCCTTATTATTAGCTGTTAATAGTTAAATCTTTAGTTGGAGTGTGAATTAATTTCTCTTCACGCTCATCGTTAAGTGGAGGGGTGGTCTGATACCACATGTTCAATTTAGGATTGGTATTAACTATTGATTTAATTTGTTTTGATTTAACTTTTTTTTGATGATTTAATGTTTTTAATGTTTGCCAAATGTCCTTTTTCGAGCACAAAATTTAAAAACAAATGCATAAATTATTTCAAAGTATTAACCTTCATGTTTCACTTTAGGAAACTGGTGTTAAAAATGTTACGTGTACTTAAGAGAGAGAATGTATGAGACTTGTGAATAAGAAGATTTTTCTGGAGGCAGGAAGGTATTTGTAATGAAAACATATTTTCAGCTTAGATGGTTGTACAGATTGCTATTTTTCACTTCTCCTGTGACTAAGTAGCACAGTAGCATGAGATCTTTTTGCTAGTTGACTTCTTAGAAACATGTAAAATATTAAAAATATCCACTTAACTAATGATTTTATTTTTTGAGTTCTGGACCCATGAAACTGTACTCAATCTGCTTTTAGTATCTTGAAATGTTTTTGTGAAATATTTTCCCAAGGTTTTGTTGAATTAAGCACTGTTTTTGCCCAGGTTGCTAAGCATTCATTCTGTGTTTTTACATCTTCGTTAAGACTCTTCCATCTCCAATCAAGAATTTATAAAAGCATCATATGGTAGTGTCCCCACAAGAGCCTAAGGCAACCTGCACACACATTATCAGTGTGAACTTGATAGAAAATGAGATTCTTCGTGTTTCAAGGAAGATTATTATTATTATTAATCATTATTAGATAATATGCCACTTATGTACATTTTAATTTGGAGGTGACTTCATTATGCATTTATAGAAAATGTGAAACTTTGAGAAAGTCTATAAAGATGAACAATTTTATGTTGGAAAGATAAGACATCATTTTTAAAGCAGATTTTATTATGAAATACAATTTTACTGAGAACTTTCCACAAAAAATGTAGCCTTAGGACATAGTCTGCTGGGGAAAGGTCGTTACTGCCTCTGCAGCATTTTGCTTCTACTTACGTAACATGTGGTGTCCAGGTGATGACTTAATGAAAGCCTCTCATAACACTGGTGCCTGGTAGTGATTTGCCCTGATTAAGATATTATGAAATGGAGGCTATGCAATGAGCAATAAAGTAAATAGGTGTCAAAAGATACATGAAAGATACAGTAAAATCTATGTGATGTTACTTTAGCACTAGCAGAGAATTATGTACTATTTCAACACGCCAGAATGTCCGCTGGTAACCCCCTCATTCTGTATGAAAGAACTCCTCAGCTTGTCAGGTCACTGAGAGACTGCACATCCCAGATCTTGTGTCTTTAGAAAACAGGATCTCTTCCATGGTGGAAGAGCTTCCATAGAAACCTGAGGGGAGTCAAGTAGAGTGAATATACTCCTTAAGCATCAGGAGATTATTCAGCAAGTCACATTCCTTACTCTGTAAGTGCTGCTCATAGAAATTAAATGATAATACGTACATAGGCATATAACTCCTTACGTTTCATGGTATGTCCTTACATGCATCGACTGGTTTAATGCCCTTATAGCTACTAGAAACTCAGTTTGTTGGCAGCCACAATTCGCTCGTCTGGTGAGTAATCCAGGGTTCCTGGTTTCCTTTTCAAACACACTGACATTTCACTGCCCAAATTTCAATACCCATAATTCAGCGATTTCTGATTGTGGCTTCTCCACATTCTAGGCCTCTAAGTTCATCTATTTGATCTGTGAAATAAAGGTAAAACACTGAAGTTATACCTTTGCAGATATTTTCAAATGCTTCTCTGAAGTCAAGCTGACCGAGCTGGTTGTGGGCTCTGCTATTCTTTGATCTGAGTTTGGAGGGAAAGCCAGAAAGTGATGCCCAGTCAGTGTTTTCCCATTTTCCATCCAGGTTGCCTGGTCCCTGAGGTCATGAATGCTATATTGTGGATCAATGTGGCAAACACTCAAGACTTTGCAGGCTCATCTCTTCTGAGGAGGCAGAGAGAAGCACAAACATCTGGTGGCTCATTGTTACCAGCTTGCTACGAATTCTAGAAAAGTCAAACTTGAGTTCTCATGAGTTCCAGTTTGTTCTTCTACTGTGAAAAACAGGAAGATCCACTTTCACAGACTCCTGTTGTCAGCCAAAAAGTTTTTCAAGCTGCAAAACAGTTTGGTTTTAGGATACTAGATTTATCTGTATATATTTTTTAAAATCAAGATTTTTAAAAACATACACACACTGTTCATTTGTATACCTGTTGACTTACTTGCAGACAAAGGTTCAGGGCATTCTGTTTCAAGTTCTCACATACAAAGAAGAAAATCCTGGGCGAGAGTTGCTCGAGGGCGCTGGTTGTAGATGGTTCCCCAGAGGATCAGCCAGAGACCAAGTGAACAAGCCAAAGCAAGATTGGTTTAAATCCTGAATTTGCTAGTTAGGTCAAGATAAGTAAGTCTTGACTTATGCAATGTGGTTGGCAGCAGGCGCTGATAAGTTTCCAAATGTTGTTTTGGTATAAAAATGACTTAGCAAAATGAATGAGGGCTGGGGTCAGGGGCACGCTACCTTCTGGTGTCCCCTGAAGATCTAAGTCAAACAAGCTTTCTTAGTGCAGAGAAAAGCATGCTGGTGCTGCAGCAGTGCCTTGGAGGTGATTAATAGTCACCACTGTACAACTGGGGTTATAGCCAACAGTCTGAAATATCTTTGAAAACTAAAGGTAATCACCTTTATTTCTTGTATTTTTAAGGCAGTACTTCTTAGACCATTAGCAGTCAATTAATTGGTTCTTTGGCTTCTGGTTTTCTGATGCTTTGTGTATCTGCTGTCCTTTAGTAAATTATTTTAAAAATATAAGCCTATGTTCTTTGTAGCAATGTAGAGAGAGCATGCAGATGGAATCAAATTTTTTTTTTCCTGCAAACCAAAGGAGCTTAGAAATTCAGTTGTCAGCAGATTCTTTGGAGGACTTCCTTTATTGATTCCTACACAGCTCTACATTCCTCGCTTCCTTGAAGCTTCAGAACTCACTGGATAGAACAAAGAACATTCTACAGTTTGCTACCCAGTCAACCATTGTAATTTTTTTTTCTCCCTCAAGGGATTTAGAGGTTATATTTTTGTGAGGTAGTTGGAACATTCTTTCAAACTTGACTGCTGTAAAAACTTGTTTTTAATGCCATTTTAGCAAAGCTGCTATGGAGCAAAAAGATACTAGTAATAATAGCAATAATGTTGTTGGCAGCTGATGTAGACTGACTGATTGATCATGTACTATGTGCCAAACATTCTGCTAAGCTCTTTTCATGCATTATCTCATTCCATTGTCCCTATAGCCCTGTGAGGTGGTGGTGTGGGTTGAATTGTATCCCCCCCAAAGAAGATGTGCTAAAGTCTGGACCCTCAGTCTTAATCTCAGAATGCAGCCTTATTTGAAATAGGGTCTTTGCAGGTTTAATCAGGTTAAGATGAGGTTGTTAGAGTGGGCTCTAATCCAAAGTGGGGAAATTTGGACACAGTCAAAGGCATCCACAGAGGGAAGAGGCTGTGAAGACCCAAGTGGGCAGAGAGAACTTGATGAAAATAGAGGATGACAATGATGTGTCTATTAAGCCACAGAATGTCAAAGATTGCTGACAAAACACTGCAAGCTAGGAAGAGGCAAAGAAGGATTCCCCTACAGGTTTCAGAGGGAACATGTGAAACCTTGATTTGCGACTTCCTGCTTCTAGAGCTGTGAGATAGTATGTTTCTAAGTCACCCAATTTGAGGTACTTTGGAATGCAGCAGCCCTAGGAAGCTGATCCAGGTGGGTGTGCTGGGTGTGTAGGGGAGCAGTTGCTGGGAAAAGGAGGCAGGTATAAAGAAAGCAAAACTTTTTCTAGTTTTAATACTTTGCACAGACCAACACCTTGACCAGGAGGAGAAGGAAAGTTGACAAAGTGGAGAAGCAGTGAGCTTCAGTAAGAAACTGGCCAGGGCAGCGCAGACACCTGTGCAACAAATGCTGATTGGGTTTGGGTGGATTCCACCAGGGATGAGGAAGACAGGTTCCTCTGTCCTTCTCCCAAGTGCTAGGGAGTGAAAAGAGAGCCAAAGTAGAAGGAGGTGTTTGCTTGGTGAAGGTCCAGCATTTCCCATCTGATGAGCTGAGGAATGAAATGGATGGGAAATTGCCTTGTGTCCCAAGTTCCTATTAAATAAACCCTCAGGCCAGTGCCTTCAACTTTTCCCTCTTCCCACCTTTATTATTACTCTCTCTCTCTCTCTCTCTGTATATCTAGTCAGAAAGAGACTATGTATAATGCCTTCCCTCTTTGCTCTGCAGTGGCAGAACTGAATGACTCCTCCAAAGAGGACAACACTTCCTTGCCCCTGCACCCATCTCAACCACTGCCCCGAAGAGAAGTTGAGAGAGGGTGCAGAGACAAAACAGACTGTCCTTCTAGCTGGGGGCCAATGAGCTCAGGGTGGGAGAAGGGTCAGAGAATCTGGCAAAGGATTTTGGGGGGGATTGAGTCTACGTGGCCCCAGGAATGTTGGTGGTGATATCCGTAAATATCAGGTTGTGTTTCACCCTTTGGGCTCACCCTTGTGTTTTCTGCTCTCTGTCCTTCAGAGGGAGATGAATGATGGTGTCCCCCAGGGACTGTGTTAGGAGAGGAGTGATAGAGGCTTCTGGCGGGATGAGAAGGGGAAGACGGGATGAGATGGTTGGATGGCATCACCAACTCAGTGGACACGAGTTTGAATAAACTCTGGGAGTTGGTGATGGACAGGGAGGCCTGGCGTGCTGCAGTCCATGGGGTGGTAAAGAGCTGGACATGACTGAGCAACTAAACTGAACTTAACTGACAGAGGTTTCTGGATGAAAATGTTACCTCCGCTTGAAGCTTCTCCTGACACCACTGTGCTCTCCTGGTCTCTGAGCGAGTGTCAACTGCTGTAGTATCTTAGCTATGGTGAGATACTACAATTTGAGGAGTCAGAAACCATTCCTTATGGAATTGCTGAGGGTCAGGAATGAAAGTATGGAGAAAATGGAAATAATATATAGTGTGTTTTATTTTAATCTCCGTGAATTTTTTGCTGGACATTTTAGTTAAAATCTTATGGGATTTTCATCCTAAAAGGTTTAGACCCTGGGATAAATTAGTTTTAATTCCCACCATTTGTTCAGAATAAATGCTTTCAGAGAGCTGTTCTTTGTAAAGTACAATAAAAATGGATAGCTAGAAAAATTAAATTTCCTACATCATCTGTAGCCCATCCTGTTAGTAATGGACTGCTCCCCATAGTACATGATCATAGATGACATTTCCAACGCTAGTTCAATGATTCAAGCCAAAACCTTCATCACTTCCCTTCGGAGACTATTACACAGCCCAGTAGACATCCTATTAAGAAACTTCTGATTTGCAGAGGAAAAGGAAAATTTTAAAGCTGAGACTGAGAAGGAAGATGAGTCACGGTCCCAAAGGAAGAGGGGTCCAGAAATTTTCAGAGATGGCCCCCAGCTGCCACTTCTTCTGAAAACAGACTCACCCCAGGGCTGGGGGAAGTCAGTGGAGTAAGCGCATGGAACAAAATGCCTTCCCTTCAAAAACTGACAGAAGAATCAGTAATTTGGAATCAAGCTCAGCAATGGGTAGAAAAGGGCTTAAGAAACCTCATTAATGTGATATGATGTTAAAAATGCAAAAGTTGGCTATCCTGAGCACACTTCGAGTTTGTGATTCACTATGTAAGAAGAATATAAAACCAGAAATTGCTATAGTTGGGGCAGGAAGTGACTCAAGGCCGAAAGGAAGGTTCTCTTGGTGAAAGGTCGAGGTGAGAGTCCCTTCTGGCTGGTGGCTCTATCTGTGATTGACAGGCTTGCTGACAAAGTGATATGGTGAGTATTGTTTCCAAGAGTTTTGACAGCAACAAAATACTGCAAAATAGTAACAGTGAAACATGAAGTGAACACAGTTTAAATAGAGGGCTCGCCCCAACCCTCCATCCCCAACCCCACGCACTATCACCCACCTTCCCATCCAAAAGTAGAGTGTTTCTGGCAGTTTTCATAAGCTGACCTGCATTGAGAGCAAAGAGTCTTAGCCACTGGACCACCATGGAACTCCAAAACTTTTTAAACATAGGGCCCCAATCAGTCTCCTCAGTTTTCCTGAAATTTCCAAATTCCAAATTTCTCCTCTGAACAATTAGAAAAGGCCTTCAGTGTCCCCTCTCCAGCTTCCCGTGTGCATGACCTTGTGTTAACTTCTAAAATTAGACATATTTTCACAGTGACCTCATTGCTTCTCTCAGGAAGCACAGTGACGAAAAGCTGCAAGGTCACTATTGTAAGATGTCATTTGGCTGGAGTCCCCTCTGCTCAGCTGACCCACGTGGGCAGATAGGACTGTTCTCAGATTCTTGAGAAACCAGACCCCCACATCAGACCCTGTGGTGGTGGGAGAATTCACACCTGAAAGAGGCAGATGCCACCATCTGAATGATTGTTGATGGCAAGGGGAAGAGCTTTATTCCCAGGCTGCTATCTCTAGTTGGTATAAACAATAGCATAAATGCAGTCTCTGGTACTCAAAAGTCTGATTCCAAATAATATTTACACGAAACTTCGTATATAAAAGGCTTATACATGAAGGGAATAATTATACACGTGGGGAATAATTGCCAAACTTAAATGCCTCAAAAAAAAAAATCTCAGATACCTCTGTGTTACTGTTCATAAAAATAAAGACTTTACAGATAGTGACATCCAAGGCTTTGTTTAGACAATTAATTCTCTAATTTTGGTGCTTGTAATACTAGCTAGGCTCCAATCATTGGTGATGGACAGGGAACCTGGTGTGCTGCAGCCCATGGGGTCGCAGAGTTGGACACGACTGAGCGACTGAACTGAACAGAATACTAGCTAAAATTGTTATTGAGCATTTACTGTGTGACAGGCACTATGCTAAATGCCCTCGGGGGTTATTTCTTTACATCTTGTCACACTCCTGTTGAGATGAGATGAGATGCAGGTGCTGGCATTATCACCCCATTTTACAGATGAGCTTGAGTGAGGTTAGGTATTACTTAAGGGTCAGGGGCTTCCCAAGTGGTGCAAGTTGGTAAAGAACCCAACATAAGAAACACGGGTTCAATCCCTGCGTTGGGAAGATTCACCTGGAGAAGGAAATGACAACCCACGCCAGTACTCTTGCCTGAAGAATCCCATGGACAGAGGAGCCTGGCAGGCTGCAGCCCTTGGGGTCGTGCAGAGTTGGTTGCAACTACAACAACAACCAAATTCTTTCTTAAGCTAAAAGCGTAGGAGAGATCACGTCAGTCTTAAAACAGTTGAGTGAAGCCGTGCCCATTCTTGACTTGTAAGTCCTGATCATCCGAGGACATTGGCCCTTCAGTGGTGCTGCTGCCCCAGAAGCTGTGCAGCCAAGGCCCTGCTTGAGTGTGCAGGGACACAGAACGAAACACACCGCTCCTGTTTACGTCCTTGGCCCGGGCCACCCGTTTCTCTGTAGCCTGCAGGATTTCCTCAGGAAGCTGTCCTGGCAGAGGGCGGGCCGGGGCTGACCAGGATGTGATGATCGCAGCCCCCTCTGCCCTCCAGGCTCTGCGCTGGGGTCAGGCCCCGACCTGTGTCTGGACCCACCCTTTCCAGTGCTCCCGCTCAGACTTGGGAGAGGGGAGTTGGTGGGAAGACACTGAGTTTCTGCCCCCCGGGCACCCAGCTCCAGTTCGCTATTTCATGCTCCAGCATGAAGAACTGGGGTAAAGAGCTTGGGAGGGGACACCTTCAGAGGCCACCAGAGCCACGGTCGAGGTCTCCAAGCCTCAGCTTTCCCCACAGGGCCACGAGCGGTCCCTCCAGTGCTGAGCTGTGATCCCGGCCTCGGACAGAAAGGATGGCTTGGATGAAGTACCGCTTCATTTGGCCTGGCCAAGCACCCAGGCATGGGCTTCCTCAGTTGTGGTTGGAAGGATGAGTCAGCTGTACACCTGTGTGTGCAACTTGGGAGTCAAGTTAACTAGCTGTCACTTTTATTTAAAAAATATAATGGAGGGGGGCCTTCTGTGGAAGGCCTTAATAGATGACTTTATAATTTAGATAAGCAGTAAGGTTAGCTAAGATTTGTTAACATGCCCAACTGCTGTAAGTCCACACTACTAGAATGGTGAAGTCAGGTTTTGGGGAAAATAGGTGTGGCTTTGAAGCCTGGGTCTGTGCTTCATGTGCTTCATGAAACAGAAGCCTGAGTATCTGTTCTCATTGGTGTGGTGGAGTCAGTAAAACCTACATTGTCTTGTATGTTTTAAGTTAAATAACATGTGAGAATACTGACATATAATATAGATGTGTATCCTGTCTATGTATATGCCTATATGCCTATATGTATATAGATAGATTAATACATATATATACCTATATATTTATAGGTATTTATATGCTCAATAAATGTTAAGTTCTCCCCTAGCTTTCATCTTTCAGCCTCCCCAACATACACATACACATACATACTCCCCTCCCATTCTATTATCAATTTATTCTACAAATTTGAACAAATGGAACAAAAGCCAGTTGGTTTAAAGCCATCCATGTGATATCTGAAGCTACATGTCTGAAGCTTGTGTTCTGGAAGAGAAAAATTCATTCCTTTGTTGAGCTTTTATTAAATGCCTACCTGTGCTACCTTGTGACAGGTGCTGCAAAGGATTACAGATGCATTGCCTCACATGCATTGGCCTGGCAGAGCTAATATGTGTTGGGGAGAGTACTTAAATGTACAGATGTGAGAGAACTTGGAATAAAGCCCTGGTAGGTGGAGTGAATGCATAAACATTAAGGGAGGACAGAACATGGGAAGGATCTGCCTTTTGATGTATGCCCTGCCATGGAAGAGGAAAAGGCCATTTTTGGAAGCTGGGCTTATCATGGGTCTCTTGGCTTCCTATTCATAGCATTTTATTCATGATCATATCTGCTTCACACACTGAAATTGTTGCTACCTGGACAAAGATAATGTCACCATGATACAGTGAAAGTTTTGAAGCTAGATAATTTCGGGTTGGTCATGGTATTCCGTAACATTGTGAGCACCAGTGGCGGTTGTTACTGCTAAGAGAAGTCACTGAGTTCTGAATGCACCGCACAGATGCTCTTCTTTATTTAGTGATGTTGTCCTGTAGGCAGGTACCTCCATCTCTGGGGCACAAAGAAATGTAGTAATTTGCTTTTTTGAGATCAGAACCTAGGATCTTAATCATTGCACCGTATTGGTTCTTCCCTTGACAAAAAGGGAAAGAAAACCGCAAACAAAAGCAAACCAAGAAAACCCTCCACAAACATAGATATAAAAATTTGTTAAGTAACAAATAGCATTTTTCTTTTTGTAAATGGAAGGTGGAGGTGAGGGAAGGATGTAGGGAAAGATCAAGTGATTTCTCAAATGTCTCCTTCTAGACAGAGTGTTCTGTGGTCTTTTAAGTTTATCTGGACATCCTTTATTGAAAAAGAAATTGTGGAACATGCATAACATCCAACGGGTGGGTGTTTTAGCTATCATCAGAGGTCTAAAGGTAGTTGGCAAGATTTGGACTCAGGAGGAAATTCATGCAGTAGTCTGTGGAAAGTTTCGAAATGTTAGTCCTAGACACTCATCTTCAAGTTCTTATTTGAGTGTGGTGGGCTGAGATGTTTCCATCTCAGATTTTTCCTTTCCTTGTTTTTGAATGGTGCTGTCTTGGTTTTCTCCTATTAAATTCTCTCTCTGATTTGGAGTTATTTAGGGTCTCTTGCTTTTTCCAAAATATCTTCCAACCTAATAAGGTATTCTCAAATAAGAATGGAAACCCTTTTGTGTAATAAATAAAATTTTATAGTAATAAAAAAACTGGACAAGTATGCTGCCAAGTGTCCCTGGCTTGGTATCTTTTCCTTGGTTATCTCTTTGAATGTTGCTGTTAGAGTACCAGCCTCATGGAACTATATTTTTCAGGAATGACTAATCCTCTTCCTTCTTCCATATTTCATACCTTTTAGCAATTTGGTTGCTACAAAAGAGGGGATGGGAGAGGAGGCTAACGTCACTAGGTTAATGTTTAGGGAAAAAAATGAAATGAGGTTGAAATCAACTAATTGAATTGACTAATAACTTTCTAGATGTTTTCTGAATTATTTCTGTAGAAAATCAGATGGACTTTTCTGCATTTTCACTTGAGTCATGTCAAGCCTCTGCGACCATACTTGTCTGTAGGGAGGTGGGGACAAGACCTGAGCTTTATCTGGGTGCAGAGCCAACCAAGATGCCCTATGATTCGTGGTGCCTCAGAGTCTGGAAAGATAGAAGTAGGGATGGGAGGCCTTTCACTCACCGTGCTTCCAGGAGGGTGGTGGAGTACTAGCAGTTGAGGAGCAGTGAACTTTAATGGCTATTTTGAAATATTTATTTCCTACATTTATGGCCTGATTTGCCATTGCAAGTCAGAAGGTCTTATTCTGGGGTATTCATTCACAGAGGTGGACGCAGGTTCGATCCCTGAGTAGGGAAGATGCCCTGGAGGAGGAAATAGCTGCTGACACCGGTATTCTTGCCTGGGGTATCTCATGGATGGAGGAGCATGGCGGGCTACAGTCCATATGGTTGCAAAGAGGTGGACACAACTTGGTGACTAAACAGCAGCAGCAGCCGTTGTTCACAGAACTTTCTCTGTGAATCTAACATAAGAAAATGATTTGGCATTATTAAACTAGGTCATTTATGACCTGGATATGCAGAATGCCTTGAAACAGTTCTCACTCTTTTTTTTTTTTTTGGTAGGTTTTAACATTTTATTTTTCTCTTAATTTTTTTGAATTTTTTTTTTTTATAGTTGATTTACACTTTGCGACCCCCATGGACTCTACTACAGTCCATGGAAATCTCCAGGCCAGAATACTGGAGTGGGTAGCCTTTCCCTTCTCTAGGGGATCTTCCCAACCCAGGGATTGAACCCAGGTCTTCCCATTGCAGGCAGATTCTTTACCAGCTGAGACATAAGGGAAACCCTGGTGTACAGTATTAGTTTCAAGTGTACAGCTCAGTGATCCAGTGTTTATGCTCCATTTAAAGTTCTTAGCAAATGAAGTCCTCACTTGTTTTTACAGTATGGAATACTGCAAATGCTTCTTTTCTAATTGTATGAGATTGTTTAAATCGCATATTACTAGGTTGGGCAACGTTTTGGCCAACCCAGTACATAAGCCGAACATCAGCCTACCACGAATTCAGAAACACTGGCATGTAAAAACCTGTTTACTGCCATGTGCTTTCATTTTCAAATTTGCACAGTAGAGCCAGTTCTTTAAAAGCCCTGTCTGTGTGAGTGGAAAAAATTTCCTTTGGTACTGGCTGTTTTGGAATCTTACGTTCACTATGTTTGACTTTCTCACGTGTATGAAACTAATAAACTATGTAAACAGAGAAGTGCTAAGTGTTAGAACTAACATGTCTTGGGAGTTTGTTTTTAATAAGCTGATGTAATTAGCACCTTGAACTGTATATTCCATTTGTTTCTTTTGAAACCTTACAAAGAGAACAGGATGATGCACTTACAAAGGGCACCAGTATTCCTAATGTTGGCCTTTTAAGTTGTGAAGTCCTGGGTGTTTAAGAAGCTAAAACTTGCCAGTTACTTTTAAATCAGAGGGCTGAGGAGTAGATCTGTTGCTTAGAAAAAAAAAAGTTAAAACATAGAGCATTATATGAATTGTTTATATCCATCTTTCCCAGGGCTTGAGTGTAGTGCTTAGTACAGTGATAATGGACTGTCATTTTATTTCATTCATTCATTCATTCAGCAAATTTATATCGAGAGTGTTCTAGGCACTGTCTTCAATACTGAACAGTGAACGCAACTCAGGGAAAAATCTCTGCCCTTATGGACCTTACACTTTAGTCAGAAAGAGACTGGACAAGATGTGTCACGCAGACTAATTTAGATGCTGAAAAGTGGTAAGGAGACAGATAAGGCAGAGAATGGGGTTAGAGGTTGTATGTACAGGAGAGGGAGGCTGCCATGGCAGCTAGGATGTCCCTTGAGAAGAGGGGGTTGGAGTCACCTCTGCAGCAGATGAGGGTAGGTAATCCTGGGAAGAGGGCTTCCGAGGGGGCGCTAGTGGTAAAGAACCCACTGCCAATGCAGGATGGGGTGAGTTCGATCCCTGGGTCGGGAAGTACCCTGGAGAAGGAAGGACAGTCCCCTTCAGGATTCTTGCCTGGAGAATCCCATGGACAGAGGAGCGTGGTGGGCTACAGTCCAAGGGGTCACACAGAGAGACGACTGAAGCGACTTAGCACACAACCGTGGGAAGAACACAACAGGCAGAGGGAGGAGCAAGTTCGATGTCCTGGCTGGAGCTGGTGGATTTGGAGTACAGAGTCATGAGGTTTATTATATAATCCCGGGGGACAGTGAGCCTGGGAGAGGCAGGAGAGAGGCGCTGGTCAGAGGCACAGATTGGGAGGGTCTTTCAGTTTATGGGAGGATGGAGGCCTTTACTCTAAGGAAGAGGGGAGTCTGAGGAGGACCTTGGAGCAGAGGGACAAGATCTGCCTGGGTCCTAATGGCATCTCTCCAACTGCTGTGTTTTGAGGGTGCGCAGGGGTGAAAGGAGGCCACCCAGTAATTGATTTCCCAGAAAAATAAAACACAACTGTTAAATTGCTGTGCTTCATGAATGGAAAAAGCGCAGCCCATTCTGATGAATCAGCATCTTAAAGCCAGGCAGCTCTTTAAGAAGTCTGAGAGCACATGTGATTTTCCTTATGGGCTTTCCCCTCCCACACTGTGGCAAACACTTCAAAAGGTGTCCTGTCCACATCACAGAGAAGAAAGGGAAATTGCCCCCTTTTTAATACAGCAATTGAGAAGCATAGAAAAGTGTGGGGAGGTGGTAAGTGTTTTAATGTTCATTTTCTTTAGTGGGAGTGTTGCTTTGTAAATCCAAGATCATGGATAAAAACGAGGGGGCCCTGTGAGAGCATCATGGGCATCTGGTCCCATCACTTCATGGGAAATAGGTGGGGAAATAGTGTCAGACTTTGTTTTTTGGGGCTCCAAAATCACTGTGGATGGTGATTGCAGCCATGAAATTAAAAGACGCTTATTCCTTGGAAGGAAAGTTATGACCAGCCTAGATAGCATATTCAAAAGCAGAGACATTACTTTGCCAACAAAGGTCCATCTAGTCAAGGCTATGATTTTTCCAGTGGTCGTGTATGGATGTGAGAGTTGGACTGTGAAGAAAGCTGAGCATTGAAGAATTGATGCTTTTGAACCGTGGTGTTGGAGAAGACTCTTGAGAGTCCCTTGGACTGCAAGGAGATCCAACCAGTCCATCCTAAAGGAGAACAGTCCTGGGTGTTCATTGGAAGGACTGATGCTAAAGCTGAAGCTCCAGTACTTTGGCCACCTCATGCGAAGAGCTGACTTATTGGAAAAGACCCTGATGCTGGGAGGGATTGGGGGCAGGAGGAGAAGGGGGCGACAGAGGATGAGATGGCTGGATGGCGTTACCGACTTGATGGACATGAGTTTGGGTAAACTCCAGGAGTTGGTGATGGATAGGGAGGCCTGGCGTGCTGCAATCCATGAAGTTGCAGAGTTGGACACGACTGAGCGACTGGACTGAACTGAGTGTTCCATTGTTATGTATAATATATACCACATTTTTTATGCATTCATCTGTTGATGGACACTTAGATTGCTTCCATGTCTTGGCATCTGTAAATAGTGCTGCCATAAACATTGGGGTACATGTATGTTTTCGAATTTGTGTTTTTGTTTCTTTCATAAATATACCCAGGAGTGGAGTTGCTGGATCTTATGGTGGTTCTACTTTTAATTTTTTGAGGAAACCATATATATGTGTGTGTGTCTGTTTTTATAGTGGGTACACCAGTTTACATTCCTACCAACGGTGTATGAAGCTTTCTTTTTCTCCACATTCTTGCCATGACTTGTCACTTGTGTTATTTTTGAAGATGGCCATTCTGACAGATGTGAGGGAAAATGCTAATTCTTTGACAAAGTGAGTTGCTCTTTAAAAAAAGTATATGTTAGAAATTTAAACTGTGGGTGTCATGAAAGAGCCAATGGTGACATTAGTAAATTCTCAGCTTGTGAGCGAATTGAGTATTTTCATTCTTGTGATGATTGGCTTGGTGTAGAATGATGTCAGTTCATCTTAGATTTTTGTTGTTGTTCTCTTAGTTCGTAAGAAGCCTGTCAATTTACACTGTAACTATGTTTAGAATGTGGTACAAGGCGCATCATCTTCACTCTCAACTTCAAGATGTTCTTAATCTAATAACAGTAAGAACAGATCCGGGTGCCTACGATGCTTTTTCAGAGCATTTTCACATTATATTCTTGGTGAACATGAAAATCTCTTACGATGAAAATTGAGCTCCTCTTGAGAGGAAATGATGTAGTTGGGAAAGAACTTGTCTCCCCCCCCCAAATTGAAATAGAAATATGGCTGTCACGTCAATTCATATTTTATGTGGTTACATTTGTAGATGGACAGATACGTAGATACAGGGATACTCACGCATGTGCGTGGAACAAGGGGGATAATTTTGTGAGGCTGACGTTCTTTAAATCCAATTTGACCTGTACATGACAGGTCACAGTGTGGTATAGGATGGAGCCAGATTTTTCTCCTTTTAGCCCACATTCCCGAGGTGGCCTCAGTGAAGCCCGGAGTGCCCTGATGGCCATTGTGAGTGTCCTGAAGATAAAGAACTGGTCAGAAGAGCAAACGGCAGAAACTAAGTCATAAAGTGTGCTTAGAGGGGGCTGGGTGTGTAGTGAAGTTTGGGGACCGCTGGGAGCTTTTCCAGGGTAGGCAGTGAACTGGTTTCTCCCTGACTTGGAAAGAAACCACCCAGTGAGTGTCAAATGAGCAAAGGGCCCTAAAATAGTCTCCAGTAAATAGGAGCAAACAATTATATCTTCAGCTCATGATAACTCAGTCCTGTAAAGGGTACGTGCCTGTTTCGGTGGCTACAACATTGCTCTGGTATTTGCTTTCTTACAACACCCGGGCCAGTTGCATTCCAGGTGTGTTTTCCTCCTGGCTTCTTTGACTGGGAGCTGACTGCGGAGGATTCAGCCAGACAAGTTCCGGGTGTATTTTGTGCCTTTTTATATAAGGCACTGTCTTTGTTTCCAAACACATAATTGCTTTTTCTGTCAAGATATGAGAAGAATGTGAGACTTTAATCTTTAGACCTTAAGGGTACTACACTAAGAAACTTTATCGTCTGTCTTTTAAGTATGAGAAATTTCCATTGGTTTCCACCCAGATCTATGACCCTCAACATATTGAAAATTATCAGCAATAAGTGGAGATTATTAGGAATCATTAATTCCTATAAATGAAGAATCTTGAAAACTGGGTTCCCTTCTGTCTCTTGGCCCCTGTCTCATCTCTGCACTGACTTGTCAGTCACCCCCTGTAGTGTTTCCTCTGGGGACAGGTTAGGCTGTCTCCTGCTCAGAGGAATTGCAGCGAGCCCCTGCATACGAACCTCCAAGTGGTGAACGTTCAGAGATGTGAACGTGCATTCGCGTGTGCAGTCTCGGTAGTTAGTTCACGTATCAGGTGTACATTGTCACATGCGTGCATCCTCTGTGACTGGTTGTGCCTTTGTGTACTTTACTATACAGTACTGTGTAGAGTACAGTAGTACAGTGTCTTTATTTCAAGCCCAGAATGCCAGGAAGCAAGAGTAGAAGCAGTGGCGATACAGTTGGTGCTACTGTACTTTTCAAGGTCCTGTACGATTAAAAATGTTTTCTTTATTTTTGTGTGCGTTTTTTTAATGTATTATTTGTGTGAGAAGCATTATAAACCTATTACAATACAGCACTATGTAGCTGATTGTGTTAGTTGGGTACCTAAGGCTAACTTTGTTGGACTTAAGGAACTAATGGGACTGATGACCGTGCTCATGAAATGGAGCATGTTCTTATGGAGGTGACCCACCCTCTCACCCAGGTCATTTGTCATTGTTTCTAATGATTTCTGTCATGTTTGAATGTTTTGCTCACTAAACCGAATTGCTATTGTAGGTTGGTGGGGACAGGGAGGCTGAGCCTGTGAAAGCTCACCATTAAATGTGAAAATGTCAGTGTAGTGGACAGGATGTTATTGACTGAATGTTACCTGACACCCTCAGGAAAGGGAGAGATCATTTTACTGATTTCAGTTGTTTCCGTCTTTCCTCTTTCATAGGGAGCTTCCCTATGAAAGCTCAGTTGGTAAAGAATCCACCTGCAAGGCGGGAGACCCTAGTTCAATTCCTGGGTCGGGAAGATCCCCTGGAGAAGGGATAGGATACCCACTCCTATATTATTGGGCTTCCCTTGTGTCTCAGCTGGTAAAGAATCTGCTTGCAATGCAGGAGACCTGGGTTTGATCCCTGAGTTGGGAAGATCCCCTGGAGAAGGGAAAGGCTACCCACTCCAGTATTCTGGCCTGGAGAATTCCATGGACTGTATAGTCCATGGGGTCTTAAAGAGTCAGACAGGACTGAGCGACTTTCACTTTCACTTCCTCTTTCATTCATTCATATACTTGATAGGTATTTCTCATGTAATTGGTAAGCGTCAGGTGTTGTCCTGGTTGTTACGGGCCAAGGTTGCAAAAATAAGACCCAGATTCAGCTTTCACGGACTTTAAAGTTTTCCTGGGGACAATCACCATGTAAATAAGTAAGAGTCCCTTTTTTAAAAAAATGTCTTAAATGGAAAATTTCAACTATCAAAGTGGAGAGAATATTTTAAAAAAATACCCGTATGGCAGCACTACAGTTATCAGTCGTAGCCAATCTTGTTTTGTCTGCACCTGCTCCCACTCCCCTCTCCTTCTCCCATGACTTTAAGCAAGTGGCAGACCTCGGATTGTTCCATTCGTGTGGGGAGGGTATGATTTACACTGATGCAGTGGGAAGGTCAGGGCTGTTGTGAAGTAAAAGAAGGGTGTTCTAGGCAGAAGAAATACTGTGAGATAATAGCAGGGATGATGTAGAGCTGGTTGTGTTTGATGTGGCCAAAACTGGTCCATGGATGGGACCACGGGTGGAGCCACGGGTAGGGGTCTACAAAGGCAGACAGAGTACAGATAAAAAGGCTTTTGCTTTGTTAGCAGTGGACTGACTTTGTCAGATCTTCACTGCGAGACATTTATAGTTTTCAAGATTTATATTTTACTGTGGGTAGGGGGTATAGAGCGGGTTGTAAATGAGATGGGATTGGAGAGTGGCTAGATGGCTGAAAACCTTGGTTGAGGGCTTGAAACTCTGATAAGATTAGGATGGAGAAACATTTTGAGATATTTGAGACACTGAGAGATAGTGGATAAGAAATATTATATTAGCACTTATTTATGACACATTGTAAAACCTAGTGACCTCTTAACTTGGGGGATGAATGAATGACCCTGAGAGTCTTGGCATGGATGAAACAGCCTGATGCTGATCTGTGGACTACTGGAATCCAGAATGAAAGTTTGGTGGGTGTGGGGAGTTTGAATTGAATATCAAGGAAGAATAGACAGAGGCATTTGCTAAGGAGGTGGAGGGCTTCCCTCGTAACTCAGAAGGTAAAGAATCCACTTAGAGTGCTGGAAACTCAGGTTCGATCCCTGGGTTGGGAAGATTCCCTGGAGAGGGAAATGGCAACCCATTCCAGTTTTCTTGCCTGGAGAATCCCATGAACACAGGAGGCTGCCAGGCCACAGCACACGGGATCGCAGAGTCGGACACAGCTCAGCGACTAAGCAGCGGCAGCCACAGGAGCTGGAGGAGGAGTTTTGAGAATTATCAAAATATAAATTAAGGGCTGCAAAATTTTTTAGTACTGGGCCATGTGTTTGGTATCCTCAGGTTTGTAAGCCACGTGAATTTTTATTGATAGCACTGTTTAGGTATTAGCTGCCAGTTCTTAAAAATATAGAATTTTGGCAATATCACCAAGAAAGAATGTGATCAGCACTATAACAGGGAATGATGATAAGCATGAGGTTTTCAGTTTGATCAGGTCACCAGGACCTCGAATCTTACTTGACAGTCATCCTGTCCTCAGGAGCAGTCCTTGAAAATCAGGTGGAGTCAGGTACATGTCTGACTCCAGGTATACCACACCTGCCAACTCTCTGCTCAAGCCAGGGTGGAATATCATTTTTATAAAACAAACTCAAATGTTGTATTGGGTTGGCCATAAAGTTTGTTTGGGTTTTTCTGAAAGGTGGTATGGAAAAATCTGAAACAAACTTTTTGGCCAACCCAATCCAAAGTTTAATTAGCATTTTATAAAAAGAAATTACAGGGGTGTTCTGAGATAAATGTATTTTACAAATTTTTAGGAATGTCATAGATCAGTTTTGCCCCCAGTAGGATCGTGATGCCTCCACTGCCTGCAAATGCTCGTTTCCCCATGGTTACGTGGCAGAGGTGGCTGGAGGAAGGGTAAAGTGTGAATCATGCTCATCAAAGTCTGTGAATCTATTCTGAGATTCTGACGTCATTCCCTCCCAGCTAGCTCACTCTGCTGTTCTTTCCAATCTATGATTTTCGATTAAGCTCAGGCAGGTTTGGAAAGGAGAGGTGAATTGAGTCTAAAATTGTCACCGGCTAAATCCACATGTCCCTTTTAAGTGTGAGCAAAATGTCAAGTTGAGCAAAGTGTCAACGTTCCAGTCTTTTCCCTGCATTTTTCAGGTTCCGAGGGTTCCTGTGAAATGTTTTTTTAAAGCCACCGATAGCCCAGCAAATGAGATCTTTCAAATCTTTTAATTCCCCAAAAGACCTCATATAGCAAGCACACAATTTAGTAAATCCCTTCAACAAGTTTCCATGACTTAACTATATGACCGCATTAAAATAAAGACCATACTTTGCTTCTCTGTCCAGTAATAATAAGCATTCATGTTTCCTGATTTTATGTTGTATACTTAGCACCTAGCATAGCACTTGGAATTTCATAGGTGTTCGATAAATATTGTTTGAATTAATGAAATACCCCACTAGGTGTTGGTGATTGAAGACCACAGTTTTATGGATCACTTTCTTCATCACACCTGGCAATCATCATGATGTCAGAGATGCCAGCACACACACTCCCCAGGAGAAGGCCTTTTCATTCCATTTTGTTGTTACTATTCCTCTCTATGGCTTATAAACTGAGTTTGTTCATATTTAGGCCAAGCTGTTCAAATCCCTTTCCAGGAGATAATTAGAAATTACTAGTTCATGCATAAGATTTTGGTAATAACATTGTTGCTAAAATATTTCAAGCTTTTCATATGCTAGAGTCAAGCGGGCTATGTTGAGCCTGCAGGAGGAAGAGGAGAAGAAAAAATTGCTTCTGTTGTGGCTTTAAACTTATTCAATCACTGATGCCATTCCCCCCAAAGGAGCAGAGAAGGACTACAAGAAGAAAAAAAATGCAGGGAGGGCCTTTGGGAAATATGTGGATTTAGGGGTGAGTTGAGGAGGAGGGTGAAGGTCCTGAAGAGACCCATGGGACTCAAGAACAGACTCCAAAGTGGACCCCCAGGGTGCAGCCTGGAAGACAACCTCCACCAATGACTTTCCGACTTTTGGGCAGAGAATCACTGGAAGATATATTTTATTAGTACATGATGATCAGGTACATTTATATAGGTATAAATAGATACATAACTGAAACAAATGTTGCAGGAAACAGTCCCCTTTCTTCATGGGGTGTTGCCAAGACTTTCTATTCTGTTCTGTGCTCTTCTGTGCTGTGCCGTGTCATTTAAACAAATGCTGGTCTCAAATATATATCTGAGGATTCTGTGGCTATTAAGGACTATGTCAACCCAAAGCGAGAAGTGAATCATCAGCAGCCATAGTTTTTAGATTCTGAAGGTTGGTGGAGGGTTGTGGACACTGTGGTGGCTGCCTCATGGTGTCACTGATTTACCTTGTTGGCATGAGTTGGTGCCCAGACCCCCAGCACGTCCAGGTTCTGCCAGATCTCCTTCAACTTCTGGAGGTCCTGAGTCACCCAAGGAGCTCCAGCTTCTCGTGTAAGTCACCCATGGCATCAAGGTTAGAGGTGATGAGAAGCAGGTATGGATTCCAGTTGTCTTCCCGGTTCCGATGCGCTCTCGTTTTGTCCTTGGTCTTTCACATCCAGCTTCCTGCATAACTGCCACCGTGGCCAACCTGTGGTGACTTTAGGCTCAGTACTTGGCACAAGCAGCAACCTGTATAGGCAGACTGTTTCATCAACTTCCAATCTCCTAGCAGTTGTGCTTCTTGGATCCAGCCTTGAGTCCTAATGGGTCATCACCTGCAGGGTGAATACCACTACAGTTGCTTATTCATTGGATAACAGGAGAGAACTTAGAACTTTTTGTTTACACTTGTATTTATCTAACTTAAAATGCCTATTTTGGGGTGTATTTTTAATGCTGAGTAGTTACAAATATTAATAGATATAATTTATATTAAGTGCTTAGAGTTGCAAGTAGTATTCCTAAATAATTACATTATGTCAAGAAGGTTCTTTGAGGATGAGATGGTTAGATAGCATCACCGACTCAATAGACACAAACTTGAGCAAACTCCAGAAGATAGTGGAGGACAGGGAAGCCTGGCATGCTGCAATCCATGGGGTTGCAAAGAGGTGAATATGACTTAGTGACTGAACAACAGCAAGGAGATTCCATATACCAATTTATTTTTCAGGTATTTGTTCCCCAGACCTTTGAACACCATTGCCTTTAGAGGCAGTTGCTGAGAGAGTGCTGGGAAGAAGGAAGTGGCCAATACCGCCAGCTTGTGAGACTGTTCATTCTTCAGGAAGGGGTTTATGTTAACCTGAGACCACTGATGCATAAATAGTGGGGGCCCTGAGCACCAGGATCATATTTGCCAAGATAAGAATTAGACATAGGCTCTGGAAAGTTCTGGGTGTTTTGAAAGGATGAGTGTGGAAGATGTGAAATTAGCCCTCCTTCGGCCACCTGCCATGTGGGTGTGCCCCCCGGGCCCTCCTCACCACCAGCATGACTTAATTTGTCCCTCTAGTGTATGTTTATGGTTGTTATATGTCAAAAACTTTCCTGATACAAACTGCACTTCAGCTCAAACCATCTGCAGAAATCCTGGGAGGGATACCTTGGAGAAAAATAACTGAGATCAGTTATTATAGATTCATGGGCTCATATAGTAAAGAATCTGCCTGCAATGTGGGAGACCTGCGTTTGATCCCTGGGTCAGGAAGAGCCCCTAGAGAAGGGAATGGCAACCCACTCCAGTATTCTTGCCTGGGAAATCCCATGGACAGAGAAGCCTGGCAGGTTGGAGTCCATGGGGTCGCAAAGAGTCAGACGTGACTGATTCAGTGAATTTCTCCAGAATGGTATGGCAGGATGGGAAGACAGAGCTGGTGCAAACGGTGCAAACAGCCTCATAGATTCAATGAGGCTGAGCAAGGAAACTGAAATTAAAGTCTTGTTTATGGTATAGCAATTTCACCTGAAAGGTTGCTGGAAGTGTTTATCCCCTCAAAATCTTTACACAAACTAATTAAGAGTGTGAATGCATTGTTGAAGTCATTCAAGAAATCAGGGTTTATTGTTGTGACTTCTTTTTGTAGATTTATCCTGTAGGGTCTGATATATTTATTCTTATGGATATCTCTATCCCTCCCCCCAAACGATAGTGAGCAGTGTAAATATGACATGTAATTTCATAACATATATCGTATATGTACTTAACTGTTACAGACGGAAAAGATAGGGAGGCATTAAATAAATGAGCCAGGAGTCTATTCCCTTTCTTCCCTCAACTCTGGGGATTCAGAGCAACACATTGAGTTTTCCCTTGGGGCTCTGTCTTTATAGATAGATAAAATAGCAGGACCACAAGTTCATTTGCATTCATTTGCATGTAATTTACATACAGCGATCCAGAGTACATTGTGCCTCCTGATGTTTTCAGAGCAGTTTTTTGCTTTTGCTTTTTCTCCCCTTAAGCTTTGTCAAGATAGTCTAAAGCGTAAATGACATCTGGGGAAAGGAGAGCAAGCACAGCAAAAATAAAGATACAAGTGCCTCAGTTTTCATAATTCTTTTAGTTTCACATTTTCCAGAGACAGAAGTACATCGGGATAAAAATTCAGAAATACTATGGAATGAATTGTTGAGAGGACAGTGCTCTGTTTCTTTTCTTCTTAATTGTAACAGAAGTTCACCCAATCTGAATGGTTCAGTCCAATGTCCCTTATCTCTGTATTTTTATGTTGCTTGCATAAAAAGCATGCTGCTAAGTCACTTCAGTCGTGTCCGACTCTGTGCCACCCCATAGACAGCAGCCCACCAGGCTCCCCCATCCCTGGGATTCTCCAGGCAAGAATACTGGAGTGGGTTGCCATTTCCTTCTCCAGTGCATGAAAGTGGAAAGTGAAAGTGAAGTCGCTCAGTTGTGTCCAACTCTTTGCCACCCCATGGACTGCAGCCCACCAGGCTCCTCCGTCCATGGGATTTTCCAGGCAAGAGTACTGGAGTGGGCCATGGCTTCATGGGAAAATTACACAAGTTTGTCTTCCATTGAGCTGACACTGGTAGCAGAACCCAGATTTAAATTAAGTTCGTATCAAGTGAAATGGATGATCATACGGAAAAATGTGCTTGCTTTTTGGGGTTTGGTTTGTTTTTATTTTTATTTTTTAATCTTTTTGCCTGCACCACACGGCATGTGTGATCTTAGTTTCCCTACCAGGGATTGAAGCTGTACCCCGTGGGAAATCCTGTGACCTGGTTTTGTACTAAGAACTGGAAAGAGAACTTGAATTTGCTTGTATCATCTTCTTTTCTTTTCTTTGTAGACAGAGATGGGAAAATGTAAAAACATAATGTGACACAAAATTTCACAACTGACTTTAAAAAGTTTATTTTGAGGAAATAGGATTTTTCTCTGTTCCTAAACTTGAACTAGTATTGCTTCAGCCTGTGTGCACACTAAGTCACTGTCTGACAAAGAGTCGTGTCTGACTCTTTGTGACCCCATGGACTATAGCCCTCCGGCCTCCTCTATCCATGGGAATCTCTAGGCAAGAATACTGGAGTATGTTACTATGCCCTCCTCCTTCAGGAGATCTTCCCAACCTGAGAGTCTTATGCCTCCTACATTGGCTGGTGGGCAGATTCTTTACCACTGAGCTACCAGGGAAGCCCGCTTCAGCCTAATGCATTTGAACCAAAGGGGAAATATAAGAAATGAAACATATTAGACAAGTAATACACTCTACAGCAGAAACTTCTAGCATCTTAAAAGAAAAATAAGCAAATCTGTTTCAGTATTTTAATAATTGTATTTATTATAATAAATATCAAAATTTATAGTTTAAAGTCATACTGTATATTTAGAAGTTTATTTTGTGACATCGGTACCTCTTGGCATTAGCATTGTGGGGTGTTGAATCAGACATGAACTTCACAATCCCCCTAAAAAGATAATAGGTGTGGTGCTATTGAAACAGCAGCTGCATTATTTAAATTCCCTACAGACTAATGTTGCAAATATTTGAACTGAAGTAAATATTTTTACTGAACAAGTTTGTACTATCTCAAGTAATAACAAGTTGATTTGGGGATTCCCTTGCAGTTCAGTGGTTAAGACTCCACTCTTGGAATGCAGGGGGTGCAGGTTCAATCCCTGGTTAGGGAACTAAGATCCGACATGCCTCACGGCATGACAAAAAAATAAAATAGATAAGCAACAAGGATTAAAACAAACAAACAAAAGAACAGGTTGAATAGGAAGGATGCAAAGGTCTTCAGATAGTCTTGAAAAAGCCTGCATTTGGAGTGGGTAAAGAGAAATTCATCGTGTCGTTCCTTGGTTCCATATGATTGGGATGGAAAAATTCCATTCTGGAGATGACAGACAAGGCGTACTTAAAAAACACATGTGCGGGATTTCTCTGATGGTCCAGTGGTTAAGAATCTGCCTTGCAATGCAGAGAACACAGGTTCGATTTCTGGTGGGCATCCCATATGCCTTCGGGCAACTAAGTCCTCACCACAGCCAGAGAGTCCATGTCCTGCAATGAAAGATCCCGCATGACACAGTGCTGCAACTAAGATACCACTCAGCTAAATAAATATTACACATAAAGACTTTAAAAAGTTTTCCTTTTGCCTTTTTGGCGCTCAGAGGATCAAGACTGATGCAAGTGGTAATTATGGGGCTCGCTGCACATCTGGAAAGCGATTTGGGAAAACATAGAGTCAGTTGTGCCACCCTGTTCTAATTTATTATCTGCTGAGCACCAAGTGAGGGATGGACATCGCAGGGTATGAGATGTTTGCTGTCTTTGGCCTGAGTCGACTTCTTCCTCATAAGCAACAGATATTTCCCCAGCCACCGAAGTTTGGGGGATTTCCGAGTGATTGGAAGTGAGGGAGAGGGAAAAACTCTTTCACTAGTGGGAAGGAAAGTTTGACCAGCAGCTTGGAAACTTTTGAAGTGAACAGCTGGCTTTGAAGATGTTCTAGGATGTACAAGAGAGGAGAGAGAAAGGAAAGAAAGCAGTTTGAACAAAAGCTCTATAAATAAGTGTTTTTACAGTTTTTTTTTTCCAGATGACCTTGATGAGTCCAAGAAAACAGTAAGTTGATTGGGATAAGCCATACAGTTTATAAACTTGAAAGCTGCTTACTTTTGAGAAGCCAGCAATCAAGATGGGAGTACAACTCTTAGTGCCTCTGAATGAGAGGGAGAGAAGGGGAGAGAGAGATGAATTTCCATTTAGAACAGCCAGCTCTCAGGCAAGTGTAAGATGTAGAAGTTGTATGTGGTTAAAGGCGGCAAGTATGTTTCATTTCCTTGGAGGGATGAAGGCAGAAGTTTCTCGATGAGGATGTCATCATACTCTAGTGTGTGTGTGTGTGTGTGT